>NC_135957.1:62078068-62391282 GCF_053455715.1 Rhinoraja longicauda | reverse complement strand
TCTGTTGTGCATCTCTAGAAACCTTGGGAACAAAATTGGATGCTCTCGTGGATTGTGAGTAATGATGACAATTCATTATTTGAATAGTGCCTCCTTTACAATGATTTCAATATACAACCAGTAGATTGTTTTATGATCTTGTCGCATCAAATAGTTGAAGGAAAGAAAATGCCATTATGCCTTTCGACGTAAGATAAGGGAATTATGTCAGACTCTGATCAATGTTTAACCCTCAATAATAATGACTGTAAATGGATAAAATTAAATCTGTTGACCTGGGTATTATATGCTTCAATCAGATTTTCAAGATGACCAGAGGTGCATTTGATAGTGAGTAGAAATAGAATTATGTAGCTTTATATAACAATGGTAAAACATTAGCTTGAAAATGTCAAGTAATTGATAGTACTGCTACTTCATTAACAATTGTGCAGTTTGAAATATTGCATGTAAGTTAAAGCACTTCAATGTTGTGCTTAATAATAATGTTTTTGCTTTACCACCTCAAATTATTTTTACTGCCATTGGGGATAATAGTTGCTGACACTACTTGAGTCTAGTATTATTGTACATAGGTCCATGAGTTTTGTCCAAACATAAATCCTATCCTGACCCAAAATCTATAATTGTGCTGCCAGATATTTTGCAATGGAGGCATAATATGGTTTCATGCATTAATCGACTCAGTACAAGGAAACATTCATCGAAACCATGGGAAATGACATTAATATCTATTGCTTCTGCTGGGATTCCGCTGCTTGCCCATCAATCTTGTGGTACACGGATAGGCTAACCCTTGTGGGAATTTGCTTGTTAAGTATATTTTTTCTCTAATTGTTCATTTCCTCTGTGCGGAGCTGAGGAGAAAACAGTATCCCAGCCTATTAGTCCAGTAATAGTCAAATAAATCTCTGATTGTCTTAATCACCAAGATAGTTTTGCTCATTGGGTCTGGGGATGCATGTTTGCAGATGCACTTCTCAATGACCAAACATAGTCCCAAAGTTTTGCTACAGCAAGTCCTTAATGCTGTGATTTTTTTTATTTGATTCTTTCAGCTCGCTCACACTTTTGCTGAACTGTACACATCACACATTTGGAACTTGCACTCCAACTTAATAATTAAGTTTCGAGATACTTGGTTAGTGTGATTCATCCATTTAAGTACATGCATTCATTGGAACATGTGTTGTAAGTCACAAGTATAAATTCCAGAATGATTACCTCTGCAGTAATTCTGTCCCTGTTCTGTAAAAAAAAAATCCTGCTTTGTTGCCATAAAGTTAAAATAAAAAGCCTGTTGAATAAGTATAGATTGAATGTGGTCCTAAGATTAGTGCTGGTTAGGATTTGAAATTGATATTTTCATGGTGTTCACCCTGAATTTACCTGACAAATTCAATTTTCCTAAATGAAACTACGAAAACTTGTTCCCAAATTGTACGAAGCTCTTCTCCGGTTTCCAAATAGATTTCCAAATTATCATAATGTAGGGCTTTAGTTAAATCTACTGTTTCTCTGCTATAGGCGTCCTTCACATTCTTCAGGGGAGGGGTGACGGTAGATTTTTCTTTTGGAGTTAACAACATAATCCAATGGATCTTTCGGACTTTATTTCACTTTATCTTGCACTTAGCGTTATTCCCTTTATCCAGTACACTGTGGACATCTTGATTGTAATCATTTTAAGTCTTTCTGCTGACTGGATGGTATGCAACAAGAAAAAGCTTTTCACTTTACCTCAGTACCCTTGACAATAAACTAAACTAAACTTAAAAATAAACATCTTCAAATAAAAATAGCAGTCTCACATTGGTGCAGCGGTAGAGTTGCTGCCTTGCAACACCAGAGACCCGGGATCTATCCGGACTGCGGATGCTTATCAGTATGGAGTTTGTACGTTCTCCCCGTGACCTGCATGGGTTATCTCCGGTTTCCTCCCACACTCCAAAGACGTACGGGTTTGTAGAATAATTGGCTTGGTAGAATTGTAAGTTGTCCCTATTGTGTGTGTGTAGGATAGTGTAAGTATGTGGGGATCGCTGGTCTCGCAGACTTGGTGGGCTGAAGGGCTTGTTTCCGCGCTGTATCTCTAAACTAAACTAAATATAAATGGAAAAAGTTACCCCACAAGCTAAAAGAAAACCAATAAAAATACATCTCCTGAAAACTAAAAGGGGATAAAAGAATTTGGGATTCCCACGTGTGTTTTGCACCCAATAAAGTATTTTTGGAAAGCACATACAATACAATACAATACAATATATCTTTATTGTCATTGTACCCAGGGGTACAACGAGATTGGGAATGCGCCTCCCATACGATGCAATAATTTAAGTAATTTAGACAGCAGCAACCCAACGAAACGAAACAGTTGTAACAGTTTTGGACAGGGTAAAGTGCAAGTTGATCTATGCATTGTGGCCATCCGGCTCAGCAGGACCGGTTCATAGCAGCTATGGCCCTGGGGATGAAGCTGTTCCTGAGTCTGGAGGTGCGGGCGTAGAAGGCCTTGTATCGTCTGCCCGATGGAAGGAGTTCGAACAGACTGTTGCAGGGGTGTGAAGAGTCTTTGTGGATGCTGGTGGCTTTTCTGAGGCATCGTGTGTTGTAGATGCCCTCTAAGTCTGGTAGCTGTGTTCCGATGGCCCTCTGAGCTCTATGGACTACCCGCTGTAGAGCTTTCCTTTCTGCCTCCGTGCAGCTGAGGTACCACACAGGGATGCCATGTGTGCCATGGCTGTGTACAGAAATTGCAGCTGATTTGAACATAAATAAGTGCCCTCCATAATGTTTGGGACAAAGACCCATCATTTATTTATTTGCCACTGTACTCCACAAATTGAGATTTGTCATAGAAAAAAATCACATGTGGTTAAAGTGCACATTGTCAGATTTTATTAAGGGCCATTTTTATACATTTTGGTTTCACCATGTAGAAATTATAGCTGCGTTTATACATAGTCCCCCCATTTCAGGGCACCATAATGTTTGGGACACATGGCTTCACAGGTGTTTGTAATTGTTTAGGTGTGTTTAATTGCCTCCTTAAGGCAGGTACAAGGGAGCTCTCAGTACCTAGTCTTTCCTCCAGTCTTTTTCCATCACCTTTGGAAACTTTTATTGCTGTTTATCAACATGAGGACCAAAGTTGTGCCAATGAAAGTCAAAGAAGCCATTATGAGACTGAGAAACAAGAATAAAACTGTTAGAGACATCAGCCAAACCTTAGGCGTACCAAAATCAACTGTTGGGAACATCATTAAGAAGAAAGAGAGCACTGGTGAGCTTACTAGTTGCAAAGGGATTGGCAGGCCAAGGAAGACCTCCACAGCTGATGAGAGAAGAATTCTGTCTATAATAAAGAAAAATCCCCAAACGCCTGTCCAACAGATCAGAAACACTCTTCAGGAGTCAGGTGTGGATTTGTCAAAGGCCACTGTCCGCAGAAGACTTCATGAACAGAAATACCGAGACTACACTGCAAGATGCAAACCACTGGTTAGCTGCAAAATAGGATGGCCAGGTTACAGTTTTGCAAGAAGTACTTAAAACAGCAACCACAGTTCTGGAAAAAGGTCTTGTGGACAGATGAGACAAAGATTAACTTATATCAGAGTGATGGCAAGAGCAAAGTTTGGAGGAGAGAAACTACCCAAGATCCAAAGCATACCACCTCATCTGTGAAACATGGTGGTGGGGGTGTTGTGGCCTGGGCATGTATGGCTGCTGAAGGTATTGACTCACTTATCTTCATTGATGATACAACTGCTGATGGTAGTAGCATAATGAATTCTGAAGTGTATAGACACATCCTATCTGCTCAAGTTCAAACAAATGCCTCAAAACTCATTGGCCGGAGGTTCATTCTACAGCAAAACAATGATTCCAAACATACTGCTAAAGCAACAAAGGAGTTTTTCAAAGCTAAAAAATGGTAAATTCTTGAGTGGCCAAGTCAATCACCCGATCTGAACCCAATTGAGCATGCCTTTTATATGCTGAAGAGAAAACTGAAGGGGACTGGCCCTCAAAACAAGCATAAGCTAAAGATGGCTGTAATACAGGCCTGGCAGAGCATCACCAGAGAAGACACCCAGCAACTGGTGATGTCCATTAATCGCAGACTTCAAGCAGTCATTGTATGCAAAGGATTTGCAACAAAATACTAAACATGGGTACTTTCATTGACATGATATTGCTGTGTCCCTATCATTATGGTGCCCTGAAATGGGGGGACTATGTATAAACCCTGCTGTAATTTCGACATGGTGAAACCAAAATGTATAGAATGGCCTTTATTAAAATCTGACAATGTGCACTTTAACCACATGTGGTTTTTTTCTATGACAAATCTCAAATTGTGGAGTACAGAGGCAAATAAATAAATAATGGGTCTTTGCCCCAAACGTTATGGAGGGCACTGTAATAAGATCACATAAACAGTGATGACTTGTTTGTCAATCTCTGGCGGTTGGAAGGTCTAGGGATCAAAAATCTTTCTCAAAATAATTTCAGAGCATCGTGAAAATCCATCAACATAAGGCTCCTAACGTTAATACAGGTATGGCCATCTCCTTAATCTAAGTCGCACTCTGGTTGCCCAGTTAGAATGGGCTTTGGACTTTTTGTAAATTGCGCCAAAATACGGTAACTCGTGAATGTATCAGCCATGATCATATTGAATGGTGGTGCAGGCTCGAAGGGCCGAATGGCCTACTCCTGCACCTATTTTCTATGTTTCTATGTTTCTATGTATGAACAGTGCAAAAATAATTTCACTATGCAGTGCACACGTGACAATAAAGCACCGTTGAATTGAAGGGGAAACTGCTGCGACATTTTATTTTAAAGAAGCCTGCAGGCATTCCAGCGCATTGCACTATATTTCATACCCTCTGGAAATCTTTGCCCATTGCAAGAATGTACCCATTGTGAAAGAAGCAGCAGGAATTTATTAATTTCGGTCGTTTTGGGCGGACTCTCGGTGTCTAGTATGACTTGCTTCTGTTCCAATTCTGAGGATTGGAAGACACCTGCCCATGATTTCTGTTCATGTGGGCTGGGCCTCACACAAGCCCAGTACAGTGTTGCTTGGTAGAAAAAAGTCTTGATCCAATAACTAGGAGATTCATGATAATTGGAGACTGCTGCACAGACTTAGCATGCATACATGCATGAGCACTTAAGCACTGAGATGCAATGCATATACCTGTACCCATGCCTTTGTCCACGCTCTATATCTTCCACTCTCCCTCACCTACCTTATCCTAACTCCTCCTCCTGTCTTTTCTGCACATAACTTCCTTGCTTATTCCACCTTCCTCTCAACTCCTTACATTGTACCATTTTGTCTCGGCTGTTGCTCATTTCATTCAGTTCCTCCCTATTAGCTTCCTTATTTCCACATCCACATCCACATCTGCCCTTCGCCTATCCTGCCCACTCCCCAGTCTCCATCAATTCCCTACATTCTACCTAATAGGTGAAGAAGCATTGTTGCAACCATTGCCTTTCCAAGTCAACCGCTTGATATTCCTTCCCCCTCTCCCAGCAGCTTTATAAGCTCCTGTTATTTGTAATTTAAAACTAGGCTCCTTGAATTAATATACAAAATACACATCTTATTAATATGAAATATCGCCACGTCGACAGGAATGCTAACTTGTAATAGGCAAATAAATTTAGTTTGAATGTGTCATGTACTTTACGAGAGATTTTTTTCGTGCAATAGTGTAACCATGGTGTTTACATGATATGACTGCATATTCTAAACAATCCCTAAATATTTCTGCTTTTCACAGGGACCACCCTCTCCGTGACTCCCTGCTTCTCTCATCCCTTCATCACCCTTCCCTCCCCAACCCCAGACATTCACTGCTGCAATCATAGGAGATCAACATCTGTCCTTACACCTCCGCCCTCACCAGCATTCAGAGACCTAAACAGGCCTTTCAAGTGATGCAGAGATTCAGGTGCACCCTTTCCAAACTTGTCTATCGCATTTGGTGCTCTCAACGTGGCCTCCTCTACATCGGCAGGACCAAGTGCAGGCTAAGTGAACGCTTTGCAAAGCATCTACACTTTCTCTGCAATGACCACCTTGACATCCTGTTTGCAACCCATTTTAATTTCCCTCCCCATTCCCACCATGACCTGTCCCTTGATCTCCTCCACTGCTAGTATGAAGCCAAATGCAAACTAAGAGGTCAGCACCTCATATTCCACCTGGATAGTCTGCAGCCCAATGGCATGTACATTGAATTCTCTCTTCTTCAGATTCACACAGAACTTCTCACACACACTATTCTTTCCAACTGCCAGCACCCTCGTACACATTTTCTTTTGCATCTGCCTATTAGCCACAAACTCAACCTACTGTGTCTTTGATTCCCTCCCCCTACATTCCCATCTATCCGTTATCCTTCCCTTGTCTGTTTTCACTCATCACCGTCCTTTCCTATCAGATGCCATAGCATGCTGACTCTTTATTGTGTCCACTTATCACCTCCTAATCTCCGTCACTATCTTCACTCATTTGCCTCCTGCCCATCAACCCTTACCCTCCTGGTTTCACCTATCATTTGCCAGTTCCTGCCTCACCCCTCCCCTCACCTCTTTATTCTGGCTATCTCCCCTTTGCACTCTCAATCCTGATGCAAGAACACAACCCCAAATGTTGACCATCACCTTGCCTCCACAGATGCTGCCTGGCCCATTGAGATCTGCCTGTGACATAATTTTTGCTCCATCTTTCAGCATCTCTTGTCTCTTGTGGCTCCATAATTCCAAACTCACACTGCAGTGCAATATTGAGGGAGAGAAAAATTGTTCAAAAGATAGAACCTTTGGCAAAGTGTTTAGCTACTAGCCCCTTTCCGGAATTTGAGGTGCAAATGAGATTATTATAGATAGCTAGATGCTTGATTGTTGGCATGGACACAATGGGCCAAAGGGCCTGTTTGGCTGCAGTCTGATTATATGGTTCTCTGATTTTTATAAAACTGCACTATCTGATCCAATATTCCACATCTTTTCATCTACATAGTTGTGTGAACATCCAATGTAAAAGCATTTATGCTTTTGTGACTGCTTACACACAGAAAATCTTGAATCAAAAACAGAATAGAGTGACACCAATTCAATACTTTGCACATGAGTTTTCATGCATTAGCTTGGCCAGCTGCGTGAGCAGATGTAAGCTGTAAAAGGTGATTTTTGCTCAAATAACGGTATAAGTAGAAGTGTTATAATTTGTCATTGCCATTGAAGTGGTTTGATCTTTTAAGTAGGTACAGCAGGAATATTATCTGATTACGCATCACTTTCCATTCAGTTTTTGACTGGCACTGATGGCATGGTTTGAAGGTATGGAAATATAAAGACGGCTTTCATAGGTCATCTTTTATCTGCTAATGTAACTTCCTTGCGACTGGCATGTTAATGGTGAGTTTGATGCTGGCTGGATTGATGCTATCTACTCAAAATAAAGATGATTAAATCTTCTGTTAATTTGCATTGAAATTTAGAGTGGGAGGGGAATGTACGATGGTGATGTTTAAGGAGGGGTGGAGAAGAAATCACTTGTGCTACATCAGCTAACTGCATCAGCACACAATATTTAAATCAAATTGGGTTCAAAGGCATATCAACAGTTTTAAGGGTCTAGTTTAGTTTAGAGATACAGCACGGAAACAGGCCCTTCGGCCCTCCAGGTCTGTGCAGATCAGTGATCCCCACGTATTAACGCTATCCTACACCCACTAGGGACAATTTTTTTAAAACATTCACCAAGCCAATTAACCTACATCCCTGTACGTCTTTGGAGTGTGGGAGGAAACCGAAGATCTCGGAGAAAACCCACGCAGGTCACAGGGAGAACATACAAACTCCGTATAAACAGCACCCATAGTCGGGATCGAACCCGGGTCTTCGGCGCTGCATTCGCTGTAAGGCAGCAACTCTACTGCTGTGCCACCTTGCCACCCTTATATAACAGATGAGGAGGAAAATAACAGATGAGGAGGAAAATAAATCAATGGATAGAATGATCCAGTTAGATAAAGAAGAAGGGGAGACTGTTTTCATGAACGTGATAATGAGACAAGTTGGAATCAATGGCTAGTTTCTATGATGTAAATTTAAGAGAGAGTTAGATAGAGCTCTAGGGGCTAGTGGAATCAAGGGATATGGGGAAAAGGCAGGCATGGGTTATTGATTGGGGATGATCAGCCATGATCACAATGAATGGCGGTGCTGGCTCGAAGGGTCGAATGGCCTCCTCCTGCACCTATTTTCTATGTTTCTAAATTCTGTGCAACACTCTATAATACTGCTCAGTAGTACTTTTCTTTTAACACAAAACAAGTTTAGAATGAGACAAATTTAGACTTCAAGTTCCAGTTGCAAATGAACCCAGGCTAGGTTATCCACTAAGCTCCCTTTTGCTATGATGTAACTGTCTGTCTGCTTGGCTGTAGGCGAATGGCCTGACAAGAGGGAATAAGAACGCACAAAGTCATGGCTAAATTTGCAGTATAATCCCAGGAATTCGGGAACCACATCTCTCTCCCCTCTATACCGTGCAAATAGGATTATTATTTATCGCATTGTTGAAAGAGTTAAAAGTGTCTTAAACCGCGCATCGCTCTTTGATCAAAGCCACCTCCGTATGAACCAACTGATTGATGTTGCTTCGTTAAATCGCTTAGCTCTCCTGAAGATATAAAGTGCAAGTGTGATGAGTTGTTCCATTTGAGAATTCCTGCCAGCCGGCCTGTCAGATTGTCATACTTGTGTTAATCAATTCCTCATCAGAGCTTGGGTTAGGTGTCACCCTGAGACCTGAATCTCTCCATTCTCATTGATTGCAGCGTCGCTGCCAACAGATCAAAGGCTTCCCATTACTCCTGCTTAGTTTACTCTGCATATCGGTGCTCTCTGTCACGAGAACACCTGATAAAAGTTTTCGGAAGATCTAGCGCGCAACACTTCGGCGCTCCAATTCTTCGTCATTACTGGGATGGCTAGATGTGATTTTTTTTTTTTTGTATGACCACACATTGGGCAGTGGGCGTCGCTGTCGAGTCTTGTATAGCAGGCAAGAGGCTCCATCAGGCTTCACCAACTCTTTTCACGCTGCAACATTCCCACTTCGTAGGAAAGCGCCATGGCGTGGAAAATACCCTTTGCGTCACCAAGCTGTAATGCGCTCGCGGGCTGCAGATGTCAACAGAATATGTAAAATGCCTTTGCTTTGGCTGATTACGGATACATTCAAAGCTGCAATGCATTTACGAAATACTCAGGTACGGCAAGGTCATTTACAACTTTCAAACATCATCTGATATTTTAGGACTGTGGGCTCTCCTGCTGATGGGTTGAAGTTCAATATTGTAGACAGCTGCATTATAACCACCTTTGCAAGGCGACAGGAAAAGGTTTGTTTTCTCTTCACCCTTCTGTGGCCACCTCCTTCAGGCCTGCAGAATTATGGAACCAGAGAATTACAATAGCATAGAATGAGATTATTCAGCCCAAGGACGATAAGCTGGGTCCTAACACAACATTTGAGATGAGAAAACATTTCTTTTACACAGAGAGTGGTGAGTCTGTGGAATGCTCTGCCATAGAAGGTAGTTGAGGCCAGTTCATTGGCTATATTTAAGAGGGAGTTAGATGTGGCCCTTGTGGCTAAAGGGATCAGGAGGTATGGAGAGAAGGCAGGTACAGGTTACTGAGCTGGATGATCAGCCATGATCATATTGAAGGCTCGAAGGGCCAAATGGCCTACTCCTGCACCTATTTACTATGTTTCTATATCGATCCCATTTCCAGCTCATTCCCCGAGTTTCTGCAAATTGTTTCCTAGTAAAAGTCTATCTAATTCCCTATTGAAAATAATGATTCATCATATTACCACGATCCCTACAACCAACGAATTCCAGGCTACAGCTGCTCTTTGGATGGAAAAGTTTGTAGTTTACATCTGCCTCTCAAACATATCCAATCTCAACACTGCGCCTGAAAATCATGATATATTCTCAGCGACAGCAAGTCCCAACACTCCATTACCTACAAACAAGTGTGGTGCAATTTGAAGCGTCTCCAGACAAAATCAAAATATTGCAATTAACCATATAATAACCATATAACAACTACAGCACGGAAACAGGCCCGTTCGGCCCTACCAGTCCACGCCGACCACTCTCTCTGACCTAGTCTCATCTACCTGCTCTCAGACCATAACCCTCCAATCCCCTCTCATCCATATACCTATCCAATTTACTCTTAAATAATAAAATCGAGCCTGCCTCCACCACTTCCACCGGAAGCCCATTCCATACAGCCACCACCCTCTGAGTAAAGAAGTTACCCCTCATGTTACCCCTAAACTTTTGTCCCAATTCTAAAGTTATGTCCCCTTGTTGGAATCTTCCCCACTCTCAAGGGGAAAAGCCTACCCACGTCAACTCTGTCCGTCCCTCTTAAAATTTTAAAAACCTCTATCAAGTCCCCCCTCAACCTTCTACGCTCCAAAGAATAAAGACCCAACCTGTTCAACCTCTCTCTGTAGCTTAAGTGCTGAAACCCAGGCAACATTCTAGTAAATCTCCTCTGTACCCTCTCCATTTTGTCGACATCCTTCCTATAATTTGGCGACCAGAACTGCACACCGTACTCCAGATTCGGCCTCACCAATGCCCTGTACAATTTTAACATTACATCCCAACTTCTATATTCGATGCTCTGATTTATAAAAGCAAGCATACCAAACGCCTTCTTCACCACCCTATCCACATGAGATTCCACCTTCAGGGAACAATGCACAGTTATTCCCAGATCCCTCTGTTCCACTGCATTCCTCAATTCCCTACCATTTACCCTGTACGTCCTATTTTGATTTGTCCTACCAAAATGCAGCACCTCACACTTATCAGCATTAAACTCCATCTGCCATCTTTCAGCCCACCCTTCCAAAAGGCCCAAGTCTCTCTGTAGACTTTGAAACTCTACTTCATTATTAACTACACCACCTATCTTAGTATCATCTGCATATTTACTAATCCAATTTTCCACACCATCATCCAGATCATTAATGTAAATGACAAACAACAGTGGACCCAACACAGATCCTTGGGGTACTCCACTAGACACTGGCCTCCAACCTGACATACAGTTGTCAACCATTACCCTCTGGTATCTCCCATTCAGCCATTGTTGAATCCATCTTGCAACCTCACTATTAATACCCAACGATTTAATCTTCTTAATCAACCTTCCATGTGGAACCTTGTCAAATGCCTTACTGAAGTCCATGTAGACAACATCCACAGCCTTGCCCGTATCAATTTCCCTGGTAACCTCTTCAAAAAATTCAAGAAGATTAATCAAACATGACCTTCCAGGCACAAATCCAATTGTTGGATATCTGAAATAAAATCAGCAATTGTTGGAACTGCTCAGCTTAGGACAGTATCTGTGCATAGAGAAACCAAGTTAACGTTAAATTGACAATGCTGGAGAAACTAAGCTCATCCGACAGATTCTTTGGAGAGATGTACAAGGTTAAAATTTAAGGTTAATAACTTTTCATCAGAAAGTGGGGTGGGTGGGTGGGTGGGAGGGGGTGGATGGGGGGCGGGGAAGGCTTTGGATAAAGCACTGGAGCTGGCATAGGATGAAGTTAAACTGTGGAACTTTGAGATAGAATGATTCAGTGCTACTGGAGAGAGGGGTCAAGTTTATGTGCCGATGCCTGGCACTATGTTCAGAGTGCAATGAAGAGGTGAGTTTGAGAAGCACCAAATAACTTGAAAACATCTGGTTTCATGGATGGATCTGAAATGTGTTTATGGAACTTCAAAAAGAATCCTTTTGGAATAGGTTGAAGCTGAAGACTTTGGCTCAGGAAAGATTAGTGGCTGTGGCAATGGGTTTCAGTTGGCACATTATCACGAAGAAGGGAAATGCAATGCAATAAAGTCGAACAAGGTCAAAAGAACAAAATGGAAAAACAGGGCTTCAACAAAGTGGGCATTCCTCGAAGAGAAGTAGTAATGCGTTTGGATTAGAGCAAGAGGATATTTTGTGTGATAGAGACGACAGCCAAGCACACTTATCCAACAGATACATTCATACACACCACTAGTTATTAAGGAAACAGATTGACTTTTTTCTCTCTCTGGTTTAAAAATAGTTTTAGTTTATTGTCACGTGTACATAGATACAGTGAAAAGTTTTTGTTGTGTGCTAACCAGTCAGTGGAAAGACAATACATGATTACAATTGAGCCATTTACAGTGTACAAATACATGATAAGGGAATAACATTTAATGCGAGGTAAAGCCAGTAAAGTCTGACCAAAGAGAGTCCAAGGGTCCCCGATGAAGTAGATCGTTGTTCAGAACTGCTGTCTAATTGCAGTAGGATGATAACAGCTCAGAGGAAACTGTCCCTAAATCTGGAGGTGTGTGTTTTCACACTTCTATACCTTTTCCACGATGGGATAGGGGGGAAGAGAGAGTGGCCAGGGTGCGACTCGTCCTTGATTATGCTGCTGGCCTTGCCCAGACAGCGTGAGGCACAAATGGAATCAATGGAAGAGAGGTTCAGTTTGTGTGATGGTCTGGACTAAAACCCAGTTTCCAAAACTAATATTGAAACCAGTTGTGGCTCTTATGTGGTCACCCTAACTGGGAGTTTTTTCCTTCTATTCACCCATGGCATATTTACTGTTATTGACAAGGACAATATTTATTCCAAAAACAAAATTACTGGAGATACTGAAAATCTGAACTAAAGCCAAGCGATGGACTGATACCATCTGGGGAATGAAACGTAGTTAACATTTCAGATTGATGGTCTTTCATTAGAACAAATATCTGTTTGGACAGGCATTTATTGTCTAGCTTTAATTCCTTTTGAACTGAGTGCTGAATAGTTTGCCAAGGCTGTGCAAAGAAGCAGTTATTTGCCAAACACATCGCAATTTAGCCAAACTGGGTTAGGACTGCCAATTCAACTTCTCTAAAGGACATAAGTGGTCTTGCTGGGCGATTACATCAATCTGCCAGTTTCACAGTCACTATTACTGATCTGACATTTTATCCAGGAATTATATCATTAAATAATCAATTGAATCTAAATTCCCCAGCTGCCACGATAGAATGTGAAATGATATTCACCGGGGATCACTATTGAGTCTCTAAAAATGTGTCATTTGGTCAGATAAGGAGCAGAGAACATTTAATCCAATTCTGCAGGTGATACTCAGCTGGAAAGACTACAGAGTTTGGAGACTCGGCAAGTACTTACAATATGATCGCGGCAGGTGGTCAGAGTGATTTTTCAATCTTCAAATTTTTATCTGATTAAGTGTGAGGTAATGCATGGTGGGAAGTCAAATTCTGGTACTACATATAGAGTAGAAGGTAGAGACATTACGAGCATTGAGGTACAGGGAGACCTTAGGTTACAAGTCCAAAGCTCTCTAAAAGTGGTGACACAAGCGAATAGAATAGTGAAGAGGGTCTCGACCCGAAACATCACCCATTCCTTCTCTCCAGCGATGCTGCCTGTCCCGCTGAGTTACTCCAGCATTTTGTGTCCACCTTCAATTTAAACCAGCATCTGCAGTTCTTTCCTACAAATAGTGAAAAGGGCATCTGGCATGCTTGCGTTCATAGGCAAAGGAATTGATTATAAGACTTAGGATGCCATGTTGCTGTTGTACAAAACATTGGTTAGATTACACGTGGAATATTGTGTCCCACTGGCCAATGCCTAAAACTCACGAAAACAAATGGGGAGTTATTGGCTTATTTTTTACATGTAGACACCAATTCTACACAGGCTGGAAATATCATCAAGTAAGCTAGGAACATAGCAAGGAACACTCTTTATTCTCTCACATATTATCCCACCCAAATTCCAGTGAATTTGCATTGAGCAATGTTGGTGATTTAGGGGATGACAAATTATCATCTGATCGGCCAACTAAGCTTTCTTCTGTCTCCCATGTTAGCATGACCCCTAGCCACGCCGTATCCTTGCTGACAGAACAGGCCATACACTTGTTGTGACCTGAGCTTCTGAAAAGAAAGATGTCTCGTGCATCAGCTGTGAACAGTACAGAATCAGAATTCAGAATCAGAATTACCTTTATTTGTCATCCAAAAAACAAGTCTTTTGGACGAGATTTCGTCACCCACAGTCCAACAATAAGAGCAATAAAATACGCAATTACACAACCACAACCAACACAAAACAAAAAGAAACAAAAAAAAAGAAACATCCATCACAGTGAGTCTCCTCCAGTCCCCTCCTCACTGTGATGGAAGGCCAGAATGAAGTGATAGAGAAGTAAACAAAGTTTAAAACAGACTATGCATAGACTTTCAACATGTAGTCAAGGTAGAAAAAAGCAAGGGTGGTGCAGCGGTAGAGTTGTTGCCGTACAGCGCCAGAGACCCCGGTTCGATCCTGACAACAGGTACAGTCTGTAGGAGTTTATACGCTCTCCCCATGACCTGCGTGGGTTTTCTCCAGGATCTTCGGTTTCCTCCCACACACCAAAGAAGTAAAGACATAGGTTAATTAGTTTGGTGTCATTGTAAATTGGCATCAGTGCGTATAGATAGCGTTAATATGCGGGGAACGCTGGTCGGCGTGGATTCATTGGGCCTAAGGGCCTGTTTCCACGCTTTATCTCAAAACTAACCTAAAGAAACAAGGGATTTTCATTCCAGTTTTAATTAATTGATCAGTATCTTAGTGTCACCTGACCTTGAAGGGAGATGGAAAAATTACAATTTGCATGATCAATTCCTATCATACACCATCAAATGCACATTAAAATTGCCTCCTTGAATCTGTGAGTGGTTCTTTGTAAATGCAAGTCTTTTCTCTCTACATCAATTGTCTTCCCTCAAACGAAACAACTTGTACGCCTTTAAAAAAAATCATCCACAGCAAAAATATGCGAAACATCGTGGCAGGTTTGACTTCAATTCTGAAATTTAGCTCTATTAAGTTTTGGACATGGAGTACAATAAGTACCTGGTATTGTATTGTGCATTTTCTGCAAGCATCTGCGGATAATTAATGTTCCATAACCAATGTCATTTTGTAGAGTTGAGAGATTTTTTTAAAGTGTAGGTGATATTGCAAATAATGATCGCAAATAAATTATTATTATATAGAATTGCGGCATCCATAGTCTTTACATATGTGCCATTTTTATTTCTTCAATATTCAACAACAAACTTAAACTAGTCTTACTCACTAACCACACATACAGCTGTAAGACATTTGTACTCAACAGGTTATTCACTTTTGTTCTGAGGAGGAAGCACCGTGAATCACTGGGAATGTGGTCAGCTTTATCTGTCCTTCACAAATTTTGAATCTATTCTTGGAACTGACTTTTTTAAACTGGCGTTGGCTGGAATTGAAATGATATGGAAAGACATTCTGAACTTAAATTTTGTATTAGGTGAAATTGAGATGAGTGATGGGCAAAAATCACAGGATTATGCATTGGATGCACCACTGAAGAAGCCTTTCGAGCTTTCGAGGCTGTGCTAACTTTTTTGCAGAGAAATCCAGGAAGTTCCATCTCGTGGTCTTTGCCTTTTTTTTCCCCTCGCATGGTTTTTTTCCACTTTTGGTACTAGAGTTCACTTTTAAATACCATTGTTTCAGACAGATCTTAACTACGTGCTCCATGAAAATATTATTTTTATGTCTCTTCAAGTTTTCTTTGCCAGTTAGCAAGAATCCGTCTCTTCTGGTTCTTGACTCTTAACACCAATAGAAGCAGTTTTTCCTTATTTATTTTGTCTACGTTTTTCATGATCGCAAGCACTTCTGTCTGGTATGTAACCACAGGCAACACATCATGCTGATCTATGACCAGTTTCCTGGCCATGGCCACAAGGCCTTTATTCTACAGCGGTCTGCTGTGTCAGCCACAGCAAACCATTGGGATCAACGGCTTTAGCTAGTAATTTAACAGCCGACTCCTGTTCACTTCTCGTGCCCACTGTGCATATTGTGAAAGCCGTATTGTCAGAGTAAAACCTGTTGGGACAGTCCCTTAGCATGATGATGCAATGCACTTGCTACCTAGACTGCTCAAAGAGCTCTAACGTACTCAGCAGAGAACTGAGATACAGTGCGGAAACAGGCCCTTCGGCCCACCGAGTCTGCACTGACCAGCGATCTCCGCACATTAACACAATCCTACAAACACTAGGGACAATTTATACTTTCACCAAGCCAATTTACCTACCTACCTGTACATCTTTGGAGTGTGGGAAGAAACTAAAGATCTTGGAGAAAACCCACGCAGGTCACGGGGAGAACGTACAAACTCCGTACAGACAGCACCCGTAGTCTGGATCGAACCTGGGTCTCTGGTGATGCAAGCGCCGTAAGGCAGCAACTCTGGTACTGCAAGTGCCGTAAGGCCGCCATAGTGGTCAGGACCCTTCAACTCGATTGAGAGTAGAGGGAAGGTAGCCAGTACAAAGAGCATGTAACCCTTGCTGTATAATTACATATGCCAGGGGATAATGCAGCGTGTAAGTTGAAAATGAGGGCTGATTGCTGGGAGGTGAGTTAGAAACATAGAACATAGAAACACAGAAAAATAAGTGCAGGAGTAGGCCATTCGGCCCTTTGAGCCAGCACCGCCATTCAATATGATCATGGCTGATCATCTAAAATTAGTAACCCGTTCCTGCTTTTTCCCCATATACCTTGATCCCTTTAGCCCTAAGAGCTAAATCTAACTCTCCCTTGTAAACAAATATCCAGTGAATCGGCCTCCACTGCCCTCTGTGGCAGAGAATTCCACAGATTCACAGCGCTCTGGGTGAAAAAGTTTTTCCTCATCTCCATCCTAAATGGCCTAGCCCCTTATTCTTACAGTACAAGTGACACTAAACTAAACTATACTAAAACTAAACTAAAGATGGACACAAAGTGCTGGAGTAAATCAGTGGGTCAGCCAGCATCTCAGGAGGAAAATGGATGGGTGACGTTTTGGGTCGTGACCCTTCAGATGGATCTGATCTGAAGAAGGGTCCTGGCCTGAAAGCTCATCCAATCCTTTTTCTCCAGAGATGCTGCCTGACCCACTGAGTTTAGTTTCGTTTAAAGATACAGCGCAGAAACAGGCCCTTTGGCCCACCGGGTCCGTACCAACCAGTGATCCTCGCACATTAACACTATCCTACACACACTAGGAACAATTTTTACATTTACCAAGCCAATTAATCTACAAACCTGTACGTCTTTGGAGTGTGAGAGGAAGGCGAAGATCTCGAAGAAAACCCACACGGTCACAGGGAGGACATACAAACTCCGTACAGACAGCACCCATAGTCAGGATCAAATCCGGGTTTCCGGCACTGCATTCACTGTAAGGCAGCAACTCTACCGCTGCGCCACCCGTTACTCCAGCACTTTGTGTCTATCTTTGGTGCAAAACTAGCATCTGTAGTTCTTTGTTTCTCAAAATAAACTAGAATGTGAAAGCTGGTTTTATGTGCAGGTCGCATGGTATGGTCATCTTATTTGCATTGCAATGAACAAGTAGTGATTAATTGTGCAATGACAGTCCGACAGATCTTCTTGGGGATGAACGAAAAATCTGCAGGAGGAACACAGCAGGTCAGGTAGCATTTATGGAAGGTAAATGAAGGGTTGAGGTTTCGGGTCAGGACCCTTCAACTCGATTGAGAGTAGAGGGAAGGTCGCCAGTACAAAGAGGAGGGGCGGTCAGTAGCTTGCAAGAGATAAGTGGATCCAGCCGAGGTGGGAAGGGTGGAAAGAGCAGCAGAGACTGGGAGGTGATCGGTGGAGGCAACAAGGAGCTGCAATGATGGAATCTGATACGAAACTAAGGTGATGCAAGGCATCAAATAATGGAAGTTGGGTGGGTAACTCAACTTCGTTTTTTTTCTATGTTCGCAAATGCACAAGTTACAGTAGTAGAATTAAGCCATTCGGCCCATCGAGTCTACTCCCTCATTCAATCATGAATCTCTGCCCCCTAATCCCATTTTCCTTCCTTCTCCCCATAACCCTATGGGTAGCAATGGGCTCTTTGTTTTTCACCATTTTACACAAGTAGCTTACTGAATACAAGCCGGTGGTTCACACCCGGCCACCCCTTATCATTCAGCCAGATATTGCAGCAAATCTCAAAGCTAAAGTCTTGTCATTATTATATAGAAAAGATTTCTTGACGTTTTTTCAAAGGAACACCCCATCATCTTCCAAAATGTTATTATCCAGCTCACTGATCCACTGCTGACTGGAGGGAACCAAACGTGTATTTTTTCTGTGTTGGAATGGCTGGTCTGTGTGCAGCCACTGGCTGGAAAACCTTCATTTTCTGGCTGTTGCTACTTCTGGAAAGGTGTTCAACTGCTGAGAATTTTGATTAGCACCTTGCAACATAAACTAAGTAGCAGAGAACCATGAAGACACAGGCCAGAGGCAGAATCATGAATCCCCTTGTAGATTCTGTCACCTGGCTTTGCACAAGAAACATACTTCATTATTATTCTCATGTAGTCTGAGTTGCAAAGATTATTTGACTCATTCCCAAAATATTGACTAACCAATTTAACTGATGCGACTTGGTACTGCTTAAATGGGAATTGTATTATGCATTCAGATGGAGCAAACCACAACTTTTAGAGTGATATATATATATGTCACTCTAAAAGTTGTGGTTTGCTCCATCTGAATGCATAATACAATTCCCATTTAAGCAGTACCAAGTCGCATCAGTTAAATTGGTTAGTCAATATTTTGGGAATGAGTCAAATATATATATATATGACTTGGATGTAAACATAGACAAATTGGTTTGGAAGTTTACAGATGACACCAAGATCGCTGGGGTCGCAATGTCTGGTCTCTGGATAAGAAGAAATCCAAAGAAAATCTGTATTAGCTCCAAAGACAATCTTGAGAACTAAAATCTTAAAATCTTGTGGTAGGAAGGGCAACGGAGAGAATTCTGAGGGATAAGAGATATACGGATTTGGAAAGGCAGGTTGATTACGGAGAGTCAGCATGTTTTTTTAGTTTAGAGATAGTATGGAAACAGGCCCTTTCGCCCCACTGAGTCTATGCCAATCAGTGATCACCCACAAACACTAGTTCTATCCAACACCCAAGAGACAATTTACTGAAACCAATAAACCTACAAATCTGCACATCTTTGGAATATGGGAGGAAACCGGAGCACCCAGAGAAAACCAACGCAAGGAGAATGTACAAACTCCATAAGACAGAACCCGTAGTCAGGATCGAACCCGGGTCTCTGGCGCTGTAAGGCAGCAACTCTACCACTGCGCTACCGTGCTGCCCTTTGTGTCTGGGAGGTTGATGAGGGCAGGGCCATGGATGTTATCTATTGGATGTCAGCAAGGCCTTTGATATGGTTTCACATGGCTGGCTGCTTTGGAAGGTTAGATTGCATGGTTCCATGGAGAACTAGCTAACTGGACACAGAATTGGCTTCATGGTTTGGGAACAGCTCTGCCCAGGCCAGGAAGGCCCTGCAGAGAGTTGTGCATTCGGCTGAACACACCATGGGAACTACACTCGCCCCCCTGCAGGACCTATACATCAGGAGGTGCAGATCAAGAGCAAGCAAGATTAAGGGAGACCCCTGCCACCCCAGCAACGGACTGTTCCAGCTGCTACGGTCAGGCAAACGCCTCCGCTGTCATGCTGTGAAAACGGAGAGGATGAGACAGAGTTTCTTCCCACAGGCCATCAGGACTGTTAACTATTATATCTCCAGGCACTAAATTTTTTTCCTGTATTCATTTTAATTTTTATGTTGTAATTGTAATTTTTTTGCACAATCCACAGGCATTGCCACTTTCATTTCGCTGCACATCTTGTATGTCTCTGTGACAAATAAACTTGACTTGACTTGACTAAAGGGTGTTTGTCAGACTGGAGACCTGTGACTACTGGTGTGTTTCAGGGGCGTGCTGTCCCCATTGCTATTTGTGGTTTATATCAACAATTTAGATGAGTATGTACAAGGCATGATCAGTAGGCTTGCAGACAACACTAAAGTGGGTGATAACATAGATGGTGAAGGTAATTATCAAAAAATGCAGCAGGATCTTGATCAGCTGGGGAAGTGGGCTGAAGAATGGCAAATGGTTGTAACTCAAATAAGTGTGAAGTGTTGCATTTCTAGAAGTCAAAACAGGGCAAGACATTCACAGTGAACTATGGAGCCCTGGGGAATGTTGTAGAGCAGCGAGATCAAGGATTACATGTACATCGTTCTCTGAAAGTGGAGTCGCAGATAGATAGGGTGGTATAGAAGGCTTTTGGCATGCTGGTCAAAATTAGGACACCCTGTTACAGTTGTGTAAGATGTTGGTGAGGCTATACTGAATATTGTGTTAATTTTTGGTCAACCTGCTACAGGAAAGATAACATTAAGCTGGAAGGAATGCAAAAATGTTGCTCAAGGACATGAGCTATAGGCTGGCTGGGACTTTATTCCTTAGAATGCAAGGTGTGATCTTATATAGTGCATAAAGGAAGTGGGAAAAGTACACAGAGAATCAAGAACAATTGGCCATAGTTTTAAGGTGAGATGGGAAAAACATATAATAGGATCCTGAGGGGCAACATTTTTCGCAAAGAGGGTGACGGCTATATGGAACAAGGTGCCAGAGGAAGTAGGTTCAATAACAACATCGGAAAGACATTTGGACAGGTACATGGATAGGAGAAGGTTAGAGGGATATGGACCAAATGCGGGCAAATTGGACTAGTTTAGGTGGGGCATATTGGTTGCCATGGACGAGTTGGGAAAAGGGCCCATTTTGCTGCATGACTATGAATGGCCATAGAATTCATTTGAAGGAGATGTGGATTTTGCTCTGTTGCACATTTGATAGCTGAATTTAAATTTGGAATTTTGTCCGCTTTGCTTTTTTTTTTTTGCAGCTTCACAATTTTATTGCAGCCGGAATTTGCATGTCAGTTACCCCTATTTCCCAGTCTAACTAACAAGAACCTTGGAGATTAGTATTATTTATATACTCAATGTTTCTCCTTATATTCTGCTCAACACAGAGCAGGAGAATAGGGACGCTTGTTTTCCACTGAGACGGAAAAACTAAGGCAAAACTTAAAAGTAGATGACATGAGTCATCAGAAGTCATGGCTTCAAGAGAAATAACCAGTTAAAAGCTGAGAGTTTTTTTGAGTTCATTCTGAGTTCTCAGATTTAGTTAGATAAAGAATGGCACAACAACTGTGTAACATAAGATTTGTGTTACTCACATTACATTCAATTCCATTTCAGTCTGAACCTAAAAAGTGACAAGACCATTGAATCACATTACCCATTTTTGAACAGAGCAGACTATTTTATTGTTTTAAAACAATTTATTGAAAAGGGCTGAAGTTAACCATTTGCAGACTTTGTTCCAGGAATTGAAATATTATTCTGCCCACAGAACTTCCTTTATTTCTTTCAAATAACATTACTATGATTGCTATTTTAAACAGTTTCTGATTTTGGTAAATCTAAAAATGTTGTCACTAATAATGCATTATAACATTCTAGTGTTTGGCCAATATCCCTCCAAACTTTTCCTATCCATGTGCCAGTCCAAATGTCTTTTAAAAGCTGTTATAGTACCTGTCTCAACTATTTCCTTTGGCAGCTCGTTCCATATATCCGCACCCCCCCCCCCCCCCCCCCCCCCCGAGTACTAAGAAAAATAATTCTGCACTATCTTGTATTAGCACATCAATGGACACATATCTAACTCGATGAAACAGAGATGCATTAGAAATAATCAGCAGGTGAGCAACAGAGAAAATTACTTCAACATCTCTGATAAATAACAATTCATTGCAATAGAGACTTGAAGTTTTAACTCTGTTTCTCTTCCTAGATTCTGTTTGCCTTGCGAAGTATTTCCAGCATTACGTGTGTTTATTTCAGATTTCTGCCCAACACAGTATTTTGCTTTTGTGATCTTGTGAAGTCCCACAAACATTTAAGATTATGGACAAAGATTAGAATTACTAACTTTTAGTGTTAAGAGTTAGAGACTGAAACTTAAAGTTGACCAGTGCAGTTTCAGAAGATCTGAAGCCAATCTAGAGGACATTTGAATGGTGAAGCTGATGAACTTACAGACTCACTTCAAGCACACAGAATTGATCAAACTTCAAGTCAAGTCGAGTTTATTGTCATCTGCACAAGTCCAAGTGAGGTGAATGTAAAATGAAGAGCTTGCTTGGAGCAGCACAAAAATCAGGTTTTGCCATGGGTTTGAAATTCCAATTGTGCTAAACTGTAATATAAACTGTATTGACTTTCATTTGATTTTCAATTGGCGATCTTGTGCTCCTTTTAGGAAGTACAACTCAATAGCAACTGATTTAATCCCTAGTCCATACATCTATTTTAATATTCACTTTTATAAAATGTGATAAATTTCTGTACTGGAATCAAGCATGTGATTTTTTGTTACTTGTATCAGGCAAGATGAGCCTCTCTGTTAGGAGATGCATTCAGCACTGTATACAAAAGCCACATTTTGACTAATATGTTTTAAACTTGTATGATGTGCTTAATTTATCAGTGCAAAATTCTATTAGTATCGCTGCAATAATGACTGACCTACAAAACACCAACACATCACCCTGATTCACCTAAACCAACGATTACACTTTGAAAGTAATTCATTGCTTGTGAAGCTCTTTGAGACATTTCGGAAGGGTATGATGAAGTGTTGCAGAAATGCAAGTCTTTCATTTTCCCATTCATTCCAGCACAAAAAGCTCAACCAAGACATGAATCAAAATTTTGATCATTGTACTGCTGGGTGATTCTTACAGATGAAATGCACATTGTATGAAAATTTGACTATTGCTTTTAAGTCCTAGTTTTCTATTTGGGAGCTTCCAGTATGGAGTGGAACCTCATAAGGACTACTTAGGCTAGTTTAGACATATAGCGTGGAAACTGACCCTTCAGCCTATCAGGTCCGCACCGACCAATGATCACCCGTACACTAGTTCTATCCTATACACTGAAGAAAATTTACAGAAGCCAATTTACCTACAAATCCGAACGTCATTGGAAAATGGGAGGAAACTGGAGCACCAGGACAAAACCCACATAGTCACAGGGGAATGTACAAACTCCATAAAGGCAGCACCCATAGTCAGGATCAAACCCGGGACTCTGGCGCTGTAAGGCAACAACTCAGCCACGGCACCACCATTCCACTCCCAGAAGCCAATTAAACCTATAAACCTGCACGTCTTTGGAATGTGAGTGGAAACTGGAGCACCAGGCCAAATCCCACACGATCACAGGTAGTAAGTACAAACTTCATACAGGCTGCACCCGTAGTCAGGATCGAACCTGGGTCTCTGGTGCTCTAAAGCAGTAACTCGACTGCTGGGTCACCGTGTGCCACTCCTTGCTACCGCTGAGAAAAATTACGAGCCCTCAGATGGTATTTTCTGAATGCTCATTGAAATTTTAAAAACATTAGGTACTTAGGACTCTCATTTTCCCAATTAGGGCTCCCAATGAGAATGGTTATTGTGCTGAGAATGCCCAATTGAAAACCTTTATCGCAGCATTGATGGCTTTGTCATGCTAAGATTGTGCTATACACATATCTGGATGAGGCATATTGCATAAAATTGACATCTAATCAGCAATTGGTTTATCTGGCAAGGTCTGTGCTGTAACAGGGTTCACAGTGAAACCAGGCAATATTGTGAATCCTATGGGTGGCCTTTTAATAGTATTCCTGCCTGAGCCCAGGCAGAGGGCATTTCCTAAATTTATTAACCTTTAATAGAGGGCCTGTGGTTGCCAATGCAATTTCCAATGTCTCAGTACATTAGTAGAGGCTTTTGTGGGGATGGGTGGTTTAGGACAAGCATAACAATTAAGCCATTTTCTGCTACAATGATTTGCTCAGTTACCTGTCAATGTGTTTCTCTGCTCGACTGATTCCTGTCGAATCTCAAGATTTTAAAATGATGGCTAAAGTACTGATTTAAATGCATGCAAAATAACTTGTTTACGGTGGCATATTTAAAATAGGCTTAAGTGGTTAATTCTGGCTTCGGGCAAAGAAACCCATGATCAACATTGTCAGGTTTAGTTCTTTGTATTTACGGATACTTTCTAGGATTCTGGTTTATTATTTGTAAAGATTTATGATCACTGCAGATGCATCAGAGGCATGGATGTAACAGGTAAAATCTACTAACTGTAGAATGCTGGCTTTCTGTCCTTCACAAAGATAAATGAAAATGAAATATCTAGATTGCAACATGTCCCCAACATTGGCATCTTGAGTATCCATGATTTTAATTGCATTATCTTTGGCCATGTCTTTGGCGTCTAAACTCTGAAACTATTACCTAAAACATGTCTTGTTAACTCCATATTTAAGATGCTCTTAAAGAATCATAGAGTTTTACAGTATGAATACAGACCCTTGGGCTCAACATGCCTACATTGACCAACACTTCCCATCTACAGTAGTCCCACTTGCCTGCGTTTGGCCCACATCCCTCTAAATCTGTCCTATCTATGTACCTGTCTAATTGCTTCTTAAACATTGTGACCATCCTGGCCTCAATAAACCTCCTTCAATACTCCATACTCCCACCACCATTTGTGTGAAAATGTTACCCCTCAGATTCCTATAAAATCTTTCCCTCTCACCTTAAACATATGCTCTCTGGTTCTTGATTTCCGCTACTCTGGACAAGAGACTCTGTGCGTCTACCCGATCTATTCCTCTCATGATTTTGAAAACCTACACTGAATAAACGTGTGTATTTGACCTGATATCTCCATTTGAAGCTGAATATCAAATTTTGTTTGTCAGCACCTCCCTAAAGGACCTTGACATTATTTGCCATTTTGAAAGCAGCATGCTACTGTAGACTTGAATACTGCCTGAACAGCAGGTTTATGCTGATGGCATCCTGGACAAATCATATTCAAGCCATTTATATATAAATCAATACAAAATTTAAAAGTTGTCATTAGTTTTGCAATTTTTATTTACAGCTATGATTTTGCTCAGACTTCATGTAATGATGACAAATGTCGTAATAAGAACTGAGCCAAGAGATCCCTAATGTGGAATGCTGAACTCTTTAGCAAAATATAAGAAGCAAACTTAAATTTATAAAGCAAAAAGAAATACTGAGGTCATTTTCAATCTTGGTGACTGTGTAAAATCCCAATGGAATCATCACTAGGCTATATCAAAACCACCCTATCTTCAACAGAGGCAAATAAATCCTTTTATACACAACAATCAAAAATGATTCTGGACAAATTCTCTGATCTGATACAAAAAATGGGAGCTGCTGTCTTTGTCCCCTCTCAGTGCAGCTATTATATTGATCAAAGGGTCAAGGATTATACTACCCTTTCATGTCCACATTAGTAATCTTTCGTGTCTCTGCATTCAAACCTTTCGTGTTTTGGAGACCAGTTAGAATTTGCTTTATTTTCATGGACTTGAATTTGTCATTTTAGCAACAAGAAGAATCTTTTCATCTTGTCTTCACAAGCCAGAGCTTTGGAGTGTCAGTGGCCAATAGTTTCTTGCTGTTTTACCACTCACTCTGAAGACAATTACTTCCTCACATCAATTAGCGGCCAGACGATAAAACTATTTTCTCGTACGCGGTGGGTGTTATGCCAATCTCTATTTAGTGTTCCAGTTTACAAGTGTACTGAAAGGACCCTACAGGCGTATAGCCAGGCTGTTTCTCATACCCTATGAAACCCAAAAGGGTTGCTAATGGGATTCTTTTGGATTTTCTGATGAGGGAAACACTTAAATTAATTGGTATTAAATTGTCAACTCAACACTGAGTTCCCTTTGTTTTTTTTTTCACTTTACTTCTGGCTGCCTGTGTTAACAGCTCTGTAATTGATGTGAACAAGTGAATAAGTAGTCAGTTGCAAGTATTTCAATTACAGCAAGGAGTCTCTGTCATTGACACCTCGCCATCGGCAGAGGAAATGAACTTAAAATGCATAATGGGTCGTCGGGTCATAAATCTTCGAGAGAAAATTGGCAGCTGTCACCAAAAAATGGATGACAGTGGTTGCAGCAATGGAGATTAAATGAGCAGCCATTGAGGATGATGCATTCCCAGCAGAGATGAAGGCAGTGGAGAGGTGGGAGAGTGTTGGGGAGTATATGAAGTAATCCCGGAGTGATTTCAAACCTCGCCTGCCCGTGGGATATGCGTTTTATAACTGAAACAGATGGTTATTGTTTACTTCAATGAAAACTAAAGGGAGAGAAAATTAAAACATTAGCATTAAATAACTGATGAGGAGAAGTGAATCTTAATGCTCACCCCCCCAAAGCATGCTCTTTGATAGGCATTGTCATGAAATAGTATCAAAGTCTGCATTTTTTTTTGTTATGAACATCTCACACGTGACAGAGTCGTGTACTGTCTATTTTTTCATTGTAAAGTGAGTTCAAGAAACTCGGAACAAAACTTATAAGAAAGGCCTTAGTTTACTCCAGCAGGGGAAAGGGTTTTTGATTTATATTGTAGCAGTACAATTAAATTATGTCTATTCCAATCCTTCTCAAAGCATGTTCCAAGAGGAATATCTAGTATTGTCATGGGATTTTTTTTTTATCGTTAAATTTACATCTATCAGAATTGATTAAAAATGATCTTGTATATGGTGTACGCTGCCCTTTAACTTGGGCAGAATGTACAAACAATGGTCAAAGTTCACATGGAAACCTACATTTTGAATAACTGGGTAATATTATACTATTTATTCTGCAGATTAAAATATCACAGTGTTTCCATCTAGGCAAATATTTGCTAGTTTCAAAGAAAAATAATGTTATTAACTATTTTTCTACCTTTTCTCTATTCTTCTTTGGGCACATTGCGTCAAATGCAACTCTTTGAATGGTATTGCAACTGAACACGTGAACAATTTACAATATACTTTGCCAGCTTTAATTTAACAGCATTTCATTATAATTAATTCACTATAAACATCTGGTATAACCCTGCGCATAATTTGTTTTTTTAATTAGTACAATATCTAGTTTTATTTATTGAAATAATTGCATTAATTGCAATTCTTGCATAATTGCGAGAAGGCTGATGTATGATTTTACTGCCAGTACCGGGATAAATTTTGATTTGAAGGACAAAATGCAATTTTGGGAAGGTTTTCTGTTTTTTAAAAAATCCTCTGTTCTAACATACTTGATGAAAAGTTTTGATGGATCTCAAATTCCATGCAGTTTCCCAATTCCTGCTGCGACTTTGGGGGGGGGGGGGGGGGGGTGACCATTACCACTTCCTCTGCAAGCTTTGCAAGCCTCTGACCTAAAGTAAATGTCTCCTGTCTGAACCTCCATCTGCAAACTCGAATGAACAGCACTTGCAGGGTGCTGTTAGAAACTCCAGTTTGAATGGCATTCATCTGAAGGATAAGTGGCTTTGGTGCACGTTACTCACCAGCCATGGATGTTTCCATTAGAGTTATTATTGTTTTAGAAAGTTCATAAAGTATTATTAGTATGAGCAAAAAAGACAAATGGCTGCTGGGCACTTACTTCTGAGATGCAAATGTATTTGTGCAGGAAGAAAAAAAAACCTTCCCTCTCTTTACTATAAGAATAATCTTCAGGTATTTTTGCTGACTAAATTTAAATAAATTTACATAATTTCCTCTCAAAACAAATCATTGTTATTTTTGCGTTATGCTGAACGAACGCATCTTCCCGTATTTGCACTTTAATTTAAATTTATATTATGGCTATAAACATTAACGAGTTCTGATTTGAATATTTATAAGATCTCAAATGAAAATAATCGGAAGTGCTTTAATGAAACTGCAGAGATATGTGACTGATTGGTTTTGACATTTGATTTCAGTCTTGGAGGGAGTTTGTCAAATGCTTATTGACATTACTTGTCCAAACAGCTCCCTCACAGGTTAGTGGCGTAATGAAGGATAGAGTGCAGCAGAGGACTGTCAATCTCTCCTGGAAGGAACCGGAACATCCCAATGGAGTCATCACAGAATATGAAATCAAGTACTACGAAAAGGTGAGAACTGCACGAGCACGTACATACCTGCAACCGCCCTCTGCTGATCCCACAAATCAAAACATCTAAGTCTACTTTCAACTAAACAATGTCTTCATTTTGTTCAGCAATTAGTATCTTAATGGATCGCCTTCGGGTTGCCTTTGACTAGAAAACTATGTCTCACGCTGGAGACAAAATCATGTCACCATCATTGTCACTGTGTACTGTGGGAGTATTTTCACCAGAGAGACTACGATGATTCAAGAGGGTGCTTCACTACCATCTTCCCCACCACGTGTAGAGATGGGCAATAAATGTTGGCCTTGCCAGTAATACCCATCTCCTACAAATTAAAATGGGGCCTGTGAAGGCAGTGGCTGAACCATTTAAGCACCAAAGATGGCTCTGTACCTGTATCTAATTTCTAAGCTGTGAAACATAGCTGAACTCAGTCACAATATTAGCTTCATCCAGCTGTTTTCAAGAGAGAGTTAGATTTAGCTCTTTAGGGCTAAGGGAATCAAGGGATATGGGAAAATGCCGGAATGGGGTATTGATTTTGGATGGTCAGCCATGATCATATTGAATGGTGGTGCTGGCTCGAAGGGCCAAATGACCTACTTATGCACCTATTTTCTATGTTTCTATGTTAAGGAGAAAATCTATTTCCAAAGAATGGAAGGGGATCTCAAATCCCCTGGATGGAAGTGAGGGAAAAGGTAGTTGTGACAGGTGTTACATCTCCTGTGATTGCACAGGAAAGAGCCAGGGGAGGGAGCGGGTTGGTTGGGAAGGGATGAGCGAACCAAGGATTTGCGGAGAGAGGTCTCTATGGAAAATGGAAAAGTCCATAGACTTTTCTATGGACTTTGGAAGGTGTGACTGGTAGTAAAGTAGTATTACATTAAAGGTGATGGAGATGTCAGAAAATGATGTATTGGGTTCAGAGATTAGTGGGTGAAAGGTGAGGAGTGGGGAACTTGTATTCTTGTTCCATTTGGTGGAGTGGGGGTAGGGGGTGGAAGGACACCAAGAGTAGAACTACAGCACACAAAGAAAACATGGATGAGGGCTCCATCCGCAACTGCAGGAGGGAACCAAAAGTCTCTTAAATGCCACTCTTGCATCTGACTCGACTACCACATTCCAGGCACTCAGCACCTTCGGTGTAAATAAACTTGCCCCACTCATTGCCCGCCCTCAAACTTTGCCCTTCTCACCTTAGGTTTATGCCTCAAATATTTATTTTTCAATCATGGGAATACGGTTCTGACTGTCCACGAGTTGGGTTTGTCTGTAAACCTCAGATATGAAAACTGGAAAGTGATAGATATTCCGAGAGAACAACATGTTTGGCTGACCTTAATAAAATCAAGGAAAAGGTTGGAACAAAGGAAGTGTTGATTCAGGTCAAATTAAATGGGGGGAAATGTTGTTATAAACTGGGAACCAAATAAACTATTGAAATATTAGGCAATTGGACGTTCAGTTAGGAAGGAGATGAAGAGAAAATGTATTTAGTCAGAGAGTGGTAAATCTGTGGAATTCCTTGCCACAGAAGGCTGTGGAGGCCAAGTCAGAGATAGATAGATTCTTGATGAGTACAGGTGTCAGAGGTTATGGGGAGAAGGCCAGAGAATGGGGATAGGGGGGAGAGATAGATCAGCATGATGGACTGGCAGATTAGACTTGATAGGCCGAATGGCCTAATTCTACTGCTATTCCGTATGGCAATACTTCAGTGTGTCTGCATTTTGAAAACAAAATCACTTTTTAAAAATCAGAACCAAGAAAAAAGTAATATGACACCCCCATAATTTATTTGTTCTTGATAATCTGGTAGTAACAAAGTTCCCTACCTTGCTGCAAAGCTGGGTTCTTTCAGGTTAATGTGAAATCCTGATTTGGCCCGATTGCATGCAGACACTTAGATTTGCATGCTTTATACCCACTCAATTTCTATTCCTCTTCTGGGATTTATTTAAAACTTCACTCCTTTTAAATTTGATCCTCCCGGCCACCTTTGTGCACTCCAATATTACACAGAGAACCAAAAAAAGATGAGCATCTGGCTGTTGATGTGTTAATGCAGAATGTGACCGCTGTCTGCTACAAAGAATTATTACTGCCAAAATGTCACTGCTTAATTCAGTGTTACCTTGCAATTTACCCGTTGTCCTATTGAGAACATGCAATGTGTTGGCTGTACTCTACAGTATTTTGGCCTCAGCTTCTAATAGAAACATTGTTGATAATCAACATGACAGCAGAAAATCTCCAGCTCTGAATAGCGTGCAGCCTGATGTCCATTATGATGGAAAACAAGTCATAGTCATAATATCGTAACTGATGGGGCAGCATCAGTTTAACTTAACTGTGGCCTCAAACATTGACGTTAACTAATCAGATTAAAATCACAGGTGGTTCTCAATATACCAAAACAAAGCCCCAGAGACTAATTCACTGGGCTGCAAAACACTGATCATACACACTCCAAAGCAGTAAACGACTTCTCAATGCTAAGTGGAAAACATTCACTTTGAAGCTTGTTTTGCTGTGCAGATAAAGTGATAAAAATGAATTACTGCTGGAACAAGATACTGGAGCCAAAATCTATGTATTAAAAGCAGAGCCTATTTGAAGGCTGAGTTCTTCCTTTTGAGAGATTTCATCTGATCAAAGATAAAAGTATTAAAATAATAGACTGAAATAAGCTTCAAAAAGTCCGTCTTAACAAGATGGGATATGACTAGATAGAATATAATAGGTTCCCAGGGGTAAGTTTCAGGACTTTAATTTAATCACGAGGTTCAGGTGATGTCATAAGCTGCAAGATCGAAGCTCAAGTGGCTTGTGAATATTATTTGATTCCTTCAGTTGAATAAACAGCCTTTAACTCATTCCTGGACATGTCACCTACCATGGCACAAGCATGAAAAAAGATTTTTGAAAAATAAAAAGTTAATTTTAATGAGGTCAAAAATTCTAGTACATCCCAAAGAATGCAAAACTATTCACAACATGGCGTCAGAAGTGGAAGGGCTGGTCTAAACTTTGGTTTGGTACTTCTGAGTTTGTACATATTGCCATCTGGTATAATTTAGTTTAGTTTTTATTGTCACGTGTTCACTGAGGTACAGTGAAAAGCTTTTTGTTGCGTGCATTCCGCTCAGCGGAAAGACTATACATGATTACAATCAAGCCATCCACATTGTACAGATACAAGCTAAAGGGAAAAACATGTAGTACAAGATACAAGTCCAGTAAAGTGATCAGAGAGAGTTTGAAGGTCACCAACGAAGTAGATGGTAGATCAGAACCGCTCTCTCGTTGGTGATAGGATATCTGAGGTTGGCTTCAGTTGATTAGGTTCACCACACACAAAGATTAGACTTGGGAGGTGGGGAAGGTGTCTGAGGCTGGGGGTGGAAATTGGAAGAAGTCTGGCATTGATAGAAACATGAGCTCATCTGGAAATCTAGACTGGGACGGTAGGGAAATTGTGCTAGGAAGACCAATGGTTCTTTATTATCATATATACCCAAGTACAGTGACATTATTTTTTTTGCATGCTGTTGAGTGGTAATCCTACTGAACTGTTTGGAGTCCCAGACCATGTATAGTCTTTCCTCTGACTGGAATGCAAATAGCAAAAATTCGGTAAACAGATAAATGGAAAATGATCTGGAAATCCTGATTTTACAATTACAATTGAATCTCTAAACAATAATGACTTAAAATATAAAAACATTCCCTCCCACTTTTTACTCTCACTGCAGAATTTAATACAAATTATTCTTTTTTCCAGAATCTAAAAGATCGCACTTACTCCACAGTAAAATCTACCTCAACATCAACCACCATTAATAACCTGAAACCAGGTACAGCCTACATCTTCCAGATCCGAGCCTTTACTACAGCTGGCTATGGAAACTACAGCCCCAGGCTAGAAGTCTTAACCCCAGAGGAGAGTACAGGTAAGACTCACGAACATGACCCTTTTTGGGTTGTTGGGCAAAAAGTATGTTTCTCATAGCAGATTCAGCCTGATTCAAATCCTTTTGAGAAGCAAAAGCAGATGTGAGGTATCCCCCACTGAATTTCCTGGACAGCTCAAGAACAATTATGGCAGAGGCCCAGGAGTTGGTATCTGACAGATTTATTTGCTAGTTAGTTCCCCACGACAATAAAGAATCACTAAGTAAAGTGAAGGGAAAATATCTGCCTTGAGAACATGTTCTAATAAATAAGTAAGCAATGCCCTCTTCTGCACCAACCAGCACCTTGCCACAATGTTGATTTACAGTGCATTGTGGAATTACAGATTTTACTGACAAGCTTTTTTTCACTGAAGATGAACTTTTATGTCCGTCCTCCTCCACCATGCCCAAGGCTAAATGCATTTGTTGGGGAGAGAGGGGGACTGAGCTGTTTTGAAATATAACTGTATATATTGGCACAAGAGGCTTTTCATGTCCCATGGCACCAACCCAGAAATCATGCAAGGCACTTCATAAATAAATATTTCAACATCTGTTGACTCTTTGTGATCAGATAAGCCTATGAATATTGGGTGAGAATACCGCTAACCTGATCTATAGCATGGCTACACATCAACCCTACTATCCTCACAATTAATAATCAACACATTGTCTAAACATAATTTATAATGACAATTGACGTGCCAGAGGTTAGCAGATGCAGCAGTAATTTGGTTTCAGGAAACGATAAATATGGTCAAATTCACTGGGATTTCTTCAACCAAATATAATATTTTTACCGTCGTTTTTGTATCAGAAGATAGTAAACCAAATCCCATTATACGAGGTCATTTTAATCAGCTCTAAATATCTCATCATCTCAAGCCTGAGTCCATAGATTCCTTTGAAGGTTGATTCTTTTGCCCTGTGGTTAGTTGATTTTTTTTCGACGTGGCTTTGATATTTTAAGCACGTCTTTCCGCAAGCAGTCATCTCCCAACAACCATGAGAAGACATCTTGATTTTAATGAATAATAAACATGACTTAATGCATATTGTTCAATTTATTTCTGAACATGGGCAGGCATAAACTGACTGCTGCATGGATAAAGCTTTTCTATCTTGTTTTTAAATGCACCATCCATTTTTTTAATACTTTATAGATTTGGTACACATGGACTGTTAATCACACTGACCAGTGCTCTTATGAAATTTATGGGTACATGGTCTGAAAATGCCCTCATATACTAGTACACACAGCATTACTTACATCTGACCAGTTTTATAAAGTGAAAGCCTCACCTCTTTCCCCTTGGACTCAATGGACTGGCTAATAAGTATTGATATATCCCATATGACTTCTTATCCATGTTATCCACCCGCAGTGTCACTTTCAAGAATCTTTGGATTTCGGCATCAAGGTCCCTTTGTTCCTCAATATTCTCTAAAACTCTACCATTCATAGTATGCTTCCTAGCCTCATTAGTACTCAAACAAAATACAACATCTCACATTTTATAGTAGCGTGAATTCCATCTGCCATTTCTTAATCCATTTCACCAACAATATCACCTCGAAGCCTGAGACTATTCTCCAGACCCTCAATACCTCTAAGAATCTTGGTCTCATCTACAAATCTACTGACCATTACCGCCGACATCCATATCCAAATCATTCGCATGCATCAGAGAGATTGCAAACAATAAGAGTCTCAGCTTTGATCACTGTGAACTACTAATCACGGACATTCCACCGCAAAAGCAACCTTACGGCAGCGCTCTGTCTCTTACTGCCAAGCCAATTGTGGATGCAATTTACCAACTTGCCCTTCGTTCCATAGGTCCTAATGTTTTGGACTAGTCTTCTTTGTGAGATCTTGTCAAAGGTCTTATTTTAAAAAAACATCCACTGCACTGCCCTCATCAATACATTTTTTTTTACCTCTTCAAAAGATTCAATAATTTTGGCCAGACAGGATCTGCCCCCTGATAAAGCTATGCTGGCAATCTCTGATTAGTACTCTGCCTTTCCAAGTGATCATTAATCCTATCCCTTGGAATCTTTTTCATTAACTTTACTATTACTGATATTAGCCTGACAGGTCTATAATTACTAGGCTTTTTTCAGCTGCCCTTTTTGAAAAGAGTTACCAGATTTTCCACCCTTCGATTATCTGGTATTTCGCCTGTCGTCAGCACAGGTTTAAAAATCTCAGCCTGAGCCCTCAAAATCTCTTCCTTTGCCTCCCATAACAGCTGGGGATAAATCTCATCCGTCCCTGGAGATATATCCACCTCTAAGCCTGCTAAGGGATCAAGCACCTCCTCTTTATTTATGGTGACGAGCTAGAATTTCACCTTCCCCTTCACTAAATTCTCCAATTACAAAGTCTACTTGCTCTGTAAATACCAAAGAAAAGTGTTCATTTAGGAGCTCACCTCAATGTTATACACGGCCTGTTAGTAGTTATCTTTTGCACTTGATTGTTATACTATTCATGGTAATGATGCTGATAATGTTGTTACAGGATGGATACTGATGTTTTTAGTGTACACTGAATGTGTGATCTGACCAGTAAAGTTCACTCAATTGACTTTTACATTATCCATTCAGTCCTATAATATATTTGTCATATTTCCTGATACAGGCTGGTAGCACAGTACATATTGTCTGCACTATAAGACGTTCATTGTATGCTGATTGTACGATAAATGCTGATTTAAATTCCTGCAATTGGAACATTATTGTTTGATAAATATACTTATGTCATATCACAGTCACTGGGCAATGTGTTTCTGATAATCATGAATAGCCACAAGGATCTAGAAATAATACCCATGGCAATACGCAATAGTTGATGTGAACAAAATATCTCCAGAGATGAAGGCATGAATTCAAGGTTGTGTTATCTGTCAAATAATTTCTAAAGTATTTATTACATGACCCATATTGTTCTAAAAACATTACTTTTTATTATTTTGCACCAGCACATAAAATAATGAATTGAATCGTCCCTGAGCCTCTGCAAACGTGCATTACCATGCAGGTCATAACTGACCTCCTTGCTGATTTTCACACCCAGTCCCTGAATTAGTTTACAATTTTGTGTTAATTCTATAATTGATAATCTCATTATTAGAGGACATGCTTAATACTCATTTTTAAATAGATTAATTCTGTGGTGAATGATAAAATCAAAATCACTGGGAACATTTGAACTGTACAGAGCATGATAAGAAATGGTTAAATATTGGTTAATTCTGGTTGCCCACATGTGCAATTGACTCCTGCTGAAGTTCTCATTACTACATTCTCATGGGCACCACAATCGCACACCAACTATAAGTAGATTAACTGTGTAATTTTCTAATCTTGCCTCAAGCTCAACCTTTACCTGTACTGTTGGGGTCATTCCATTTGGGACTGCAAGATACTTTAAGATTGAATTGATGCCCCTTCTAGTATTTCACTGTACTTACACATAGACATATTATTAACTTTCCAATCAGCTCAGATTTTCTTAATGAGATAACATTGGTGTAATTGCTTAGCTTATGATAAGTGCTGTATTTCATTACTCTCCAGCAGTCATTCTGTGCCTTGAATCAAACTAAATGCAGAGCTGGAAAATTTAAGAATTCAAGTATCGGTGACAAATAGTTAAAGGTATAAACACATCATCTTGACCAAGCTTGAACCTTTAAACCCACATGGTAGGTTTTCACAATTAGATGGCTAGCTGAGCACAACTTGCATTATGTTGGAAGAGATCCCAAATCTTGCTGCAGCTAGAATTATTCAGCAACTGCAGTTCGACCTAGTTTTGATGGAGGGAATTAGCAGCAGACTGAATAATTCCATGTCCACAATTGCAATTGCTTTAAGTGAAACAGCATGCATGTATTATGTGAATATCTTTATTATACTGGTGTAAAAGAGAATGTATTTAATTGTCATTGCGCTCTAAACATGGAGCCATTGTACTGATAACTAAATTGAATTCAATACATGAAAATGACACTACTCACTCAGATTTCTTTCAGCTATAAATAAACAGATGCCTGCTGCACTGCTGTCAAAGCTCCACAGAGCACTAAGTGTGTTAGCATTTGTCAGCAAAAGTGTCTACAAGTATGCCATTCCAAAAATGCAGTATTCACTCTATCACAGTTGAAATTAAAGAATCTTTAAATTGATGTCTGTAGATCCAGGTTATTTACATTCACTGTGATATTATTAGGTGGACAAGATGGAGGAATTGTGCTTCATCCATATCATTTTAGTCTGTTCAGAATATATGCATTTAAATAAAGAGTTGAATCCCAGTGGTCAAAATAATTTGTTCTCTAATTTTGCATATGTCTCTTTCCATTTACTTTTCCTGAGGATGTTAATCGGTTGCTTTTAACCATTTACTCAAATAAGAACATACTCACTTTTTCATGCACTGAAATTTTGATGACCTACTTTTTTTCCCCTGTAGGTTACAGTAGAAAATCTATAATGTTAGGTATAGATCTTCTGTAAACTGCATTCTGAGCAATGTCGGTTGAATTACTTAATCCTGCAACTATGTTATTCACCCTGAGTTTGTACTCATGGCAGTCTATATCGAGTAATTTGATCAAAGGAAATGAAAGGTTAAAAATAGCACATTGATAGTGATCAATTAAATGTAAATGTAAGTAACCTAATAAAAAATAGTTTGTTCCCATTCTTCGGTTGTGCAAGCTTGAAAATTATGCCATTTCAAATGATCTGTGTAACTGCTTTATAGGAGACTGAAGTGGGCTGAGGATTGATGTTCTGCAGTCACAAGTTCCTAATTTTGCAGATAAAATGATGCAAATGCATCAGATATAGATAATAGTATCAGATTTAAATGTGGCAATTCAATACCACTTCACTCATAATATTATGTGCGGGGATCACTGGGCGGCACGGACTTGGAGGGCCGAAAAGGCCTGTTTCCGGCTGTATATATATGATATGATATGATGATATTAGGTTTATGTCTAATTTCCTCTTTAAAATATATATGTGCATCATTTTAGCAACATAGTTAGGAATGTGATTGCAGCACAACAAACCTCAGCCCACTTCCCTCTCCTGTAAACCAATTAAGCAAATCAATTGGAATGGCATGATTGTATTAAAGAAGGTTGATGTGCAAGACTGAGCATCCTTCAGATCTTTGTGTGATGTATGTAAAATACTATCAAACACAATTTCCTTGTTCCCCTGGTCATCTGCCTCAATAATATTGCAGATTTCAACATGCAATATAAATGTGTTTAAATGTGGGAAATGTGTTGCAAACTTGGAAAGAATACGAGGTGTTTGTGACCAGAACACAGATTCGTCAGCTAGATTTCCCAGCACTTTTTTAAAAAGCTGCTTTCTTTTCTGAGCAAAGCTACATTGACTGCACTGTGTCATTTTAAATACTTCAGCACATTTATTTGTTCGGAGATTTCTCATGCTCTCAATATCTTTTGGACACGCTGTTCTGTTTTGATCGCGGCTGATGTTGATTTAAAATTATTTACATTCTGTCCCTAGCTACTGCTGCTTCCACTGAGCAGAACCCTGTCATTATCATCGCTGTGGTCGCTGTGGCAGGGACCATCATCCTGGTCTTCATGGTGTTTGGCTTCATTATTGGACGAAGGTATGGAACTAAGGAACATGCCGAGCCGGGTCACACACTTGAGGGGTACGTGATCGTGGTGTACATAGTAACAGGGCATCCGGTTGCGGGAGAGGGGAGGATTGCAACGTGTATAATTGCTGTATATACAAAGCAGTGTAGAATATATGGGATCCTTAAACCTTCAACAATTTTGCTGCAATAGGTGGAAAGCAAGGTCAGCTATATATAGAATAACAGGCGGTCAGGTGGAATAGTGACGTTTACAGTTTTTGGTGAGGTGCAAATGCAAAAGATAAACCATTGATTAATCCAATACACCTTCAGTTTGTTCAACGTTTTTGTGGTATATGACATTTGTCCTCTGCAAATCACTTTTGTTGCATGGTTTTCATATCTTTTAATTCAAGTCTGAATAATTTTATCTCTTCCATTAATTTCTCATGTCATATTGCACGGTTACCACAGGTATATCTCAGGACTCCATCTTTGCTTTTGTTTTCTTTGTACTTCATGTCATTGATGTGCAAACCCTTGGTAACTTCTCATGCAAGCACAGAACCTAGATCCACACAGTCTAGAAACATTCTCCCTCAGCTCAGATATTTTGGGGTGCTATGTAAATTAAAGACTTCCTTTAAAATAGAAACAAAATGCTGGAGTAACTCGGCGGGCCAGGCAGCATCTCTGGAGAGAAGGAATGGGTGACGTTTCGGGTCGAGATCCTTCTTCAGACTCGACCCGAAACATCACCCATTCTGTTTCTCCAGAGATGCTGCCTGTCCCGCTGAGTGACTCCAGCATTTTGTGTCTAGCTTTGGTTTAAACCAGGATCTGCAGTGCCTTCTTACACACTTTCTTTCTTTAATTCTGCTTTGAACATCAACTCTTTTAACTCGTAATGAAACTTGAAGTTGAAGTTTCATTCACCTCACATTCGAGACAAAACAAAGCCATCCGCTGACCGTCACTGACATTTCTGTGCCACCGACCTCTGCTCCATCACCCGAGAACCCTTTATCTTGGCGCCTGTTTCCATTTCTTTTTAAATGCCATCTAAAAAAAAATACCCGCCATGCTTTGGGCCCTCACCCCTAAACTACTGTTTCCCTTTTTCTCCTGCTTGATGTTCATCTTTCTTCCATCGTGTGAAGCATTCTGAGATGTTTTCCTTACGTGAGGAGAGCAATAGAAATGTAAGTCGTTGTTGCTGTTGTTGTACTTTCCTTCCTTATTATCAATGGTAATTGCCTGGCACGGTATCAGAAATGACATTGGAGAAACAGAGCAGAACACTGGCTGAATGGCACAAAGGAGAAAACTGAGATGTCTGGTGTCAGGAATACTCCCCTCCAAGACACACTTCCAGTTCTTTCTGACTTGTGTACATTTACCCCACATGCATGCAGAGTAAATACACTATTTTGGTATATGGGCAATCGTCTATCATACATTAGGAACATCACTTGCTAATGGTAAAGTTAACACTTCCATGAAGTTTTACAAGGGTGGAAAAAATAATATATTAGTAACTCAGTAAAATTGATGGGGTCAAACCTCTTCTAAGTTCCACATGTATCTGCTTATAGATGAACCAATAACTTGTTCTGTTTTGGGAGCAGAATTGGTCTATTTTGGCCCATCAAGTCTACTCTGCCATTCAATCATGGCTGATCTATCTTTTCCTCTCAACCCCATTCTCCTGTATTCTCCCCATAATGCCTGATGCCATCAAAGGCTCTAAAGTGACCATGTGCTTTGCAGGACACTAGTTGCAGGACGCTTGCTACCCAATGTCTCAGAGTCCAGCAGAGACACGGACATCCAGAGATCACCCAGATCTCAGGTTGCGAAATCTGCCAGCTGATCCCATGTCAGGTTAACCCTGCATGAGCCAATCAGAATTAATGGGAGAATTCGGCTTTTGCTACATAATAGTTGGGATAACTCGATTGAGTTGTTATTAAGTGTATATGAAAGTGTACCTGTTTTCAATTAGTAGTTTCCTTAAAATATTTAATGTTCTTTCAGCTTTATTATTATTTGAAACGGGTCCTATAAGGTTTTGAACATTTGTGAACAATGACAGTTTTGACAACTGCTGAACCTTTGGGTATGAGATCTCACCAGCTGTCAAAGCCATTATGTCAGAGTGGCAGGTCACTTGTGTTGGGAGAAGCCCTGGACTGCCCTTGTCCATACCAATGGGATCTGGCCTCTCAGCAGAGGACCCTGCAGTGAAATGCACTCCAATGACCTTGGACCAGGGAAAGATTTTCAACTGGTGTCCAATATCAGGTTTAGGTCCACAAGATATTTACTCTGCTTGTTTGAATGCAGAAAAATGTTCATATTGGGAAATTGTTTTTTTTCAAAAAATATGCCCCAGATATATTGTGGTTATTGCATCAATAACATGTACATCTTGAAATTCATTCATCAGTCTGTCATCTATCTGTCTGTAGTGCTAACTGCATTATTTGGTAGTGACAGAGTGTTTTGCTTTGCTTTAAAGATTCATAACATTCGCTGTGGTATATTGTCCCTACCAAGTTACATGTTTAATAACTTTAGAGATACAGCGAGGAAACAGGCCCTTCGGCCCACCGATTTTGCGATGACGAGTGATCACCCTATACACTAGCACTATCTTACATGCACTAAGGACAATTAACTATTTTGACCGAAGCCAATTAACCTACAAACCACTATGTCTTGGATTGTGGGAGGAAACCGGATCGCCTGGAGAAAATCCATAAGGCCACAAGGAGAATGTACAAACTCTGTACAGACAGCACCTGCAGTTCGGATCAAACCTAGATCTCTGGTGCTGTAAGACAGCAAATCCACCGCTGCGCCACTGTGCTGCTCTCCAATGCTACTGACCAGTGGTGCATTTCCGGGAAGCAAAGACAATTTAAATTGTAACTCAGATTTTCTATGTCCCAACCTAGCATAGGGTCAGGCTCCACATTGTACACTAATATATATAAATCAGTATGCATTACAACTACAAAACCCTGCACCATTCAAATATATGCAATGCACGCAGAATGCCTCCCTTGTCTGGGTCACAGTATAAGCATACAGTCTTGGATAAAACACTATCACACAACTTAAACACAAAATAATCTACTTTGCATAATTGTATACTAAACAGAGCCAGCTGCACACTAAAGCACAATATAATGCTCCCAACAATGAAGTAAAAAAACAGATATAGAAAGAATGAAATTCAGCTTTGGCAGATGTAGAGGATTGTAGATTGATCCCTCCTTTAATGCCTTCTGAATGACCTCATCATGGAGTTAAATTAAGCACAACATGAAATGGGCAGCTCATCTACTACCATCTTTCATCAACCTCTTCTAGGCTGAATTTCTCCCTAAAATAAACATACAATACAAAGGCTTTTAGCACCAGGATAGTATCTTCAAGATGAGCACGAACAAAAGAAAAGGAGTATTCTGCAGCAATGCATGAATAAAGATCGAGGCACACTGTCTAAAATTGAATATGAACATCGACAGTCTAGGTGCAGTTTACGCTGAATTTTATGCTGAACAGCGAATCCAATCATTTAGACCTGTAGCAAATGCAGGCATCTATATTAGCCAGTCAAAGCAAAGCATATCGAAGCAGTACTATCTTTGATGAGTTGTCTCATTTTCTTATTCAGACACTGCGGCTACAGCAAAGCTGAACAAGAAGGGGATGAGGAGCTCTATTTCCACTGTAAGTGTCCTAATTAAGCCTCTAATGTGAAGGAAAAACTGGGCCTTTTTCCAATTCACCTTCATTCTCTGCAACCCTTACTCAACAATATCTTATATTTCCTCTCCCCCTACATCCCAACCCTTTCATCTTTACACCCTGTAATAACTTAATGTGGAAATAATGAACTAGTGTAATGTGGAAAAAAGTTTGAGAAGTATTCTGGCTTTATTTTTAGTGATTAAACTACATTATTTCCATTAAGTCCGAGACTTTGAAACTCATATTGAAATTGCTACAGTCAACATAAGTGGTGTATAAAATGAAGACGTTACTGTAAAGAAGGCATGAATATGTTTTTAGTTGGTGGATAATTTTCTGATAATTTGCACTGAGTAGTTTATTCATTTCTGTGTTCAAACAGCACTAACTGCCATCAACATTTAAAGCTGCATTGTGGTATCTGTGTTAATAGAAAATGCACTAATAGCAGATCAGAGATATGGTGATAGCTTTTCAAGGTTCAATTCATCCTCTCCCATTGATGGACTGTCCATGCTTAAAGCACGCTATATGATTCAAGAAGGCGATGTAGTATATTCCAGTACATGCTGTTTTTATTTCAGCTTTCCAGTTTTCACAGCTTTTTTCTTTTGAAAATAGTATGTAAATTTGGCAAAGAGAGAGCATAGGTGAAATTGAACTGAAATTCAGAGGTAACAACACCGGAAACACAATGTTCTTATGTTGCAGAACAACCCTACCAGAACTGAGCTGGAATAAATTTTGGATTGAACTGCTTTTTGGTGTTCAAGGTGGCTGCCAGATATAGCTGCTAGGCTCTTCAAATATTCAGTTCTTCCTTTATCCTTGCCATTTTCTTATAATAATAGAGAAGGAGGACACAAGGCCCAACAGGTCCATGCCAGGACTCAAAGAAGCAGTGTCATTACTAGGGTTGGCAACTGTACCGTATTAGCCGGGGCATCCCGTATTTTGGGCTAAATTGGTTTGTCCCGTACGGGATCATCCTTGTCCCGTATTTGGCCTGGGGGGGGCGCTATAGGCTCTGGACACTGTAGGCTCGGGGGCCGCTGTGGGCTCGGACAGTGTAGGCTAATGGAGTGTGTTTGGGGAGCAGGGCCGAGTGTGTTCGCTGAACGGAGATTGTGTAGCAACGCGCCTCCCAGCCCGGGCGGCCGCCATTGGTGGCGGGAGCACGTGGCCATTGGCTGCGTGAGGTCACGGACGGTGACTTCACCTTTTATCCCTTATTTGGGAGTTAGAAAGTTGGCAACCCTAATCATTACGTACATAGAAAAACACAACGCAGGAGCGGTTCCTGCAGTCCACAATGTTCATGTTGAACGTGATGCTAAATTAACCTAATCTCCTACGTCTGCATATGATCTATATCCCTTCACTCCATGCATATCCATATGCCCCAAACCCCTCAAATGCCACTATCATATCTGCTTCCACCCCCACTCCTGGCAGTGGGTTCCAAACACCCACCACCCTGTGTAAAAATGACATCTCCTTTAAACTTTGCCCCCCCCCCCCCTCACCTTAAAGCTGTGCATCTAATCTTTGGCATTTCCACCCCAGGAAAAAGGATGCTGTCTGTATACCCCACCTATGCCTCATGATGTTAATGACTTCTGTCAGGACTCCCCACAGTCTCCGATGATCCAGGGGAAACAATCCAAGTCTGTCCATCCTCTCCTGATAGTTAATACCCTCTAATCCAAGCAGCATTCCGGTAAATGTCATCAAAGCCTCTACATCCTTCCTGTGAGGGGGTGACCATTAATCCCATTCTTCTTCTTTCCCTGCAACAAACCCTCTCTTACACATGTGCATAAACTCTCCTTTGATTCTTTTTGCCATCAACGAAACCAAGAGGTAATTTACAGTAGCTGATCTAGGAAGTTGGCGATTAAGCTGAGGCAAGACAGGTTTCTTCTCTTATGTTGAATTGGAGAATGTTCTCTCCTTCAACTTTTGACAACAGAGCAGAATTCCTTATTTTGCAGTGAAATACTTTTATTTAAAGGTAAGATTAAGGCTATCTTAATGTAATAGCTGACACCAGGAGCTTCTTTCTGTTTCTCTAACTATTCCTGCTATGAACTAAAGCCTACATTATGCTCGTCATCATAAACCATGAATTCATCCTCAGCTTGAGCAAGGATTTAGAGATTGCTAACTAAAGATAGGGAACTTCAGATTTATGGGAAGCTTTAAGGAAAAAGCTGTGCTTGTTTGGAAAAGGAAAATTTAAAGGGAGGTTTAATAGTAGTGTTTAAAAAAAGGGTTTTGAAAGAGAACATGGAAACAAATTACCCTGTGTAGTCATTTACTAAAATTCACACATTAAAGGTAATTGTGAGAACTCCAGAGGGAAGATGAGGAAATTATTTTAAATGTACACATTTAAATCCTAAAAATAGAATAATTTGCAATTTTACACTTGTCCAAAGGTTATTTTATGTCTTTGTTTCAATTGAATTGACTGTGAACATTAATCAGCAGTGCTTCAGTGTACATATATACGTGAACGCTCTGTGTGGTTTTACATGCATGATGGGCGGCTAGGTTAAGTGAATGTGCAATGAACAGCTAATAGAACATATTCTAAGAAATTATAAAGTTGCCCATTTTGCAAGAAAAAATATAAATGTATATTAGAGGGTGAGAGTTTGCAGAGGTTGAGATGCAGTGGAATTTCGGTCTTAGTTCATGATACATAAAAAGATTTGTAAGCAGATGCAGCAAGTAATTAGGAATGCTAGAAAAATATTATTTATTGTGAGGGGAAGCTAATGCAAAGTAAGGGGGGTGGGGGGATTATGGTTCAGTAACACAGGGGACTGATTGGGCCTTTGACAAGGTTCCACATAGGAGATTAGTGGGCAAAATTAGAGCACATGGTATTGGAGGTAGGGTACTGACATGGATAGAAAATTAGTTGACAGACAGAAAGCAAAGAGTGGAGATAAATGGGTCCCTTTCAGAATGGCAGGAGGTAACTAGTGGGGTACCACAAGGCTCGGTGCTGGGACCGCAGCTATTTACAATATACATTAATGACTTGGATGAAGGGATTAAAAGTACCATTAGCAAATTTGCAGATGATACAAAGCTGGGTGGTAGTGTGAACTGTGAGGAAGATGCTATGTGGTTGCAGGGTGACTTGGACAGGTTCTGTGAGTGGGTGGATGCATGGCAGATGCAGTTTAATGTGGATAAGTGTGAGGTTATCCACTTTGGTGGTAAGAATAGGAAGGCAGAGTATTATCTGAATGGTGTCAAGTTAGGAAAAGGGGATGTACAACGAGATCTGGGTGTCCTAGTGCATCAGTCACTGAATGGAAGCATGCAGGTACAGCAGGCAGTGAAGAAAGCCAATGGAATGTTGGCCTTCATAACAAGAGGAGTTGAGTAGAGGAGCAAAGAGGTCCTTCTGCAGTTGTACAGGGCCCTAGTGAGACCGCACCTGGAGTACTGTGTGCAGTTTTGGTCTCCAAATTTGAGGAAGGATATTCTTGCTATTGAGGGCGTGCAGCGTAGGTTTACTAGGTTAATTCCCAGAATGGCGGGACTGTCAAATGTTGAAAGACTGGAGCGACGAGGCTTGTATACACTGGAATTTAGAAGGATGAGAGGAGATCTTATCGAAACGTTTAAAGATTATTAAGGGGTTGGACACGTTAGAGGCAGGAAACATGTTCCCAATGTTGGGGGAGTCCAGAACAAGGGGTCACAGTTTAAGAATAAGGGGTAGGCCATTTAGAACTGAAATGAGGAAAAACTTTTTCAGTCAGAGAGTTGTGAATCTGTGGTATTCTCTGCTGCAGAAGGCAGTGGAGGCCAATTCTCTGAATGCATTCAAGAGAGAGCTCGATAGAGCTCTTAAGGATAGTGGAGTCATGGGGTATGGGGAGAAGGCAGGAACAGGGTACGATTGGGAATGATCAGCCATGATCACATTGAATGGCGGTGCTGGCTCGAAGGGCCGAATTGTCTCCTCCTGCATCTATTGTCTATTGACTCATGAAGGTACATTATTGCATCGAATGCAGTGAACTTGTTGAGGAGTCATAGTGCGGAAATAGGCCTTTCGGCCCAACCTGCCCACACCGGCCAACATGTCCCAGCTATACTAGTCCCACCTGCCTGCGCTTGGTCCATATCTCTCCAAAACTGTTCTATCCATGTAAAGGAGTGATGCGTCTCTATCTCTTGAGCTACTTGGTTTCACCTTGTAGGAAGTGATGGGGCACAAACCCTGCCACAGAGGCCAGGCATCCACCTGAGCCTCCAGCTTAGTCCAGAAGTGTCTCTTTGCACTCACAGTGGCTTTTAAAGACCCGATGATCTTGATCTCCTCTGTCGATCTTGGTCTCTCCATGTCAGAAGCTCCAGAAGACATGAGTTCCGAGTCAGCAACACTAAAAACATTTCAAAATATGGCATTTTCATTTCCATTTGCAAAGTAAATTCCATTGAAGTCTATGAAATGAAATTTGGAGGCAGACTGTAATATGCTAATGTATGTACGTCGCCAATTTAGCATTGCCAACGGAAGATGAATTTCTATGCAAATGTCTCCAATAGCCCGATTTTGCAATCATGACTAGCACAAGACAAATGGGCAACTTATTCATCTGACTGCATTGAGTACAGATTGCCTTTCATAGCAGTAGATTTAGCCAGTATACAATATTGTAGGAAAAATGGTCAGTCAGTTGACATCAGGTAGATCCATAAATGGAGTAATAAACTCCATTTTAAGACCCAATTTTTCATTGACATTGCCACCCAGGTTTGGAAAAGGTATCCCTCTCTAATTCAGCAGCAACCTCGGGAATAGATAAACCAACTGTAAATGAGAACAGGGAGAATCAATTGACATGCAGTCACTGTAATTTTCACAAACGTTGCTTGTAAGTAATGCATAGTGCAAAATGGATTTTTATTTCCGCCATAAACCTCTGTGCACTCAGTCCAATGAAGCAATAAATGTTCTTGTGCTTATTGTATTGTAAAACCATTTGACTTCTGTTGGAGTACTTCTCATCCTGGGGTTTTTTATATTTTCCAGTTTTATGTAGTATCCTAGAGGCACCCAGCAAAGCTGCCAATTTCTGTAATTATCACATTTATTGGGCATTTTATGTTTTAAAAGTCAATGAATTGCAACTCAGTCCACAACAATGTTACCGTGAATGTAAACAGTTTCCAAATTGATTTCTAAGTTCCTTCTGCTGCCTGTGTGTGCCCTTGTCTGTAACAGCATGGATGTTTCCTTATGTATCAATTGTAGGCATTCTCTAACCTCCTTCATCCTTCTTCATTCCGGACAAGGTCAGAAGATTTATGCTCCATGATGCCTTCTCCACTCTGGGCTTTTTAAATTTCCGTCAATCACCCTAAACTATCAAGTACTTAGTGATCGCAACCGAAAACCGAGTCAATTTCTTTCTCTCCTCCCAAACATTTTACCGTTCATTAAGGGTCTTGACCCAAAATGTTACCTGTCCATTCACTCTTTTTGCCTGACCCACTAAGCTCTTCCAGCACTTTGTGTTTTGCTCATGATTCCAGCATTTGCAGTTCCTTGTGTTTGCCATTCATTTGTGTTTGCTTCCAAGAAAAAAAAAACTTTGTGAGGTTTTCCGATGATTATTTCATGGGTGTGGGCATCACAGCTGAGCCCAAACCTGTCCTCCTGACAGCTACAGGGACTTAGCCATCACAGGAATTATAAGAGTTATGATCAGGGAACTCCTAATTTTTCCCTACCCCACACCAATGAACGCTGAGCACTGTTGTAATACTCGAAGGTATCGCAAAATGCTGGAGTAACTCAGCGGGTCAGGCAGCATCTCTGGAGAGAAAAAATGGGTGACGTTTCGGGTTGAGACCCTTCTTCAGACTGAAGAAGGGTCTCGACCCGAAACGTCACCCATTTCTTCTCTCCAGAGATGCTGCCTGACTCACTGAGTTACTCCAGCATTTTGTGATACCTTCGATTTGTACCAGCATCTGCAGTTATTTTCCTACACTGTTGTAATACTGCTACAATAACTGAGATTAGGACAACAGAGGGATTGAATTTGGGATATCCTTAGTTGGGCATATTTTACACCGAGCTCTTTTTAAAAAAATCATGAACAAACATTAATTTTGACTACCATGTACAGGGTGAATTATTCTGACTTAAATACCTTTTAGTTAGAGGCATTAGAACCCTGCATGCTCTTCAAGACTGGAATAAAATACTAACTAGATAACAGCTGGTTATTTATAGCGTGTAGGAGAAAATTGACTGGGGAATTAGTGTCTTCAATTTGAGCTCTGAAGGAAAGTTGATCCAATGCTGGTATGAAAACTGATATAGAAGGGTATTTTTAAATGTGTATACTGGAGAGTTGAAATAAAAAGACACTGCATATTTCACATTGAGATTTTGCAACACAATCACAAGATGCAAGTTCACTTGTTAATAGAAAATGAGAGTTCCGCATAGTGTTATTTTAATCACCATTGTAAATGTGAGATTCAACTGGTTGATTTGTAATGGCCATCCCAGTCTAGCCTTTTTTCTATAGCTCCAGTGAAGTATTTCTAAACATTACCTACCCAGTAGTGGATGGACTTAAGATTTATTTCCACAATTCTCTGTGCAGACAGGTAGGGATCCAAAATACAGTGATCCATTCTATCCCAACCGTCGTGTCAATAGTGTAAGGCACTCATGGTGCTTCTCAGTGACCCAACTAGCAGTTTACATTTTTCTCTCAGTTCAGAGTCTTAACCAGAAATGCAAATGCAATTTCAAATTCAATAGTTTAATAGTGCTTTATTTGTCACACATGCAACTGCATTGTAAAACATTTTTTTGCATATATTACACATGCAGGCACCGCCAATATTGGCGCCATTATTCAAAGTCTGGTCGGTCCGTGCTCGGTGTACTGAGCAGTTCCCACGAACTAACGTCCCTCTCCACTCCTCGTGTGGCCATCTTTGTGTGCTGCGGGTGCCTCCTGCAGCCGACCTTGAAGGCGCTGGAGGCATTAAAACTCAAACTGTCTCCAGAAAGTCAGCTAGGAATTGAATAAATGTCATGTCAGCACATTTATTTGCACAAATCCTCTGGTTACTGATAATGCATCTCATCAGTCAATCTGATTTTAATGCTTTCTGATCAGTTCATTTGATTTTAATGCTTGGTTAATGGGATCATTTTTCAGCCATTCCTTGTCACTGAATTGGTGCAAATCTCGAGCGAAATGTAGTTTTGTTCCATCACATGGTAGCAACACATTGCAATTCATCACAATCAATCTTCCCTCACTTTACCCCAGTTAAATTACCAGGTTCAAGAACATACATCGATCCCGAAACCTACGAGGATCCAAACCGGGCAGTTCATCAGTTTGCCAAGGAACTAGATGCTTCCTGCATTAAGATCGAAAGAGTGATTGGAGCAGGTGAGTCTATAACTGATGGGTCATTGAACTATTCCACTTAAGTAATATTGGAAGCCATGAATCTTATGTGACAGCACTGTATCTCAGAGTATGAGAGCCTCATGATATTTATCATTTTGAGCTGTGATTCAACAGATGTCAAAAGACAAGATTGAGGTTTCTTCCAGCCTGCACCTTATAAGAGATCAAATATAGAATACCTTTTTTTTTTTGGGGGGGGGGGGGGGAAAGTACCATGAGCCCAATAATCCTTGCCTTAGAAATATTAACTGCATCTGCCTATCTTATATTTTGATCTATTTCTGTTCCAAAAGCAGACTTAACTCATTATTTTTGGACACATTAGCACACTGCCATTAGACAGGCCTGTTGCTAGTAACTTACCCAAAGTAGCCAATAAACTGAAAATAGTGCATTCCACCAGACTTCTGTTTTACTTATATATGTTTTCCGCATTTCTGATTGAAGTGGAGATGTGGCGGCACAGTACAGTTACTACTGCCTTGCAGCGTCAGAGTCTCTGGTTCGATCTTGACCATGGAGACGGTCTGTATGGAGTTTGGACATTCTCCCTGTGACCACGTGGATTTTCTCCATGTGCTCCAGTTTCCTCCCACATTCCAAAGACTTGTAGGCTACTTGGCTTCTGTAAATTGTCCCCATTGTGTAGCATTGAACTAGTATACAAGCGATCGCTGCTTGGCATGGACTCTGTGGGCCCATTTCCATACAGTGTCACATATTTTAGCAAAAAAATATTTTTTTGCAGAATTTTGATCCTTAGTTTAAAGATCAATATTTTGCAAAAAAATATCTTTATGCTAAAATATCTAAACTTATTATTAAAGGAGAAAGCAGATTTCCAAATAGCAAAGCCTTGTTACTACTAGGGTAAGATTGCATTCATGTCTTTTGCCTTTTGCATGGGGGTTAACATTTCACATAAATATCTAGAGGAAATTCCCCACTACGGGAGAGATGGGACTATTTATTCAACAGGTCGTGAGGACTGAGACCTCATGATGCCACTGAAAGAAAACAAGTTTAGTTTAGAGACACAGTTCGGAAACAGGCCCTTTGGCCCACCGAGTTCGCGCCAACCCAGCTATCCCCGCACATTAACACTCTCCTACACACACTAGGGATAATACACATACACCAAGCCCAATTAATATAACAAACCTGTACGGATTTGGAGTGTGGGAGGAAACCAAAGATCACGGCAAAAACTCTGTACATACAAGCATCCGTAGTCAGGATTGAACCCTGGTCCCTGGTACTGTATGGCAGCAAATCTACCTCTGCGCCACCGTGCCGCCCTTATACACATAATGCATTGTCCAATGGAAGTAATCAAAAAGTGAAGAACCAAGTTTCATCTGCCAGGTAACCAGATTCTTACCTGTAAAACAAGCGAGCAGGAGTTGGAAACCTTAGTGCATAGGGGTGGAACTGGAGGGTTGCCATGGTTGCAATTGGGAAGTAACACATGGCCCTTTCATTGCTAACCCAGACGATCCTGCTATTTTTTCAGGTGGGTCTATAAATGAACAAGCAGACTATCTATTAATATCAAGTGATCCTTTAAAAGAGACAACAGGGAAGCTGGCAAATGACTAAAGACATTTTTGACTTTGTGAGGACAGGAATAGTAGAAGCTCATAAAAATTCCTATCCCTACTGCAGGCCCACACAAGGGCCTTGCCAATTCCCCCCCTCCTCCGATGCTGCTGGATTAAGTGTAGGGAGAGATGCCTCACCCTCCCTAATTGGAAGCCTGCAACATGACATCCACTTGGAAACTGCAGCTCAACAGAAGATTATATACGAGGACAGATTCTCCAACAATTGTGCCTCTCAGCCCTGGGTCAGGATAAATTCAAGAATTGCCCCCATTTTTGAATGTGTGTTCTCACAAATCATTAATAATATACCCCTGCGCAGAAATAGTTCAACATTTACAATCTGGGTCAGTTTTATAGGTTGGGCTCTTTGATGGGGTTAAAATTTATTTTTGTTTTGAAAGTGTCACTACTCGTATATCACAGTTATACCCTTAACATTGGCTCTGTATAAGAATGGAAGCAAAGTGAAGGCTCAAATTTGGAAATAATAAATGATGCTGTGCCTTCAGTGTGGCCACTCTGTCTTTCTCCAAACAAGGCTGTTAACCAGACGCCCTTTGCACAGTGCAAGAAATATCAGTTTATGCCTGCCTATGGTTAACTGCAACATTAACTAGCATCCAGATCGACCCGGGTTCAATCCTGACTATGGGTGCAGTCTGTATGGAGTTTGTACATTCTCCCCATGACCTGCATGGGTTTTGTCCGGGTGCTCCGATTTACTCCCACACTCCAAAGATGTACAGGTTTGTGGGTTAATTGGCTTGGTAAAATTGTAAATTATCCCTAGTGTGTGTAGGATACTGTTAGTGTGCGGGGATTGCTGGTCGGCACGGATTCGGTGGGTCGAAGAGCATGTTTCTGCACTGTATCTCTAAACTAAACTAAATCTACGCAACAAAGGTCGACACAAAATGCTGGAGTAAATCAGCGGGACAGGCAGCATCTCTGGAGAGAAGGAATGGGTGCCGTTTCGGGTCGAGACGTCTGAAGAAGGGTCTTGACCCAAAACGTCACCCATTCCTTCTCTCCAGAGATGCTGCCTGTCCCATTGAGTTACTCCAGCATTTTGTGTCTACCTTCGATTTAAACCAGCATCTGCAGTTCTTTCCTACACATTAAATTTATGCAACTGCTTGTAAGCACTTTTTAGCATTGCCATCCTCTAATGCAACTGAAAATGATATATTAACTGGGGAAAAAACTCATTTTAGATATTAAAGATTATAGAAGGAGTGAACCTTTGCCCAGTTTCCTCCAGATAATATATCATTTTGAATTTTCATCTTCATTTTATTAGGCCAAAACCATTAGGCATGATAACTTCTGAAACTATTGAGCTTGAAATAAATTCAAGCTTAAATTCTCAATTAATTAAAGGTAATATCTAGATGACCTAATCAACAGGAAAGGTTCACTCTAGTTTATCAATGTATGACTTATATCCACCCTGTCCATACAATTGACCATTTGGGAGGCGGGCGGTATGGATTCGCCAGCTGCTGTAGATCTGCAGGCACCTTTTGCCCTGTTCAAATATGGATAACAACTGCATTTCTAACTGAAAAAGGGGAGAGGACCTGTATATTTTATCCTGCGCATCTTCACTTTAAATGAAAGTGTCCCTCTTGCTCCACAGGCGAGTTTGGAGAGGTGTGCAGTGGTCGCCTGAAGCTGCCTGGAAAAAGGGATGCACCAGTCGCAATTAAAACATTGAAAGTTGGCTTCACCGAGAAACAGCGAAGGGACTTCCTCTGTGAAGCAAGCATCATGGGACAGTTTGATCACCCCAATGTCGTTCACTTGGAAGGAGTTGTTACCAGGGGTAAGAGTCATTTGTCCATTAATTCAGCACCGGATCTTTCAAGGTTCAATCCAGACTCTTTTAAAACATAAAAAATAGGTGCAGAAGGAAGCCATTTGACCCTTTGAGCCAGCACTGCCATTCATTGTGATCATGGCTGATCATCCACAATCAGCAACCTGTGCCTGGCTTCTCCCCCTCCCCCTTGATTCCACTAGGCCCTAGAGCTCTATCTATTCACAAAATGCTGGAGTAACTCAGCAGGTCAGGCAGCATCTCAGGAGAGAATGAATGGGTGAAAGGCCCCTTTGTCCCGCCCCCCCTGACATCAGTCTGAAGAAGGGTCTCGACCCGAAACGTCACCGATTCCTTCTCTCCTGAGGTGCTCCCTGACCTGCTGAATTACTCCACCATTTTTTGCATAAATACCTTCGATTTGTACCAGCATCTGCAGTTATTTTCTTACACTAGAGCTCTATCTAAATCTCTTTTAAATTTATCCAGTGAATTGGCCTCCACTACCTTCTGTGGCAGAGAATTCCACAAATTCACAACTCTCTGGATGAAAATGTTTCTTCTCACCCCGTTTTAAATGGCCTTCCCTTTATTCTAAGACTGTGGTCCCTGGTTCTGGACTCCAACATTGGAAACACTTTTCCTGCATCTAGCTTGTCCAGTCCTTTTATAATTTTATACGTCTCTATAAGATCCCCTCTCATCCTTCTAAACTTCAGTGAATACAAGCCCAGCCTTTCCTCATATGACAGTCCCACCATCCCAGGGATTAACCTCATGAACCTACCTATTTGTTTTCCAATAGGTCTTTTCTACCTCAAATATTGACTAATTCCCTTCAGAATGCAGCTCTGTTTCGGTTTCCGGCAATCTAACAAGCACACCAGTCCACCTCCTAATACTGCACATGTGCCGTTATTTTTCTTCCAAACAAATCTTTTTATCAACTATTCAGCCTTGGGAAAAGATATTTCTTTGTTTTCCTGAATATTAACCCTTCACAATTTTAATCACATCGAGCAAAGTTTCACTGCTGTTCTAATGAGAATCACCCTGAGTTCTCCATTGTGTCCACGTGATTGTAATCCCTGTAACAAACTTAATTAGGTTGAATCTGCAGGCATCTTCATATTTTCTATGTTTACTTCATGGTTAAATCTGAAGTACTTTCCTTTCTTCACTTTCAGAAGAGAACCTTGCATTTTCCCAGTCCTATTTTATTTTTCTCTGTCATCTTTTACATTTAAGTGTTTTTGCCAAGTTAGTATGAGTTTTGTACATGAGCTCATCAGGCAAGTACAGTATGATCTGTCTGGATAACGGGGAAAACATTTTTTTTGTAAGAAGTAACCAGAAAGGTTGATGAGGGCAAAGTTGTAGATGTTATCTATATAGACTTCCGCAATGCATTTGATAAGGTTCCACATGGAATGCTGCTTTGAAAGGTTAGATTGCATTGGATCCAGGGAGAGCTAGCTGACTGGATCCTTTGGCTACATAGAAGGAAGTAGAGGGTGATAGTGGATGGTTGTTTTTTTGGACTATGACTAATGGTGTATCTCAGGGATTGGTGCTGGGCCCATTGCCGTTTGTGGTTTATATCAACACTTTGGCTGAGAATGTATCAGGCATGATTAGTAAGTTTGCAGATGATACATAAATGGGTGGTATTATAGATAGTGAAGATGGTTATTAAAAAAATACTGCAGGATTTTGATTGGATGGGCATCTGGGCTGAGGAATGGTTAATGGAGTTAAATGCAGGCAAATGCATTTTCAGAAGTGAAATCAAGGCAGGATCTGCACAGTGAATGGCAGGCCCCTGTGGAGTGTTGTGGAGCAGAAGGATCAAGGAGTGGAGGTGCATAGTTCCTTGAAAGTGACATCACAGATAGATAGGGTGGTCAAGAAGGCTTTTGGTACATCGGCCTTCATCAGCCAGGGTATTGAGTATAGAAGTTGGGATGTTTATTGCAAGAGTTTTACATGAAGTTGGTGAGGTCACATTTGGAGTTCATTTTTGGTCACCCTGCTATAGGAAGGATGTTGTTAAGCTAGAATGAGTGCAGAGAAGGTTTACGAGGATGTTACTAGAACTATGAGGGGTTGAGCTGTAGGAGGGGTTGAGCAGGCTAGGAGTGTATTCCTTGGAACACAGGAGGCTGAGGGGTGATCTTGTACACCTGCACAAGAGCATGAGGGGAATAGATGGGGTGAAGACACAGAGTCCATTAACCAGAGTAGGGGAAAGAAGAACCAGAGGACATAGGTTTAAGGTGAGGGGAAATAATTAATAGGAACCTGAGGGGCAACTTTTTAACACAGAGGGTGGCGGGTATATGGAATGAGATGCGAGAGAAGCGAGTTGAGGCGGGTACTGTTATAACATTTAAAAGACATTTGGATAAGTATGTGGATAGGAAAGGTTTCGAGTAAAAGGGCCCAAAAGTGGGCATGTGGGACTAGTATAGATGGGGCATATTGGTTGGCATGGGCAGGTTGGGCCTGTTTCCCTATGTTTGACTCTACAGCAAAGATACTAGAGGAGCAATATGAACCACTCCATCAAAATCGCCTATACTGAAGTGTAGTACACAAAGGAATGTAACATCCGCCATTTTAGTAGGCAAGACCCGCCGTCCGCTATGCCTCTCGCAGCATAATCAGTGTTTTGGGGAACAGTATGTGTGATGATACCATAAAAATGCAGAATATATCTCATCTATCAATTCACAGATTTTTGTTATTTTTCTTTTTAAATGTTTCTGCCTACTAAAATGGCGCCATGACATACTACAGTTTTTAGGGTCGAGTGGTCTATCTTGCTCTGCTCCATTATCTTTGCTCTACACACAGGTTCTCCATTGATCTGCTTGTTACATTCTCTAACTCCTGCAAATTCAAAGAAGATTTACCTTTCATAAAACCATGTTGATTGGGTTTGATTACATTAAGTGTCCCCAAATGTATTTATGTATGAATCAGAAACAATTAGCATGCTGTTGCAACAAGTAGTTCGGAAGGCAAGTGGCACAATGGTCTTTATTGCAAGAGTGTTGGAGTTTAGAATTATGGAAGTATTATTACAATTGTAGTCTCTGATGGGGCAATATCTAGCGTAATGTATACAGTTTTGGTCCACTTATTGAAGGAAGGATAGGCTGGCTTTGGCGGAAATCCACAGATTCACTTGACCAATTCATGAATGAGAGGTTGTCCTTCCACAAACAGCGAAATAAAAGAGATCTATATTCTTTGGAGTTAAGAGGAATGAGGGATGATATTATTGAAACACAGAAGATCCTAGGGGAGCAGATGTAGAGATGCTTCCACTTGTGGGAGAGTCTCAAATGAGGGCACATAGTTACAAGATTAATGGGAAGTTATTTAAAGCTGAAATGCATGGTTACCACTTCTCGCAGAGAGTGGCGAGTGCTTGGAATTGTCTTCCAGTGGAGGGGGGAGATCATTTTTTTTGTGTAAAAGGGAACTAAATAAGTTTTTGATAGATGAAGGAATTTAAAGTTACGAGGAACCATTACAGAAGAGGTGGCGGGGTCTAGAACAGATCAGCTGTGGTCATATTGAATGTCAGGGTACATTTGAGAAGCCTAATGTTCTACTCCTGCTCCTAAATTCTGTTTCCCAGTAATCATGCCGCCTAGTTCTCTTTGAATAAATTGGTGCACAATAACCTGACTTGCAGCACAATAGCCTGACTTCAGCATGCTATTGATTCAACAGAACCATCTTAAGAGATATACGCACATTGAAGAATCACCCTGATCATTTGCAGAGCATCTCTATACACTAAAACTCTCATTTGTTTGTTTGTTTGTTCCTGAACGACAGCCAAAACGGAACACCACAGTGCAACAATTTTAGGCCCACCTTACTCACCGTCGTCCCTTTAGTGCTAATGAAAGAAGTTTCATTGAAATTGGTGTTATATTTTTAAAGTTTAAATCTATCTCCTAGGGAGGGAGGGGGGAGGAAGGAGGATAAGGGGGGTTGAGGGGGAGGGGAGGAGGGTGGGGGGAGGTGGGAGGGAAGGAGGGTGGAGGAGAGGGTGCTGCACCAATGCAGGAGAGGTTTGGGCCCAACGGGTCCTCTTGGTCTTTTCAATTAAAACAACAGCACTGGATGGGAACAGACTAATAAAAACTAAGAGTGTAAGGGAGAGCATGCCAGCAGTAGCAAAGATTTGAGATTATAATTGCTAAAAGATTAAAGAGGCTATCATGGACTTCTGTAATCCCATTAAGTATTGATATGAATCCTTATTTATAATATAATGTTACCCCATTTCTGGCCAGATGTAGACTGCTGTTTGGCACACTTAGCAAGGCATGGTACTTTTAACATTGCGTTCAGTCTTCTATTCATATTAGCTTCAAATAGACAATAGAAATCCAAATCCACCTATTCCATCCATTTTCAGATTGTTGCCAGCAATGAAAAACCCATTCTCCCTTTACAATGGTTTCAGGTCTGTGGCCCATCATTAGGACTGAAACTGAGACAGGTCTCAGACCTAAAAAGTTAATTGTTTCTCTCCACACAGCTGCTGTCCGACTTGCTGAGGTTTTCTGCAGTTTCTGTTTTGTTTCAGATTCCCAGCATCTGAAGTTATTTTGATTTTCAATTTAGCAGTGGTCCTCCTGCCTCTACAATCCCCTCACCAAGCAAAGTCCTGGACATGATTGCTTTACAGTCAACCTAATCCAGTCCAGAGTATGTGTGTAATATCTGCAAAACTGGTTTTAAAATATTACTTTCTCTCCCTTGTGGAACAAAGGGGTAGAATTGTGGCTTTGATATGCCTTGGAGAAACATAGAACATGCAATCTCAGTCATATCAGAAATCCTTCTCCCTTCACTTGTGATTACATCAACACATTGCTCAGATCTTTAAGTGCTACTTAATAAACAACCTGGATTGCAGACAGTTCCCGGCAGCAGCAGCAAGATTTGCCAGGTGCTCTAAAAAGTATCAAATGCATCAAACAAGATACCTTATGCAATCACCCAGAGGAACTTGTCATTTACAGTAAGCTTGCTTTCTTTCTGCAGGTAAACCAATTATGATTGTAATCGAATACATGGAGAATGGAGCGCTGGATGCATTTCTCCGGGTAAGTGACAAAACAAACAGACTTTACACATTATTGCAAAGGCATGTAATAGAAAATAGACAAAGATTTTGCATCATCTTAAAGCACATAATAGTTTTTTTTATATCAGAATGGACTAAAATTCTGTTTGTTCCAATTTATTTAAAAAATGTAACAACTAAATTGGTACAATTTTCCATAAGCTTCAGCTGGTTACATTAAAATTTAAATTTAAATGCTGTTCTTGCTCACTTGTTAAAATATTTACAAGCCTTTCCGTGGTAATAGAATAGAATGCATCGAGGTCGAAATTCACCCACCGTCTTGCACACTGAACTTGCAATAGATCAGTGGTATCACAGCTAACTCCAATTCTGAAATTTACGTTTTCATTGTCACATGTACCGAGGTACAGTGGAAAAACATGCATGCTCTCCAAACAGATCAGATATACCACACATAGATACAATCAGTTCAAACTCAACCACACTGGATAGAGCATAGGGGAAGATGTGGAGTGTAGAATATAGATCTCAGCATTGTAGCATATTGTAGCCATACAGTCATGACTGTAAATGGAATGTAGTAGGGGACTGAGAGTGCATCCTTGTCGGGCAGTAGTTTGAGAGTTACTGTTGAAGGGGGTGTACTCAACTATCTTCACTGATTGAGGTCTGTGTGTCAGAAAGATGAGGATCTTTTGGTGAGGGGGGCTGATTCTAAGGTCCCAGAGTTTGCAGACAATTTGGTTCTGTTGATGACAGAGAAACACAATTTGGAAGGAAATACAATGGTCAGCTAGTTCCACAATGTTTATTCAACACTACCAATCAAGTATAAATGTCTACCCTGAGGACATCCTTTTTTTCAGAAGTTGCAACAGCAGCACATCTAGAAACAGCTGATTTACATCCATTCAAACTATGCCAAAATTCATTTTGAAATACTTTGTCATCTTCAACAACTTAATCTTCAGACAGTTTTATCAGGGAAGACGTAAATAAGTATCTTTCTATAAAACCTTCCGATGACTTTTGGTTTAAAATAGGGTTGACAAGAATTCTTCGCAGCAATTTTGGTTGCCAAACAAAAGGGTTGCAAGTTTAGTTTGTCCCATAATATTCATGGATTCTCAATACTCATCCATTTGCACTGCTCAAGCCATTTACTGAATAGTCACAACTAATGGGATGGGGGCAAGATGTCTGGGTTAGATGATTGAGAATTCGATCCACTGTTGTTGAGCCAAGCTGCGTGTCTAAGTTTGGAAATAAAGGCCTACTGATGTGGGTTGTTCTATTTTCTGCATTATTGGGGAAATTAGTCAAACGGTTTTGAAATTGAGACTTAATACTGAACAGGACATCTTTCCTGAAATGTTACATTAGTCATTGTTTTGCCTCACTAGAAACATGACGGCCAGTTCACAGTGATTCAGCTGGTTGGAATGCTGCGTGGGATAGCAGCTGGGATGAGGTATCTGGCCGACATGGGTTACGTGCACAGAGATCTGGCAGCTCGCAACATTCTGGTCAATAGCAATCTTGTCTGCAAAGTTTCTGACTTTGGCCTCTCAAGGATTGTGGAAGATGACCCAGAGGCTGTCTACACTACTACAGTGAGTTAAACGTGTCAGCTCATTTTACAATGCATTTTCGACATTGCTGTATGTTCTCCCAGCTCAAAGTTCAATGTTTGCTCATGTTCAGCAAAATATCGTTATGCTTGCAGCTGAGAGTCTTTGTAATTTGTTCAAAAGCAGCAGCTGTGGTAGGGAATAGTTTTAATGGGGAACGGCAGGGATCTTTCTGCCAACTGATTTTTTTTAAACTAGGAAGGCATTGGAGATAAAATTGAGAAATCCGACAACGACACCAAAGATGCTGTACTCAGAAGTCACTGCTAGTTAACACGACTTATTTTCTTCCCACCTTGTGCACCCAACGTTGCAAATTCAGCTAAGGTGGCACAGAACAATGTGCCTTTGTCACTGGTTACTTTGACTTCTCCATTTGCCATTCCCAGCGCCTAGATTTCTAATCTTTGTAAAAACAAATTAATGGAAAAGCTCCCATTTTTATAATGAAGCCTACTGAGCCATTACTCTCATTAGCTCCACCTTTACATCTAAGCATTTGTTCCTACCCTCTCAAATGTATGTATACGCTCCTAACAAGTAGCTGTGCATGAATCTCAGAACGCACATCAGATTGCATCATCCACCAGTAAATTATTTACTGTGCCCTAGGCGGCATCAAAACCCTCTAAACTATTTTCAGATGTGTCTTTCCATGATCTTCCTCACCTGTGTTGGGCCATGTTCTGTAAACTGCTCTGTAATGCCTCCATTATCAAAGATACACAGTAGATTGTGTGCATTTATAAAGGATAAAATACGTGTGTTTCAGAGTAGCTATCCTTCCCTAACTTTGTGCCATATCAAACACTTTATACTAAAGTTAGCCTTGTAACTATTTTAAAATGACTTTACTCATGGCATGGAACAAGAAAGCTGCCTCAGGCTAGGAGTGAGTAATTTGTTCAGTGAACAAATAGAAACTTACTCTTCCTAATGTTGCACTACATTGTGGACAAAAGTCAGAAGTTTTTCCTTCTATTGCCAAAGGGTTTAAATTAGAAAGATACAATTTTTTTAAATGCTCCTAATTGTAAACCAGGGTTCATTCACAAGTTTGGTCCTCTGTTTGTGCTTGAAAATGTACAATGAAATGACATTCACAAATTGTCCTACTCACGAACTGTCATGTCATCGGAATCACTTAATGTATCACTGGCTTCTAACGCACTTCTCGGTATCTGTCATCCTATACATGTGTGCACACACTGAAATTGAGTTCACTCAGTCTATTTCAGATCAGAACCTATGCCTCTGACACCTGATCCACCTTCTCAATAAATTATGATGGACTAAAACTCCCTTCAGCAAGATTTAGTATGCACCCGAGCAATCATAACTTCCCATTTATACCACAGCGATGATCAAAGTCTGAAACACATGGAGGTTACGAAGTCACAGACAATTTCAAGTCTACCCGAGGAGACAAACCAAGCTGATTTTTGTTAAACCGTAGTGCAGTGACTGCTTTATCAATCACCTGATTCCCTTTTTTACAGATATCAAAATCCGTTTTCTTTCTATATATATGGCAGCGATAATATCTTTGTCCACACAACAAATCATATCAATCTTTTGACTTTATTTTATGGCAATATATGACTGGGTTAATACACACCAAAGATAAGTCTTTATGATGCTTCAGATGGTTATTCACCTGCAGGGGTGAAAGATAGTGTTTTTTTCTAATGTGCATTTCCAATCCATGGAGATAATAAAGAAGGATTATATGTTACTACTATTGAAAAACTTGCCAAGTAAACATTGTGACTGACTGTAGTTGCTCTCACTGAAAATAACGGATACATTAACTAAACTAACAATAGATAACCTTATGTGTTGGAGGGAACTGCAGATGCTGGTTTATACCGAAGATAGATACAAAATGCTGGAGTAACTCAGCAGGACAGGCAGCATCTCTGGATAGAGATGGGTGACGTTTTGGTGTCGAGACCGTTCTTCAGACTGAAGGGTCTCGACCAGAAACATCACACATTCCTTCTATCTCATAACCCTCTGAGAGCGAAAAATAATAATTTCAAGTCTGCATTAAGTATGAACTTCCTATTAAAAAAAAGTGACCCTGGAATGTCCGACAAGAAACAACATTCTCTAAATCCACTCTTCGGATCTTGCGTGTTACAGTGAGTTCTCTCCTTGCTAAATTCTAGTCATTTTGAAGCCTCGCTTGTCCAACGATTCTCAAGACATTCCAGTGCATTAACATACTTCATATAAAAGGACAGCAGAATGTACATAGTAATTTTGTTGAAAGAAACTGGATTTGGTTCTCTCTTTATATCCATCCATAAAGCGCTTGTGCTAGGCAAGGCGTCTTTGCTTTGCAACAGTATGACAGTGCCCGGTGCGGCTTGGCCGCGGGGCCTTCCATCGCCCGGTGCGGCTCGGCCGCGGGACCTAACATCGCCCGGCGCGGCTCGACCGCGGGACTTAGCTGCGCACGGATCGGCCGCGGGGCCTTCAATCGCCCGGCTCGGCCGCGAGACATTTCAGCGCCCGGTGCGGCTCGGCCGCGGGCCATCCCCTTGCGGGGACTGTGCGGGTCGGTCGGGGACGAGCTGTCTGTCCGTGGGCGTGGGGAAGAGAGTGGAAGTTTTGTTGCCTCCATCACAGTGAGGGGGTGTTTGGAGTCACTGTGATGGACGTTTGTGTTGGGGTTATGTGTCTTGTGTTCTTTTTTTTTGTGTGACTGCTATGTAATTTCGTTCGGTACCTTGGTACCGAATGACAAATAAAGCTCTGTTGACTGTTGACTGTTGACATGTTTAGAGTAAATGTCTTGCATATAAACCATTGTGTACCTAAATGAATATGTGGTCACAAAGCATTCATGAAAGACATTGCAGAATATATCCTGTCTCTTGCAAGAATAAAATAAAAAACTGAATACAAATCCAGAATTCAGGATCTATTTCAATCTCAGTAAATGCCAAACGTGCCCATGTGTGTTATCATTTAATTGTGACAATGGAATCTAGCAAATTCAATGTCATTACTTTGGCATTTCATGATATCTTTTTTGCGTTGTCAGGGTGGTAAAATTCCAGTCCGGTGGACTGCTCCTGAGGCCATACAGTACCGCAAGTTTACGTCAGCCAGCGATGTGTGGAGCTATGGAATAGTGATGTGGGAGGTCATGTCCTACGGAGAGCGGCCTTATTGGGATATGTCCAATCAGGATGTAAGTTGCCCTTTATTACTGATGGAACAATTAGCTCATCACTTGTGGTTGAAATTGGATTCATATTGAACCATTGGGTAACAAATCTAAAATTTAGTCGTTGGATAATTGTTGTAAATACTCACTGTTCCAAGCCTGACAGGGGGAATTATCTGTAAGGTAAGAGGCACTTCTATCAAGATGATTTTTAATCAATGTATTCACTTGTGCAAATAGATTCCAAACATATGTCAGGCCCTCAATTAGCCCTAACTCAAGAAATAAAAATTGCAATTAATTCTATGCAGCCCACGCGCTCAAAATAATTGAATTAGTTCTCATTGTAAATGCAAGTCATCTCATGATGTGTTAGCTCTGTTGATTGAAATGACTGACATCAAAGACGTTGTAAAACATTGAAAAATAAAATCAGACTTGAAGTCGCTCTGCAGCAGGGCACTTCTCCCTTGAGAGAATTGTCAGCAGAAGGCACATAATTCTCCCCTCATCACGAATGACAGGTGAACCTTGCCGGCCTCAAACGAGCAAAAGGCAATTTTTATTTAGCTCTTTGGCTAGAAATGTACTTGTGGTGTGCAAGGTTTTGTAAAGTTTATTCAAAGCCCAATTCAAGATGCAACCAGTTACTTTGAGAATGGATAATACACTTCCCAAATTTGATCTGAATCCTCCATGAGTGAGAATTGTGTAAAAGAGGGTGGTCACAAGGCATTTGCAGAGTCCTCAAGCAGCAAGCACCATTATGTGCTAACAGTTGCAGCCAATGCATGTGGGGGTAAAATGTGTGTGAATGGCTTGGACTGCTCACTGAACCAGGTGCTGACTGGAGAGTCAAGACCTGCTCAGGCATTGAATTAAGGGAGCCAAAGCATCCTGTGCCCAGGGCTAGGATATCCAAAATACCCGCCATCTGATGGGTCGGTTTTCTTGCCAGTTTCTTAGTTTTCAGCCTCACCTCATGTCTGCTCTCATTATCGATGTTGTTTGGACCAGCAGTTCCTCGTCCAAGCCCCAGTCATATTTCTAATCACCCTTCCCAAGTCCATACATTACAGGTCCTCAGGTGTGCATAGAATGGACCCCTTCATCCCTCATCCCCCAACCACCTGTATTCTGCAAACTACCTGACTTCCTTGTCCACTTTGTAATGGCCGAGCTGGTGGAAGAGGCTCTTTTTCCACACAAGTTGTGCTAAGCCTGTTCTCATCTGAACACTGGCTTGAGCCTTATGTAAAATTGAGGTCCAGAAATAGGTGCACAACATGAAGCTGGAGACTACCCTGCACTGCACTGCTTTATAGCAACTTTGAGTGCAACATAATTTCCAGCCTTTTTGGTGTCTGCTTCCAAAACCAGGGTCTCACAATATAAGGAATGTATTTATGAACAGCCGTTACATCAGGAACATGTCCAATATTGTACTATAGCTCTAAATATTTGATCATCATCTACCATCTGCAGTTCCTTGTGTCTCGAAATATTTGAATATACACAAGGTTCAGTGAGAACGCCTGACCAGCTCAATGCTGCCAACTATCTGAAGCAATGTAGGAGGGAAATGCAGATGCCGGTTTACGCAGAAGGTAGGCACAAAATGCTGGAGTAAATCAGCAGGCCAGGCAGCATCTCAAGAGAAAAGAAATAGGTATATTGTCGGATTGAGACCCATCTGCAGACTGAAGAAGCGCCTCGGACTGAAATGTCACCTATTCCTTTTCTCCAGGGATGCTGCCTGACCTGCTGAGTTACTCCAGCATTTTGTGTCTATCTGAGGCAGTGGTAAGGTCCCTCTCATATGAGAAAAGAATAATGTGCTGGACGAATTTAGCAGGCCAGGGAGCATCGGGGAAATGGACAGATGATATATAAGAAAATAACTGCAGATGCTGGTACAAATCGATTTATTCACAAAATGCTGGAGTAACTCAGCAGGTCAGGCAGCATCCCGGGAGAGAAGGAATGGGTGACGTTTCGGGTCGAAACCCTTCTTCAGACTGATGATGTTGCAGGTTGGAACTCTTTTTCAGACTGAAATATCATCTGTCGAGTCTGAAAATGTAACTTGACGAAAAATGTAACTTGTCCATTTCCCTCCACATATGCTACCTGGCTGACTGACCTATTCCAGCACGTTGTTTTTTGCTCAATATTCTAGCATTTGCAGTCTCCTTTGTCTCCAAGTCCCTCTGAGTGGTTCAGAGCCTCCAGAGATATATTGGCACGTCCAAGGCTAATCCTCACAAAACTGCTGCCCCTGGTGGAGATGAAGATGCCAATCTGCAAGATTGGGTAGAGATGTAGAAAGTTAGAGTGTAGTGGCTAAGTTACTGGAATGGCAAATAGAGTACTATGATAATAATACTATCCAACAAATCCTAATGAACAACAATGCTGATATTGTGACCAATATCCAACCCCTCTACCTCCTTGGACCTCGATGTTGACAGGCAGAGACTTTTATTGAAAAAATATCTGCTTCTCTAAGATTTCTCCCCTTAGTGGGAATTCAGGCTATGTCAGGCTCGTCTCTGTCAATGTGTCTAAATGTCAGTCAGGAATTCCAAAATCTAGAGCTTAATTAATAAAGAGCTGCATGCATTATGTGAATCACAGCTTGCTGGAGGCAAGATTTGAAGTAACCCTCCATCTGACTTTTTTTATACTGGCTAACTCCCAGCAACACTCTCATCCTGATGCACAATTGACCCAAAACATTGATCACCCTTCTGTCTCCACATGCTACCTGCCTCGCTAAGTTCCTCAAACAGTTTGCTTTCTGCCCCAGATTACAGCAACCTAATAATAATAATAATAATAATAATAATAATAATAATAATAATAATAATAATAATAATAATAATAATAATAATAATAATAATAATAATAATAATATAATAATAATAATAATAATAATAATAATAATAATAATAATATAATAATAATAATATAATAATAATAATAATAATAATAATAATAATAATAATAATATTCATTTATTGTCATTGCAACGAGTACAACGAAATTAAAAAAATAGCCAATCCTGACGGTGCGTACAAACATATATGCAATAAATGCAAAAACAAATAAATACATAAATACAATTAAATACAATTATATTAAGTACAAGATTTTTTAACGGTGTTGCCTAGTGCAAAGGTAATGTTCAGTTCTCGTATGGCCCTGGGGTAAAAACTGTTCTTAAGTCTGTTTGTTCGGGATTTGATCGACCTGAAACGTCGACCAGAGGGCAGATGAACAAACAGACGGTGGCCGGGGTGGGATGGATCTTTTATTATTTTGCCTGCTCTACTGAGGCAGCGTAGGCTGAACAGGTGCTCCAGGGAGGGCAGTGAGCAGCCGATGATCTTCTGGGTCGTCGTGATGACCCTCTGAAGGGCCTTCCTGTCCTTTTCTGAGCAGCTGGCATACCATGTGGTTATACAGTATGCCAGCACACTCTCGATGGAGCAGCGATAGAAGGACAACATGAGCTTCTCCTGCAGGTTGGTTTTCCTGAGGATCCTCAGGAAGTGGAGTCTCTGCTGTGCCTTCTTTACTGTGGTGATGGTGTTGGTAGACCAGGTAAGATCCTCTGCGATGTGCGTACCCAGGAACCTGAAAGCTGGTACCCTTTCCACACAGACCCCATTGATGTAGAGTGGGTCGTAATCTCCACTGGTTTTTCTAAAGTCAATTATAAGTTCCTTTGTTTTGGAGGAGTTCAGGACCAGATTGTTCACTGAACACCATGCTGCCAGCCTTTGGATTTCATCCCTATAGGCTGTCTCATCTCCTTCTGAGATGAGTCCAACCACAGTCGTGTCATCCGCGAACTTGATGATGGTGTTGGTGGGATGGGTGGGGGCGCAGTCGTGAGTGTAGAGGGAGTAAAGGATGGGGCTCAACACACAGCCCTGTGGTGAGCCGGTGCTCAGTGTAATGGTGGAGGAGAGGTGAGGGCCTATTTTGACGGTCTGGGGGCGGTTGGTCAGGAAGTCCTTGATCCATTGGCAGATGGTTTGGGAAAATCCAAGGTCGGAAAGTTTGGTGACCAGTCTGCTCGGGATGACCGTGTTAAAGGCAGAGCTGAAGTCGAGGAAGAGCATCCTCACATAGCTCCCCTGGTGTTCAAGGTGGGTCAGTGCAGTGTGAAGAGCAGTGTCGATGGCATCCCCTGTAGACCTATTTGCTCTGTAGGCAAACTGGTGTGGGTCGAAGGTGGGTGGGAGGCTGGCTTTGATGTGCTGCAGGACCAGTCTCTCGAAGCACTTTGTGATGACCGGTGTGAGTGCTACCGGACGGTAGTCGTTAAGACCGCTGATGACAGACTTTTTCGGCAGTGGGATGATTATGGCGGACTTCAGGCAGGGAGGGATGGTGGATTTTAAAAGGGACAGGTTGAAGATTTTTGTGAAGACCTCAGATAATTGGTCTGCACATTCCCTCAGCACTCTGCCCGTCACACCATCGGGGCCTGCAGCTTTCCTGGGATTCACTGCTCTGAGCACGCGCTTAACATCATACTCCTGCACAGTGAAGGTGTTGCTGTCAGGTGCTGGAGAGGGTGTAATATCTGCCACTGTAGCTTTCACCTCGAAACGAGCAAAGAAACAGTTAAGTTCCTCAGCCAGCGAGGCGTCGCCGTCGGCAGTCGTGCGGTTGCTGGTCTTGTAGTTGGTGATGTGCTGGATGCCGTGGGTCATTGTTGGAAAAGTGGTCCTCAATCTTCCTCTTGTAGGACGCTTTGGCATCCTTGATGCCTCTCTTCAGGTTGGTTCTAGCAGCACTGTATAGAGCTCTATCACTAGACCTGAAGGCGGTGTTACGGTCCTTGAGGAGAGACCTGACATCCTTTGTCATCCAGGGTTTTTGATTGGGATACAACCGGATGCGTTTGTCGACGGTGACATTGTCAACACAGTTTTGGATGTAGCAAAGTACAGTTGATGTGTACTCCTCCAAGTCCTGATCCTCAAAAATATCCCAGTTGGTCCTTTCGAAGCAATCCTGCAGCTGCGAGGAAGCTCCTTCAGGCCATGTCTTAACAGTCTTTATGGTGACTGGAGCTTTCCTCCTGAGTGGGGTGTATGCTGGAGTTAGGAATATGGACAGGTGATCTGACGTTTACTGAAATTTCTCCAAACTGTAGAAAGAGGCAGACAATGATGACTCAGTGTGTAGGAAGGAACTGGGGATGCTGGTTTAAACCAAAGATAGACACAAAATGCTGGAGTAAGTCAGTGGGACAGACAGCATCTCTGGAGAGAAGGAATGGGTGACGTTTCGGGTCGAGACCCTTCTTCAGACTGGTGAGGGATAAGGAAAACGAGATATACTCTTTCAGATGACTCAAAGTTTAGTTAAGTTCAAAATAATTGTAAAACAAACATCGTTACTTTTGGAATTTGACTTTTTGATAAGCAGTCACTGTCCCTACAGCCTGAAACAGATGTTTATGTCTGTTGACTCATGGCAATTTTTTTCCTTTCTTTCCAAAGTAAATGAACAAATAGTCCATTTTTGTGCACTGACTCTTTAAGGTTATTAAGAATAAGAAAATACCAAAAACCACTTGGGATCTGTCTGTACAGTTTCCAGAAATCTGATGAGAAATAGACGAATCAAAAGCAGCTTTGTGTTTGAGATGCAGAGCAGGTATAAGGCGAGGCCTTAACTCATTCACCCGACACTCAAACCAGAGCAACTAGCAATCGCCAGTATATGTGCCAGCATCCACAATAAAGCCTAACATTGAATCCTGTCATTATCTGCCTTAAAACCTGCTTCACATCAGCCACCTCCTGTGTACTCCTTAAGCTGCAGTCATGCTGCATGTGCTTCAACTCTGAATCAACCAAACAAACTATGTCCACAAGTGGACCTTAATTTGAAATGGTTGAGGAGGAAAACCAAAGGAGGGAACTTGGCTGTAGGTCCCCAGTTAAATGCTGCTCTCGTGGAATTACAGTTTAAATGTAACCATGTCTGATGTTGCTTGTCTGACAGCTCTTGATGTTGAAGGTAACTCAGACTGTCAGCAATGGGAACACACATAGTTAGCAAAGCCACAGCAGAGAAGCAATTCCCATTCCCTCTTCAGAGCCAGTGAAGTGGCAAGTTTCATTCCCTGCCATCACTCTTCCCTACTTTCTTGTTAAATTACCCAGAGAAAAAAGGTTAGCCCAACCTCAAAATCCGTCAGGCGGGCTGCTGCCCTCATGAAACTAGGCCCGTTTCACTCACACGGTTTACTTCAACTTAGCCGTGCCCAAAATATTCCTCCAAATGGAAAGTCAAGATGATCATCTCAATGGAATAACTATCTCTGTACTGTCCCTAGGCCTCTTATTTTCTTGTTAAAGTTCTATCTGGTGCTGTCAACCAATAAATGTATTTCTAAAAAGCTTGTATGCATAGTACAGCCAGGCTTTCAAAAGCAATTTTTGTCAGTTCAGATGAAGGGTCCTGACACAAAACGTCATCTGTCCACTTCCCTCCACAGGTTCTGGTTGACCCGCTGAGTTCCTCCAGCAGATTGTTTCTTGTTCTGAATGCAGTATTGTTTTTTATATATAGTGACGGTGATTTTTTTTTAAAGTGGAGGAAGTGTTTGCTTTGCAAAAGTATTAATCTGCTTTCCTCTATTTCTGTCTAGGTTATAAAAGCTATTGAAGAGGGTTATCGTCTCCCTGCTCCCATGGACTGTCCACCTGGCCTTCACCAACTGATGCTCGACTGTTGGCAGCAGGAACGCAATGAGAGACCCAAGTTTGATCAGATAGTTGGGATTCTAGACAAAATGATTCGTAATCCAAACAGTCTGAAGGTTCCTGTGGGTACTTGCAGTAGGTAAGGGAAAGCATAAATTTGTATTTACTGCTTGTAAGTGATGGCAAGACAAATGAAGGATGTGGAGGCAGGAGAATCTAGATTTTCCTTGACTATTATATTTTGTCTTTTGGTTTTGGTTCTTCATAGTTTAGACTTCTGAGGTTAGAAATTTAATTGATTAGCACACAGGTCGTTTGTGCACAAATCACACCATGAACTGATTCAACACAGGTTAGATCTCACTAGAGATTATATGAACTAAGCGCGGGATTAGATCTCTTGACTGCTCCACCATTCCATAAGATTATGGTTGACGCGATTGTAACCACAACTCAGTATTTCCTGGTAACCTTTCAAGTCCTGCTTCCCAAGTAACTATTAACTCTTAAAAATATTATTTCCTTAAGAATATTCAGACTCTGCTTTCACTGCTCTTTGAGAAAGAGAGATGCTAAGACTCAAACCCCTCGGAGAAAAAAAAGATCACCTCATCTCTGCCTTAAGTTCTTGTTTCGAATCCCAGGTTCAATCCTGGCTTAGACGTTAGAGACTTAGCACGGTAACAGGCCCTTTGGCCCACCGACTCCACGCCGACTAGTGATCACCCCACATACTAGCACTGTCCTACACTATGGACAGTTTACAATTTTACCGGAGCCAATTAACCTACAAAACTATACATCTTGGAGTATGGGAAACCAGCAAAAACCCACGCAGTCACAGGCAGAATATACAAACTCTGTACCAGACAGCACCCGTAGTCAGGATCAAACCAGGGTCTCTGGCGCTGTAAGGCAGCAACTCTGCTGCTGCGCCTCTGGGCTTTCTCTGTGGAGAATGTGCACATCTCCCAAAGTGCCCTGATTTCCTCCCACATCCCAGAAATATGCAGGTTATCAGGATAATTGGCTACTATAATTGCCTCCAGTGTAGGTACGTGATAAAAGTAATCCAAGGGTAGTTGATGGGCATTTGAGAGAGGACGAATTGTAGGGTTACAATGAAACAAAAGAGGGGGAAATGGGACTGATGGGGTTGTTCTACTGGGTGCCAGTATGGACCAAATGAGATAAATGGCCTTGTGTAGTGAGTTGCTAGTCTAGTGAAGCTTCCCTTAACTATTTTTAATACATTAATATTCTTGCTTATCCAAGGAGTCCATTGTTTCAGATGTAGTCTCACCAATCCCCCATACAACTGAAGCAGAACCTCCCTGGTTCAATATTCAATTCCTAATTTGGGGAAGGACATCCTTGCTATTGAGGCAGCGCAGCGTAGGTTCACGAGGTTAATCCCCGGGGACGGTGGGACTGTCATATGAGGAAAGATTGGGCTTGTATTCACTGGAATGTAGATGAAAGGGGATCTTATAGAAACATATAAAACTATAAAAGGACTGGACAAGCTAGATGCAGGAAAAATGTTCCCATTGTTGGGGGGGGGGGGGGGGGTCCCGAACCAGGGGCCACAGTCTAAGAATAAAGGGGAGGCCATTTAAAACTGAGATGAGAAAAAACTTTTTCACCCAGAGAGTTGTGAATTTGTGGAATTCTCTGCCACAGAAGGCAGTAGAGGCCAATTCACTGGATGAATTTAAAAGAGAGTTAGATAGAGCTCTAGGGGCTAGCGGAATCAAGGGATATGGGGAGAAGGCAGGCACGGGTCACTGATTGTGGATGATCACAATGGATGGCGGTGCTGGCTCGAAGGGCCAAATGGCCTCCTCCTGCACCTATTTTCTATGTATCATCATAATAAACAATATTCTGTTAGCTCTTTGAACTACTTACTGTATCTCCATGTTAACCTTTTGTGAATCATGCACTAGTTTATCCAGACCCATCTGCAGCTCAGCATTTAGGTAATGCACTTCTTTATTATTCTGACCTAAATGGACAATATCACATTATTCCCCATTTGCCAGATATTTTTACACATATGCATTTCTACATAGCCTCTTTGTGTTTTCCTCAAGTTATTTTCTATGTTTGCTGATCAGCAAATTTAACAAACATCCTTTCAATACCTCTGAGTTGTGCAACTATATCTATGTTGACCATTTTTCTAACTACGTGAATTCCATATTTTTACATTACGTCTTTCGTCTTGGCTATTCAGATGCCTGTTCTGGTGTCACTGAAACGCTGTGATTGCGTTGAACTCCACTGCCTCTTCTATATTCCAGAAATCAACCACTTCCCGTGTGAAAATCTTTCCTGTCTATCCTTGCTCTCACATTAAACTTATTTTAGACGCCCCCTAACATGGGAGAAAGATTTTTACCATCTCCCCGATCCATACTGTCGTAAATCTTTCATACCTCTGTCAAGTTAACCCTCAGCCTCCTTCTCTCCACTTAGGCTCTCCAATCCCCCCTTAAAACTAAAGACCTCCAATCTAGGCAACATACTAGTGAGTCTCCTTTGCAGGTTATTTATATAAATGGTAGAAAGGTGGACGCCACCACAGAACCTTGTGACATATAAATTGATTTATTCACAAAATGCTGAAGTAACTCAGCAGGTCAGGCAGCATCTCGGGAGAGAAGGAATGGGTGACGTTTTGGGTCGAGACCCTTCTTCAGACCCTTGTGACATATAATTCGTTACATCTTGCCAATCAGGAAAAAGACCAATTTATGCTTGTTTTGTTTCTTATTACGAGAAAAAAACTTCATCCTTGCCAAAATGTTGTCCTTTCGAATGAACTTTTATTTTCCACAATAACGTTTCATGTGACACCTTATTAAATGGCTTCTGGAAAATTAAGTATACTCCATCCATCAGTTCCTCCTTATCCACAGCTCATTACCTTTTTTAAAGTCCAAAAATTAATTTCCTTTTTTACACAAATGATTGCTTTCCTTGAATCCTTCCAAACCCTGTTGTGACATCTTTAATAATACCATTAAATGTTTTTGCAAAGACAGATGTTAAACTACCTGGCCTGCATTTTGCTGTTTTCTGTCTTACTCCTATTTTAATGAAGGAGTTACAGTTGCTACTTTCCAATCTAACAGAACCCGGCCTAAATTAAGAATTTTGGAAAACTGAAACCTACTCATCAACTCTCCCAATAACTACTTATTTTATGACCCAGAGATTTTTGTGACTACAGCTTCACCAGTTTGCACAGTACTGTTGCCTTAGTGATTATTTTCTCCAAGTCCCACCCTCCCTTCCAAGTCCCACTTTTTTCATTTCTGGGCATTGAGAAATTGGCCTGTGTGAGTTTGCTCTAAGGCAGATTGGTTTAAAAATAATTTTGATCACTAATTTTGCCTTTGATGTTGGCCATTGGTGATCAGTGTGAACATTTATCCTGTTATTGCTCTAATTCCTTTATACTGTCTTTTTAAGAATGTAAAACAAGCATTAGATGCAAAGTTACAACATTGTTTAATAACATTATTTGTTGAAGTAGTGTTGAAACATTTATTTAAATGGGCAATCCCCTCATGATTTTATACACCTCTATAGATTACCTCTCATCCTCCTGCACTCCAAGGAATAAAGTCCAAGCCTGCCCAACCTCTCCATATAGCTCAAGCCCTCAAGGCTGGCAACAGCCTTATAAATCTTCTCTGCACTATTTCCAGCTTAATGGCATCTTTCCAATAGCAAGGCGACTAAAATGGAACCATTCTCCAAGTGTGGCCTAGCCACCGCCTTGTCCATTTGAGAGGTGTTATTTGTTTGCTCCAGACTTCAAATAGTGATCATTAGTAAGTCAATTAACCTATTTAGCATGCCCTATTCTTTTGCTTAATGTGCCTATGTTATCTGCTTAATGATGCAGTTATGTTAATGTTGTCCCATTTTCCCCATTTAGACCAATCAATCCACTTCTAGATCAAAATACCCTGGACTTCACCTCCTTCCGTTGTGTAGGCGATTGGCTCGAGGCCATCAAGATGGAACGGTACAAGGACAACTTCACAGCCGCAGGGTGCAGCACACTGGAATCAGTGGCGAGGATGACCATTGAGTGAGTTTAAAAACCACCATGTAGGGTGGTACAGTGGTAGGATTAATACCTTACAGCGCCAGAGACCCTGGCTTGATCCTGACTACGGATGCTGTATGTGCGGAGTTTGTATGTTCTCCCTGTGACCTACGTGGGTTTTCTCCAGGTCCTCCAGTTTACTCCCACACTCTAAAGACGTACAGGTTTGTTGGTTAATTGACCTCAGTAAATTTGTAATATGTCCCTGGTATGTAGGATAGTGTTAGTGTGCGGGGATCGCTGGTTGGCGCGGGCACATTGGCCCTGTTTCCGCACTGCATTCTAAACTAGGCATCAAAATCTAAAGGAAGCACACTCCGTTAAAAAGCTCTTTTGCTGACGACACAACAAAAGAGTGAAATCAAAGCCTACCACTTCTCATTCAGTAGTTAATTTGAAATACCTTGTCCTAAAAATTTGTTTGCACAGCTCTAAAGAATGCTACGCTGTGCAGTTGAAAATTTGGCTTAGGGACCAGTAATATTGCACACATTTCCAGGTGCCTGAGCTCCCACCAAGTAATTTGCCTTTTGATTTTTCAGCAAGATTCGTGTTTACCCCATAATGCAACAATCAAATTTCATCTCTGCTAAAATTTGCAAGCATGTTGGCGTGTAAAATAAGAGTTTCTGCTTTACAGGTACAGAGAGCTATGATGGCAACCGGTTGCAGCTCCGAAGCTCTTTTAGGGTTCAAATTAGTTTTTGGAAAAAAATCTTATTTTTCTCCTGCGTGGACACAATTTATCGCCTGTGCTAAAAACAGCAATGTTTTTAGCACACTATAAATTTATAACGTCCAATTTCTTGGCACACAAACTTGAGACAATCTGAACCAGTATCAGAGATCACAGTGCTGTTTTAATGCCATTAAAATGTTGTAGTATAGATTCCAGCCTCTCATATTTTGGGAAAAAGTCAAGCCCAGCGATTTTCAAATTTTACAAGAATTGCAAGACTCGAATCCTTAAAACACCAGTAAAGATCCTGGAATCCCTTGTGGCAAGAACATGATTTGCTTTATTCCTTGGTAATAAATGGGTGCAATGATTATAAGAAAACAGCAGACCATTAAATATTTGAGGCAGTTATTAATTTTAATTTGTTATAGTGAATTGCAGTGAACACTCCCAAAAGAAATGGCAAATGCAGTATAATGTAGATAAATGTGAGATTATCCACTTTGGCGGCAAAAACAAGGAGGCAGATTATTATCTCAACGGTGTCAGATTAGGTAAAGGGGAAGTGCAACGAGACCTTGGTGTCCTTGTCCACCAGTCACTGAAAGTAAACATGTAGGTGCATAAGGCAGTGAAGAAAGTTAATAGCATGTTGGCTTTCATAACGAGAGGATTTGAGTATAGGAGTAAAGAGGTCCTTCTGCAGTTGTTCAGGGCCCTGGTGAGACCACATCTGGAGTATTGTGTGCAGTTTTGGTTTCCTAATTTGGAGAAGGACATCCTTGCTATTGACGCAGTGCAACATAGGTTCACAAGGTTAATCCCCGGGATGGCGGGACTGTCATATGAGGAGAGATTGGAAAGACTAGGCTTGTATTCACTGGAACCTAGAAGGATGAGAGGGGATCTTATAGAAACGTATAAAATTATAAAAGGATTGGACAAGCTAGATGCAGGAAAAATGTTCATAATGTTGGGGGAGTCCAGAACCAGGGGGGCACGGTCTAAGAATAAAGGGGGGGGCATTTAAAAATGAGATGAGAAAAAAAACTTTTTCACCCAGAGAGTTGTGAATTTGTGGAATTCTCTGCCACTGAAGGCAATAGAGGCCAATTCACTGGATGAATTTAAAAGAGAGTTAGATAGAGCTCTAGGGACTAGCGGAATCAAGGGATATGGGGAGAAGGCAGGCATGAGTTTCTGATTGTGGATGATCAGCCATGATCACAATGAATGGAGGCATTGGCACAAAGGGCCAAATGGTCTCCTCCTGAATCTATTTTCTATGTTTTCTATTAATGGAGAGGTTTACCAAAATATAGTTTGTGTCCCGTACAATAGCAATAATGCCCTTGCAGCAGACGAGAGAGCTGGATGATACAGATGCTGAGTTTTCAAATACGTTTTGCAGTCAATTCTTCTACTTTGTTTCTGCCACAAATTTTAAAACTGCAGATGCCATCTTAAAATGTAGGAGCACAAATCAGTAATAATATACTGTTTGGAATATTGGTTCATAAGCCACAGGAGCAGAATTAGGCCATTCGGCCCATCGGAGTCTATTCCGCTATTCAATGACTGATCTATCTCAAACTGATTCTCCTGTCTTCACCCCAATGACTATGAATTACATATTGAGAAAAAAAAGACCAGAACTAAAAGTTATTCTAGCAACATTAACTTGTATACAAAGATGTGTGGAATGTTAATACGATGGGGGCAGAAAAGCTCTATGAACATAAGTAACAGCAGATACTGTGCGCTCCATTAGCCATTCCTCAGCCCACTTGTCCAGCCGATCAAGAACCTGTTGAAATTTTTGATAACCATTTGCACTATCTACGATACCACCCAGTTTTGTGACATTTGCAAATTTACTAATCATGCCTGATGCATTATTAACCTAATCATTGATACAAACCACAGACAACAATGGGCACAGTACTGATGCCATGTCACAGGTCTCCAGTCCAAAAAAAAACACCCTTCCACTTTCACCCTCTGTTTCCTTCCATGAGGCCAATTCTGTGTCTAGTTAGCTGGCTCTCCTTGAATCCCAACCTCCTTGGTTGCCTCTTCAAAAAACTCAATTTGTACGACATAACCTCCCTGTTGTAGGGGATATTTCTTTTCCTCCTTTACTCAACGAGCATTTGACTTCAACAATTTTACAGTTATCAGAAAACAGCACAGTCTATGTGGATTGGGTTTAGTTTAGTTATTATAGTAATCTGTACCGAAGTACAGTGAAAAGCGTTTGTTTGCATGCTATCCAAGCAGCATCTCTGGAGGAAACATTTCGGGTCTAGCCTTAGAGGGAGTACAGAGAAGGTTCACCAGATTGATCCCTGGGATGGCAGGACTTTCATATGAAGAAAGACTGGATAGATTAGGCTTATACTTGCTGGAATTTAGAAGACTGAGGGGGGATCTTATAGAAACATATAAAATTCTTAAGGGGTTGGAGAGGCTAGATGCGGGAAGATTGTTCCCGAATTTGGGGAAGTCCAGAACTAGGGGTCACAGCTTAAGGATAAGGGGGAAGTCTTTTAGGACCGAGATGAGGAAACATTTCTTCACACAGAGAGTGGTGAGTCTGTGGAATTCTCTGCCACCGAAGGTAGTTGAGGCCAGTTCATTGGCTATATTTAAGAGGGAGTTAGATGTGGCCCTTGTGGCTAAAGGGATCAGGGGGTATGGAGAGAAGGCAGGTACAGGTTACTGAGCTGGATGATCAGCCATGATCATATTGAATGGCGGTGCAGGCTCAAAGGGCCGAATGGCCTACTCCTGCACCTATTTTCTATGTTTCTATGGGTCGGAACCCTTTTTCAGACTCTTTCTCCAGAGATGCTGCCTGAGCCACTGAGTTACTTCAGCACTTTGTGTCTGTCATTTAGATTCTTATTCATTTCTCATCGAGCCGCACTGATATTGTGTAACTGACTTTCTGGTTAATCAGGGATTGAAGAACATAAAAAATGGGAATAGGAGTAGGCTATTCAGCCTTGCATAAGACACTTTCTGAAAACTTTTCAATGAGGTCATCAGATTCTCCACATAAGATTAACCTCTGAACCCTAGTTGCAAACCTGCTATGACAAGTATATCTTTCTTTGGATCAAAGGATCAAAATCATACATAGTACTTCAGGTCTGGCTTCATCAAAGCCCACATAAGACCTTTTGTTTTTACACTTCAGTCCCTTTATAATAAAGTGTTACATGGTCAATGACACCCACGTATCAACCCGTAATAAAATTTATAAATCTTAAGTGTAAAACATTCCCATATTTTTCCCTCCAATTAAAATCTATAATTTCACATTTAATATTGTAGTCTATCTTACGCAATCATGCCCAGCCAAGCAGTCTCTATTCCTTGACAGTCTCGATGTTCTTGCTATTTTAGCTGTGCCAGGCTGCATAGTGGCACAGCAGTTAGTTAGCCAAAGACCTGGGTTCGTTGTCAACCTCTTGTGCTGTATAGATCTTAGATGTCCTCCCTGTGATCACGCGAGTTTCCACCAAGGGGAAATAGCTGACATAGAAATATATGAATACAATGGGTAAAAACCATATATTCATTGAGCCAAATTGCCTCCTTTGATGGGAGGGAAGTAATATTCTAATTCTCCTTCCAGATCAGCATCAGAAGCAAACTTTACATTATATTTCGTCTTTTCACATGTTATTGAGGAGGAATATTATCATTGCCTCTAACCATTAGATCGGCACAAAATGTTGGAGTTAGTCGGCAGGTCAGGTAGCATTTCTGGAGAAAGGGAATAGGTGATGTTTCGGGTTGCGACCCTACTTCAGCCTCTAACCATTGATCATCACCACTCTTATATCAATTTACACACAGCCAATGATCAACGGAATCCAGTAGACTCCAAGTAGAGTCACACACCAAAGAGCCAAGCCCTTCAGCCCAACTTACCCATGGTTGACCAAGATGCCCCATCTACGCTAGTCCCACCTGTCTGCATCCGGCCCACATCGCTCGAAACCTTCCCAATCCATGCACTTACCCAAATGTCTTTTAAATGTTATAGTACCTCATTGGCAACAAATGTTTTGCCCTGGATTTTCATGAGGGAGGTTCACTGCACACATTCTCCACTACATCAGACCTCACCATTCAAGGCTGATCTCACTGGCCCAAATAGTCCCAGAACCAAGCAGTAAGGCTCCCAGCATCAAGTGAGACTCAATCGCTAAAGTAGAGCAACATGGGCACAGCCGTATCTGACCTTCACCAAGTCCAGCAGCAGAGCATTGACGCACTGAGCTGAGGAACACAAATAAGAAAATGCAGATGCTTGAAATCTGAAATAAAAACAGTAAACATGAAGAACACTTAGTAGGGCAAGCAGCATTTGTGGAGAAAAACAGTTGACTTTTCAGATCGAATACCCTTCAACCTGAAATATTAATTCCGTTTTTTGTTTAGTTTAGTTTAGAGATACATCTTGGAAACAGTCCTTTTCCTTCCCACAGATTTTGCCCAAATTGTTGACCATTTCTTGCATGTTTTAGATTACTGTTCTTCTAAAGGAGAGGATGCGCGTTGCATCCAATCTGTAGTGTGACCCAATTTATTTATTTGAATGAAATCTAGTTTGGTCTTAGTTTTAGAGATACAGCTTGGAAACAGGCCCTTTGGCCTACTGAGTCTGCAGTGACCGTCGATCAACCATACACTAGTTCTATCTAGGGAATATTAAGACACACTAGGGAATATTAGGACACTTAGGACACACTGGGGAATATTTACAGAGGGCAATTAACCTACAAACCTGCACGTCTTTGTAAACTGCAGCACCCGGTGGAAATTGGTGGTCACCGGGACAGCACAGGTAGTAGTCAAGATTGAACCCGGGTCTCTAGTTCTGTAAGGCAGCAACTCTACCACTGTGCCGAACTACTACTGAACTTGAGTAAAGAAAATAAATTGTTTTTTTCTAATTTACTTATTTTAGGGTCATGAATAATTTCTTGAATTTAGGGTGGTTTTAATTAAAGTTATATGTCTTAATAGCTTTTAAAAAAAAAACTTAATTAAGATTATGTGAATTTTTTTAAATGTTTAATCATAAGGAATAGGGTCTTTTTTGAGAGGTAACTTTTTTTTTACACAAACGGTGGTAGATATATTTAATGAGCTGCTGAAGGAAGAGTTGAGGTAGATACTATCACAATGTTAAAAAAACATTTGGACAAGTACATGGACAGGATACATTTAGTGGTATATGGACCAAACAGGTGCAGGAGAGAACTGCAGACGCTGGTTTAAATCAAACACAAAATGCTGGAGTAACTCAGTGGGACAGGCAGCATCTCTGGAGGGAAGGAATGGGTGGCGTTTTGGGTCGAGACCCTTCTTCAGACTGAACATGCCCCATCTACACTAGACCAGCCTTCCCACATGTTCGGTCCAAGGTAGACACAAAATGCTGGAGTAACTCAATGGGACAGGCAGCATCTCTGGAGAGAAGGAATGGGCGAAGTTTCGGGTCGAGACCCTTTTTCAGTCTAAGGGAATCACCAGTTATAGTCAGAAAGCATAGAAAGAGTCACTTTGGCCCAATTTGTCCATGCTAGCCGATATGCCCCATCTATTTTAGTCCCACTTATCTGCATTTGGACCATATCATACTAAACCTTTCCTAGTCATGCATCTGTCCAAATATCTTTTAAATGTTGTTGTTGTACCTGCCTCAACTACTCCCTCTGGCAGATCATTCCATATAACCTTCACCATGCGGAAAACGTTTCCCCTCAGGTTCCTATTAAAATGTTCTTCTCTCACTCTAAATCATGATTCTCCTTCTCTTGGGAAAAAAGATTCTGCACGTTCACCGTCTATTCCCCTTATGATTTTATATGTCACTTCTCAGCCCCCAGCACGCCAAGGAATAAAGTCCCAACCTCTCTTGATAAGCTCAGGCCCTTGTGTCCTGTCAACATCCTCACAAAGCTACTCTACACCCTTTCCAGATTAATAGCATTTTTGTCCTATATCAGGGTGACCAAGACTGAACAATACTCAAAGTGCATCCTCACCAACATGTTGTACAACTGTAATGTAATGCCCCAACTTCAACTCTTCTTGACTAATGAAGGCCACTGTGCCAGTAATGTCCTGCAAAATAGATACTTGACAAAAACTATTAGACGCCTTTCTTAAGAAAACAATTATAGCTTAATAAGAATAAATGCAGTATCTTCAAATCAATGTGGGGAGGTCATGGCCAACAGATTGATAATAGTTACGAGGACAATGTAAATTCTCTGCTTCATTGCTTTTGATACAGCACTGATTACTGGAAGTGCATAGAGGGAAATTGTTCACCTACAGTCCACCTTTCCCCATCCATTAAATCATAAGCGACAGGGGTGCAGTTTGCCGATATGTACGGATGCAAGCAAAATGGAACAATTATCCTTGCATTTTTGACTTTCCACAAGCATTCAAATCTCACGACTTCACCAAAAGCGAGGTGTAATAAATTTGATGGATAATGGAAAATGGGAGCAGTTATTAATAGCGACACTTCTGAATGGGTAACAGTGGTCTTTGGAAAACCCCAGGGATTGACCGTTGAGGATCAGTGCTGCTCATACTGTGAATGTGACCTCGGTGAGGATATTGCAATTAGAGTCCTATGTTAGGATATATTGCCTGTTTGTCTGCAAAAGCAAGATGCACAGAATAAAGAGGTGAAATTCAAAATGATCCACAGAGACACAAGTACTAGAAAAGTGAATGGTAAATGTATTCAACATTGAGATCCAAAGTAATGCCTAGCACTGATTTTTTTTTAAGTGAAAATAATTACAAAGTAATAGGAGTAACAGCTGACAAATTATTGAAAATGCTCTAGATTTTAGAGATACAGCATGGAAACTGAATTTGTGCCAACCAGCAATTACCCCTGACTAACACTATCCTACACACTAGCGACAATTTTACCGAAGCCGGTTGACATAGAAACCTGTACCTCTTTGGAATGTGGGAGTAAACCGGAGCACCCAGAGAAATCCACTTGGTTACAGGGAGAACGTACAAACTCCATGCAGATAGTACCCACAAGTCAGGATCAAACACTGGTTTCGGGCACTGTAAGGCAGCAACTCTACCATTGTGCCACTGTGCCACCCACTTTAGTGCTTGTAATGACAAATAAAATGTTGTACAGATCGATTCAGAGGGGAAAAAAGTGAAGAAAGTATGAAGTAGTGAAGAATTGTAGAATGAAGATGCATTACTATGACCCATCTTTCCATTCTGAACTAAATTGAACTGAAGGAATAACTATTTCACATATTTACTACAAAGTGTAACAGAGTTCCTGAAGGAAATACACGAATAGGAAAGCACCCTGGAAGTTTCAAATTAGCAAATGGGGGGAAAAAAATCAGGAGACAGAAAATAGTTGGAAACATTCTGAATGAGGACCCAACATAATCACCAGCAGACACTGACTGAGTGGCCTTATTAGTTTGTAAGTTTTTTGCATAGATATTGCTTTAACTTGCTGCATTATGTTCATGCTTTTGTTCACTCCGCTTTGTGTTCTACAGGGATGTGATGAGCTTGGGAATTACATTAGTTGGGCACCAGAAGAAAATCATGAGCAGCATTCAGACTATGAGAGCCCAGATGCTGCACTTGCATGGTACGGGGATTCAAGTGTAACAGACCTTTTCTCCCTTCGACCAAAAGGGAACAGATTTTGGGGGGGGGAAAAAGATACCATCTGCTGCTAGTACTGTCAGTACCAACATTCTTCAAAATTACTTCTTGTGATGGATCAGAGATTCAGGGGAAGGTGTGCAACAATGTTCCTCCAAGCCACTGAAAGAACAAAGAGGTCCTTTAACAGCACAGATTGGGAGTGATTGGATCGTGCACATTATGAAGAAATTACTACCTGCAATGTTTAGAACTTTACAAAGAGAAAGAAAAACACAAAAAAAAAACGAAACTTCGGGCTCTAACCTTTTTTGTCTACTGGTCTTTTGTAAAGTGTACATATCAGTTTATGTAGACTATATTTGTCAAAGACACTCGCCATGTTATGGTTAATCAATTAAATCATTTTCAAGACTTGTGCTTGCTGAATGGGGTTCGTTCAGCCATCTTGTTCTTCTTCCTTACCTGCAATATCGGAAGGCTTTCACTGCGACCCCAGTTCTTAAGTATTCATCCATCAATCTCTATCTACCCCTTTCTGATACCTATGTGATGATATTGAAACTGATGTGCCACTTGTAGGCAATAGCCATTGTAGTTTAAATCTAAAAAGCTTTCACTTATTGGAACTTGCCGATCTCAATAATTTCCATCCATTGTTACCGACGGGAGGATCATTTACAGAGACTTTAAAAAGGAATTTTCCAGTTACAAAAGCTTCCATTTTCCTTTAAGATGGTATGGCGAAAAATCTAAACAGAAAGGGAATTATTTTGAAGAGAGTTAAGGTTCCTTGAAACAGATCCTTATTTTTAAGTACTATGTAGGCTTTTCAGACCTCATAAAATAGCATGGCACCTTAGCTAATATAGTAATGGGAGAAAGATTAAAAATCATAAAATTAGGAGAGGGAAAAAAATATTACAATCAACAGTCAACTGAATGGTAAAAAAAAATAGTTTGGGCTTAGACCAAACTAAAATATGAAGTATGATATGGAATGAGGCAGTAGAGAGCAATGGGATACTGTATATGATATTAGATATATGTTTTCAAATGAGCGGTGGTGATCACATAAATATAAGCCTGTCCATAGGTTCAAGGCTCATATTTGTAGATACACTAGAATATCTAGATATGACGGAAGCAATCAAACCTACCAAACTCTGATCAAAGTCCTTTCTCAGTGGAAAACTGGTTAAATCCAGAATGTTATTGACACAACCCAACTCATTCCTCCAGTCACTTGGATTTTTCCAACCTGCATTTCTACTCGACTGTCGCAGAATTGATGGTTACCTGGTCCGCAAAGACCAACAGAAGATTCCAAAGAGTGGAGCTATTTACTTTGGATCACGTCATGAGAATCCCCGCGTAACAGATCAGAACTCCATTCTCATGTCCTGAACACGAGGGATGCGAATACTTCTATGTAAAAGTTGTAATTTATTTGTACTGTCATTTTTTTATGCAAGTTTGTCTGTAGTGAACTCAGTACACACTGAAAATGCACTATATTTTTCTATTTCACTGACAGAGAATCACAGACAACTCATTTATTTTCAGTTGTAAATAATATTAACTAATTAATAAAAATCACATTTAGGACCAAAGAAGGTTGTAGATTAGCGAACATCTAAACAAAATATCTAAAGCGATGTCATTTTTTTCCAAATTTCTTTTTTTCCCCTGATCATGTATAGTGTTTTCATAATTGCTTTCATTATTTTGTGTTTATATAGTCTATTATTTATTTCTGTTTGGTTTAGAGACAGTGAGCCTGAAACAGCACAGGGTCTACCAGTGTTTTGCAAGAACTCCAACAGGAGGCCAGTAGGATTCCCAGGAAAATGGTAGAGATAGATGATCATTATTACTGTTTCCTTTGGGTGAAACACCAGTATCCTGCTGGTGTTACAGTAGGATTGGTGGAACTCCTTCAAGTCATCAAGAGACCAGTATAATTTCAAATGGTTTCTTTCCTCACAAGAATACAGTGAATTCTGTTGAGTTGGAATCTATATAAATATTTCATTAGAAGTTTTGTGATTAATCTGATGGTCTTATTTTTCAATTGTTTGTAAAAGACTGTAAATATATTTTTTTGAAAACTACCACCATGATTTCCAGTGGGTTTATTTCAATTGATACAAATGGACTTTGAAACTGTTTCGACTTTGTGAAGTTATTTTAACTTTTAAAGAGATATACAATGAGGAAACAGCCCCTTCAGCCCGCACCGATCAACGATCACCCATACAGTAGTTCTATGTTATCCCAGTTTCGCATCCTACACACCTGGAGCAATTTAAGGAGACCAATTAACTTACAAACCCAGGAGGAAACCGGAGCACCAGGAGAACACCCACATGGTCATGGGGAGAACATACAAACTCCATACAGACAGCACGCGTAGTCAGGATCGAAACTGGGTGGCACTGTATGATAGCAACTTTGGCACTGTGCCACTGTGCTGCCCTATTATACAGTCACCATTGTATAAATTATCTGGGCCAAAAAGATAACTAAGGCTTACACTTATCAATTACCTTTCATTAAGCTTGCTACATAACAATGCTCTTCATAGCTACTGAAGCACTTGTATGAAGTGCATTCTCAGCTGCAGCGTGGGAAAAGGGATCAATCACTTGTACACAAAAGGCTCTCATAAACAGCTGTGTGATTAGTGGCCTGATAATCTTTAAGAAATGTTGATTGGCAGATAAAATTATCCAGGACACTTAGAAAAATATATCTGCCATCATAGACCAGAGGGAGCAAATGAATCTTTACTTTATAGGTTCATATGTGATAGGAGCAGAATTAGGCCATTTGGCTCATCAAGTCTACTCTGCCATTCAATCATGGATGATCTATCTTTCCCTCTCAACCCCATTCTCCTGCCTTCTCTCCGTTACTCTTGACACCCGTTCTAATCAAGAATTTGTCTATCTCTGCCTTAAAAATATCCACTGACGGCCTCCACAGCTTAACTACCCTCTGACTAAAGAAATTCCTCTTCATCTTCCTAAAGGTATGTCCTTTTATTCCGAGGCTGTGGTCTCTGGTCCTAGACCCTCCCACCAGTGGAAACATCCTCTCCACATCCACGTTATCCAGCCCTTTCACTATTCTGTAAGTTTCAATGAGATCCACCATCATCCTTCTAAACTCCAGTGAGTACAGGCCCAATGACATCAAACATTCATCATATGTTAACCGGAACATAGCCAGAACGGTGTCAAGGGTTATGGGGATAAGGCAGAAGAAAGGGGTTAGGAGGGAGAGATAGATCAGCCATGATTGAATGGCAGAGTAGATTTGATGGACCAAATGGCCTGATGCTACTCCTGTCACTTATGATCTTAACCCACTCATTCCTGCGATCGTTATCATCTCATTGTGCGGATGTCCTGGCACCAGCAAGAGGAGAGCACTCCCACAGGACCGCATGGTGAGCCAATGTTACTGTGGGACTTGAATTCACAAAGTGGAGGCAGAAAAGCAAGCTTTAGTTTTATGCTTGCAAATAGAATGAACTTGCACAGGATTTTGCTTGTGTTGAAACAAAAAAATCCCACGAGCTGGTGGTATTGAATCCGCGTATAAAATGCAGGTGAGCCAGTTGGCGGCTTAGATTGTCACAGTTAACAATATACTTCAATCTCACACAAGGCAGGTCATTCATCTCATGCCAAGAAGATTATGCATGACGAGCACCGATGTGAAGCAGATTATCATCTTGTGCTTGATGGAAAACAAAGGATTCACAGCCTTTGTGGGAATTTCCGATCATACACGTCATATTGTCTGATACCCACGGTCAGAATTACCAACTAAAGGTCTGATATTAGGACAGCCAAACGAGGCTGCGAGAGGTAAACATTTATATGTGGGATTGGAAGATTTTACCATAGTGCGAAGGAAAGTGGTGGCAACAGTAAGGAATTTGGTTTTTACAAAAGGAGTAGGATAAGAGCTTTATATTCCTCCCTTTCTGGGGTGAGAAATGACATTGAATAGAATGAAATCCAGTTTAACATCAGCAGATTTTAGTCATGTGGAAATAGCACAAAAGGTTCGTTATAACCACTGAAATATAATATAAAAATTCCATCAAGAGGCACAAAAATAAAAGAATAATATGGGAAGGATTTCAGTGGCAAAACAATATGCTTCACTTACGATAAATGACTGTGGTATATTTCATTATGATATTGATTGTCCTTATGAAAGCAAATAGCAGCATTCATACAGAGACAGAGGGGAAAAAAACTGTGAAACCGGACACATTTGTTTCCTGAAAGTACAAATTAATTTCAATTTGGATCCAGCACATGTTTTATTTATTGAGTTTTAATGAGATTATAGTTTTGTAACTCTTGCTACATTCCCCACTACTCAATAACAAAATAATCAGTCCCAAAGGCCACTGCCTGTCAGAAAATGATGGCTTTATTCTAGAAAATATTCTGCAAGATTCAACTTGTGTGGGTGGAGTTTGGCGCAGAAACAAGCAGCAGGCGCCCCATTAGGAATGCAGTTTGTTCCATCACTCCAAGGCTGCAGCACATAAGGGGACTCGTATGAGAATATACGTGACATGATTACATGTCTAAATAGTAATGCTGACAGGCAAATAACCCACTCTAAAAAAAAAGGTAAAAAACAGAAAAAAATTATATTGACACAACCAGAACAAATGGGTGTCATCTTAAAACTGGGCCATGACGTGAGCTTTAAATGCTTTACCCCGAGGACTTGCCGGGGATTATGCCGGATGCAGTGGTTTTTAATAAAATGTAGACGACTGCATTTAAGCTCTTTAGTATTTAACCAGTGTCATTTTATAGATTTGCTAAGAAAATGCATGTGAACCTTCTCAAAAGAGTGTTTGCCACCCTCACTGCACTTTTAGATTGTGCAATCTGTTATAACCAGAGACATTTGAACCTGTTTTTCTAGCTATCGACAAAAATAACCACATTATTTGATGAAAATTACAGTTCTGACAATTCTTACAATTCTACAATTGATAATTTTGAATCATTTTAAGTTCTGTCATTGACTTTAAATTATGTTGATCGGTATTATTAAAGACATTTATCTTTTATTTTTTTGTGCAGTGTTTTTAGATCAGTATTTAAGGTTGAATGTATTCCTTTTTATTTTATGTTTAGCATGTCAAAGGTTGAATCGACAAAACCTAGCACTGTGATTGGGTTGGCTAAGGTGGCAGAAGTAATAGTACTTGTGCCTCATCTGACCCTTTGCCACACTTACAACCCAGTGTTATGAGTATTGATTTCTCTAACTTCAAGTACATCCCGGTGGTATGAGTATTGATTTCTCTAACTTCAAGTAACCCCTGCACTTCCTCTCTCCATCCCTCCCCCACCCAAGTCGCACCAGGTTCCCATTCTCACCTAGCAAAACAGCTAACAATGGCCTGTTTCCTTTGTCATTGTTACTTTTATCTTAGAAACATAGAAAATAAGTGCAGGACGAGGCCATTCGAGCCAGCACCGCCATTCATTGTGATCATGGCTGATCATCCACAATCAACAACCCGTGCCTGCCTTCTCCCCATATCCCTTGATTCCACTAGCCCCTTGAGCTCTATCTAACTCTCTCTTAAATCCATCCAGTGATTTGGCCTCCACTGCCCTCTGTGGCAGAGAATTCCACAAATTCACAACTCCCTGGGTGAAAATGTTCCTTCTCACCTCAGTTTTAAATGGCCTCCGTTTCATTCTAAGACTGTGTCCCCTGGTTCTGGACTCGCCCAACGTTGGGAACATTTTTCCTGCATCTAGCTTGTCCAGTCCTTTTATAATTTTATATGTTTCCATAAGATATCCTCTCATCCTTCTAAACTCCAGTGAATACATCCCAGTCTTTTCAATCTTTCCACATATGACAGTCCCGCCATCCCAGGGATCAATCTCGACGACGATGCACCTTCATTTGTTCTATATCTCTTTACATCACAGTCTATATCTCTCATTTCCCTATCCCGACTAGTCTGAAGAAGGGTATCGACCCGAAACGTCACCCATTCCTTCTCTCCAGAGATGCTGCCTGGTCCGCTGATTACACCAGCTTTTAGTGTCTATCTTCGGTTCTGGTCTAACCACTTTCTGCATTTCCTTCCTACACACTTTGCCACAAGCTACCAGGGATTCCAGGTTAGACTACCATTGGGCAGTAACCAACAACTGCAGTACATTGCATTAAATCCAAAGTGCTGGAGTAATTCAACAGATCAGGCAGCATCTTTGGAGGACAATGATAGGCAACATTTCTGATCGGGACACTTCTTAAGACTTTTTTGGGAAGGAGATAGAAATGGTATAGATGGGGTTGGGGAATTAAAAAGTTGTGTCCGTAGAGAGGAAATCGCCAGAGTTGATGTGATCAGTGACAGTCTGGGAGATGATGGCCTGGAGCACATTAGCTGCTATTTTCAGCACATAGAAATAACAAGAGGACAATCATAATACATCTTGGTACCTACCACCAACCTCCCCACACTCACCCAATTTAGAGTCTTATCAATATGATGTAGCTCCAAACGTCATCACTAATTTGTTTTCAACGTGGAAAAAAAAGAGTGCATTCCAGATATGTCTGATCAGAGGTGGCTGCGGTCACCTCTGGAATTTATTAAATCTGGTCAGTAGTCATTAAGAGGAATTCTTGCCTTTGGGTCGAGTTTTTTTCTCTCATTTTGGAATATGTTTGTGGTTGCCAGTGATCAGACATCTTACCCTAGAACAATATGCAGAATTCCTCAGGGCAGCATCTTAAAGTCCAATTATCTACAGCGACATCAACAATACATTTTAGCCTATCGCATAAAATCAGAAATGGGAATGTTCACTGATGATTAAAAAGATATTCAAGACAATTTCCAATACCTCCACAAATAAAACAGTCCATGTCTGCACCCAGAGCATGCGGGCAGGGCCCAACAAGTGGCAAGTAATATTCGAGGCTCAACAACACAAGCGAGGGGCCGTCTCCAAGAGAGACTTCACCATATTATCACCTAACTGCGCCAGAGCATAAATGGACCAATTACATAATACTGTGAGTACCAGGGGAGGTTAGCTGAGAAACTTGTGGAAAAGATCTTAACAATTGCCATTCCAAAGTTTTTCTTCATTATCTACAAAATAAATCAGAACTGCAGTAGGACAGGACTGTGCCCTGCCTAAAGTGCAGTTCATCTACTCCAATGAAGCTCATCACAGCTCAGGACAAAACAACTTGCTTGATTGAAATCCAACCCTTCAGGCTTCCCATTCATTCCTTCCATCACTGGCATTTTATAATAACTGCCAGGAACCACTTCCAAGTACACTGCAGCAAAATAATAGAATAGCACCTCGGAAATACCAGACATCTACCACAAAGAAATGCAAAATCATCAAGCCTGTATGAATAACACACTACCCGTTTCCCTCCAAGGCACATACCATCCTGATTTGGAAATAAAGCATTACACGGTCATTTTTTTCCAGGTCTAATTGCTAGAAAAATTATCCAAGAACACCATGGGAGAATCATTCCTCAAAACCCTTCAGCAGATCAACAGTTATTTGGGATGGGCAACAATCATTCTAGTGATATCTCTGTCCTATAAACAGAAAAATTATAAAATAGAATTTATATCCCCATAATTTTTCATGGAATTGCTTACTTCATTCACATGTGATTCTTTACTTATTTACATGTATTGCTTTTAGAATTATACCAACCTTTTATATTTACTGCACAAATAAATAAAAGGCATCTGAGAGCTAAACAGCCCCTAAATCCTTAGTAGTCACTTGGTATAAAGACACCAAAGCCAGGCTACCACATTTTCTTTACATCTGAAATGTGACAATCGTCGTACTTTAAAGTTAAGATGCTGTTAATTCGAGCTACGTTGTTTTAAAGAGCACACTCAAGTCATTTCCTCTTAGTTTATCAGCCCATATCCCTACTGGTAATAAAAGCAACTTTCATCCAATTTAATGTGTACAAGCTGCTGCTAATGCAGATGCAGTAACAGCCGATTCCCGTGGGCATTCGAGAGATACATGTAGTCATTGCATGAGGCCGCTGCTCAATGGGACAGAACAAATGTGCCTTGCAAGTTAATTTTGATTTCATCTTCAAATATTATAGAGATTACATCTATTTTGAAAGAGTGCTCTTAAGGTGCTTCTTAGCAGGCAATGACAGGTTTAAATGGTGTTTAGGTCTGCAACCCTCATTATCTCCTTAGAGGTCTAGTTTTACATTGCCTCTAAAAATGCTTCATGCTTGATTTAAAATAAAACAAGTTAAAATTATTTAATGTCTTTCCCTGCCTTTTTTTTCCAGAGGAGATGCAATTGATCCAGTCTTTGACCTTCTAGCCAGGAATTCTGTCAAGCTTTGACGCAGATATTGTGAAGTGTAAGGCGACGTGAATACTATGAACTGCAAGCCGATAGCAGTGATGAATTTGCAGACTGTGGCAAGCAACAATGGAACGATCACTCTCAAACACTGCCTAGCCCACTCTGTGCACGAAGCTGCTTGCGTGCACTCGTGAGACAGATAAAACAAAGGCAAGTTAATGTGAGTGAACTATCCCATTGTATGTTGCCATTGGGTGGAATTGTCCCTCTCAGACTGGAAGTTAATTGTGGTTGTCAGAGGACAACAATCTCACCTCCAGAACAATGTGCAGACTTCTTTAGTGCAACTCCTCAGCAAATAAAGCAGTCCTCTGTCTGCTATGAAGATAGGCACAAAATGTTAGAGTAACTCAGCAGGTCAGGCAGCATCTCTGGAGTAAAGGAATAGGTGATGTTTCGGGTTGAGATTCCTTTTCTCCGGAGATGCTGCCTGACCCGCTGAGTTACTCTCGCATTTTGTGTCTACCTTCAGTGTAAACAAGCATCTGCAGTTCCTTCCCGCACATCATGTCTACCATGAACTCTGCAGGGGCGCCATGTTAAAGGTTGTACCAAAACCATGCCTAGACTACATTGAGAATGTGTGTGTGCAGTTCTGGTCCCCCCCCCACTATAGGACTAATGCGACTACAGGAGGGAAATGGTTGAAAAATGTCCTCATGGTCTTTAATATATATATATTTTTTTTTTCAATCGAAGAGTAGACACAAGGCCAGTTGCGGAGCGATCACAAACCAGAGACTTAAAAAATGGCTGGATAGGAACTGTGAAAGAGGAAATAGAATTAATTTTTTAGACCTACGGCACTTCCATCATAACTGGGAAAATTAAAAAAATTATATGCATGTTTAAATTACAAGAGAAACAAGGATGGGGTGGGGCAGGGAAATCATAAGAACAAAGGGAGAAGGAAAAGGATGGAGAATGTGGAAAACAAAGTGTCGTAAACTTGGCGCTGCTGTTGGTGGTTTATTGGTGGCAGCTAATCCAGAGGCTCAGTGGCGCAGTGATAGAGTTGCTGCCTTACAGCACCAGAGACACGGGTTTGATCCTGACTACAGGTGCTCTCCGTATGGAGTTTGTACGTTCTCCCCATGACCGTGTGGATTTATTCCCGGGTGCTCCGGTTTCTACCCACAACCCAAAGATGTTCAGATTTGTAGGCTAATTGACTTCAGATCGCTGGTCGGATTGACCAAAAGGCCTGTTTCCGTGCTGTATCTCTCAAACTGAACCTAAATTTGGGTGAAGTACAATAAGGAGTTGGGGGGAGCGTGGCAAAGGAAAGTTTAATAAAAACTTTGGATGGATGTACCAGTTGTTGACAAGCTGAAATAATGAAAATGCTGAGAAAATCCAACAGACCAGGCAGTGACATTGAGATAGAAAATGAGTTACAGCAGAAATGTCCAGGGATTGAAAAGCTAATAAAACAACAACTGCTGGAAATTTGGCTCAAAAACACTGTGCAAGCCAGACAGCATCCATGGAGAGAGAAACAGAACCATTGCCCATGCTGACAATCCAGCCGCCGCCCCCCTTCCCCTCCCTCCATTACAAAAGGTCATCCTTAGAGGTCAATTCCACCACAAATCTAAGATAGTGTAAATACAATTAGGAAAGAATTCAGGAGAAATATCTGGCGTTTTCCTGCCTCCAGTTTCCTATCCTCTACTTTCAATCTGAAGAAGGGTTCCGACCGGAAACATTGCCTTTTCTCCTGAGATGCTGCATTACCTTCTGAGTTCCTCCAGCACTTTGTGCCGATTAGGAGAAACATTTTTACCTTGAGGAGGATTTACCTTGAATGTGAAATTAGATATCATGTTGGAATGATTGTGATTGGCATAGATGTCTTCAAGGGGAAAATGGATAAGCATGAATAGGAAAACAATTAAAAAATATACTGAATAAGAAGCAGACAATTCTGGAGAGCATTCACACTATGGTAAACTAGAGGGACAAGAAACTGCAGATGCTGGAATCTGAAGCAAAAAAAAAACTGCTGGAGGAACCTGGTTGGTCAAGCATCATCTATGGAGAGAAAAATAAACTGTTGACATTTTGAGTTGAGATCTCGCATCAGGATGGAGAGTGGAGAGGGAAAGTAACTGGTTCAAGGAGGAGAGGGGGACACCGGCTTGTGGGTCATGGGTGGAATGAGGAGAGACGAGAGAGGGAAATGGAGGAGGGGAGGATGGGAGGAGTGGAATTGGAAGAGAGAGGCAGGTGAGTGATATGTGGAAGTAGTGGGAGAGTCTAGGACTAGAAGTCATAGCCTCAGAATTAAAGGACGTTCCTTTAGGAAGGAGATGAGGAAATCCTTTAGTCAGAGGGTGGTGAATCTGTGGGATTCTTTGTCACAGAAGGCTGTGGAGGTCGTCAATGGATATTTTTACGGCAGAGATAGATAGATTCTTGATTGGTACGGGTGTCAGAGGTTATGGAGAGAAGTTAGGAGAATGGGGTTAGGAGAGAGATAGATCAGCCATGATTGAATGCCAGAGTAGACTTGATGGGCTGAATGGCTAAAATTCTGCTCCTATCACTTCTCACCTTATGACAAGGATGAAAGGGAAAGGAGGTGCAGATGAAGGCAGATGTTATATGGGGTAGAGAGGAGGGTGAAGGTAGAGACAATTGTTGGAGGGCAATGAACAAAGGCTACAAGTGCCGGAATCTATTAAAGTAACAAAGGTGATAATGGAAACCATTCAAGAGTGAGATGGGCAGTTGGGAGCAGAACTGGTGAGGAAAGTAGGTAGATGGATCAAGCCGAGCAGGAGGATGAACATGAGAACTAAGGCAATGAGATGGAGATGAGTTGGTGATGGGCAGTTAAAAAGGAAACAAAAATGCGAAGATCAGGTCTGAATCAGAGGAGGAGAGAGGGAACAAAGAAGAGATGTGTGTTACCTGAAAAGGTCAATGTTCACAGGATTGGGTTGTAGACTACCCTGGAAGAACATGAAGTGCTGTTTTTTTGGTTTGCGTTTGACCTCACTCTGACTAAAGCTAGACAGGTTGGGAATGAATTCCATTTTGACTTCCCTTCCCATTGATGAAATGTCCCCATGTCCAAACCCTGTCTCAGACAGAGGTGTCAAAACTGATAGATACTGTATGAAAAGTGGAATGATGACTGCTGAAGTCCATTAAACTATAAATGACTATTCTCATACTGCAGTGCTGGTCAGGTTTTATATGTTGCATCCTCTGATCATGGATGATATGGTGTTGGGTGTTATACCCCAACATGCACATAACACAGTCCACGCAAAATATGTGGACCTATCCACTGATCCACTTTCAGAGTACAGTAAGCCATCATTATTATGGCCCTCTTTATAACAGATTTTGGTTATGGTGGACGGACCTACTGAACTTCACTGCCATGCCGGACTGCCAACACCAGTTCCGAGCCGCATCGCCACCCCGGTCTCTTGCAGGGTGGACATACCACCGCCACCCCCAGCCCACACAGCTGTCTCGGCCACTTCCAGGCTATGCCTGCCGCCGCCACTGCCCATTGCCTGCACTCCAGCTGCCTGTGGGTGGCAACCAATGACTCCAGCAATCTTCACCTCTCCCCCATCACCAGCAGGCCAGGGCCATCAACTCGCTTGGATTCTAGGCCCAGTTACAGACCGAGAGCTTGAAGAATGGTCTCAAACCGAAACGTCATCCATCCATATTCTCCAGAGATGCTGCCTGATCTGTTGAGTTACTCCAGCACTTTGTCATTTGTGTATTAACCAGCATCAGCAGTTGTTTGTTTCTACTACTTGTACAATGATAATCCCCCTTACTCAGTTCTAGCGGACAATCGTCGATAATGGACACCTTTCTTTCCCCCCCCCCCCCCCCCCCCACCCCCGTGGCCTGTTCTAACGAGAGTTTACTGTGCTGGCATATGGCCTAAGAACAACTCCAGTACAAATGTACTTACTTGTTGCTTTATTATTTTAATTACTTCAAAACTGTATAGCCTTTCACAAAGCAACAGAAAAAAATGGCAGCAGCACAACTGTTGTACAGCCTTGCGGTAAAATAGAGAGCAATTAACAAAACAAAAAATGTTGTGGATAGGAATGGCCTTAAAACGCATCAATAAAACTTGGTGTCCTCTTAAATGGGATTTTGTATCCAACGGTGCCCCTGAACAAACTGCATCCAATAATTGCAATCAGTACACACACACTCATACACAACACAGAAAATAGCAAGCTGGACAAAATGGTGTCAGCCTTCTTCAATTTGATTGCTACAACTACAGCCTGTTTATTTGAAAATAAGACACATGCACAGTGAAAATCTGTAAACAAACCAGTAAATCTAAATCATGCACCAGTGGTTCTTAGCTCTCAGTTTTCTCCTTGGAATTCTCTGGCCCTGGTGTCTCGGCCAATAAGCCAGGAAGCCTAGCTTGTTGCTGCGACTGAAGGCAAATCATTACCTTTCCATCTCCTTATATGACTGGCAGTGGCAACAATCAGCAGGGCTTGGGAGCATTCAGTTCACCTCACAATCTGGCAAAACACATCAGGTATCATCTCACTGAGGTTATCAAATGGACTAAAAGGAAGGGTCCAGAAGTAGAGGACGGAACGGCAGAGGGTACCGGAAATCGGATGGGGCCGCGTGGGTGCCGGATGCACTGCCGTGAGAACAAAGGGGGACCCAGTGGAGGGGGGGGGGGGTTTGCTGGGAGAACAAAGAGGTGCCTAGGATAGGGGGTGCCGAGAACAAAGGGGGACCTGGCATGGGTTGGGGGGGGGGGGGGGTTAGGCGCTGAGAGAACGAAGGGGGAACCATTGGGGACTAAATGGGATACTTTGTAACTTTGTCGGCGCCCTTTATGTAGTGACTCTTTGCATACTTGTATATGTAAAACAAAGAATCTCACTGTGAAATGTCACATTTGATAATAAAGTATCATCATTCATTCACCTTATTGTGTCTCACCTAAATTCAAGAGCTTCCACTGGAGGAACTGTCAACCAGTTTGTGAGAAATTAACATGTCCTTCAACAAACAATTGCCCTCATTTTAGAGCAGAGCTTGGAAACAGAGGCACAAAGATTGCTGCTATTATTCTTTTGGAAAGTGACAAAACTGCATGCTTTATATAAATGGTTAGTGATAACATCGCAAGAGGTGATGAAATGGAGAGGAAGAAAACAAACCTTTTCAAACTTTTGCTTTCTTCTCTCACTGACATATTAATTTTATCTGAAGACAAGAACATGGACTATGCAAGTTCTCTCTCATGAAGCCAGCCCCTCTTAACATAAAAAGACACAAAATGCTGGAGTAACTCAGCGGGTCAGGCAGCATCTCTGGAGAACATGGATAGGTGATGTTTCAGTTGAGACCGAAGAATGGTCCCAACCAATATCATCAGATAGGAATCACCGAGTTTCGAGAGCACGTTGTATTTTTTAAAACCAGCATCTGCAGTTTCTGTGTCAAGTGATGTGCATCGTGCTGTATTCTTTGACGAGCTCCTGCACTGTTCTCAATTCTGCCAGTTTTGGTGTTTAGTTTAGTTTAGTTTAGAGATACAGTGTGGAAACAGGCCCTTCGGCCCACCGACTCTGCGCTGACCAGCGACCCCCGCACATTAACACTGCCCTACACACACTAGGGACAATTATTTTTTATATTCACCAAGCTAATTAACCTACATACCTGTATGTCTTTGGAGTGTGGGAGGAAACCGAAGATCTCGGAGAAAACCTACGTGGGTCTCGGGGAGAACGTACAAACACTGTACAGACAGCACCCGTAGTCAGGATCGAACCCGGGTCTCCGGCGCTGCAGGCGCTGCAAGGCAGCAACCATACCGCTGCGCCACCGTGCCGCCCTTATCTGCATTGTAAAACAGCCGCCGTGTTGTCTGAATCTTTAAACCTTCTCTGAAACGAAAGTGTATCATGCAGCTTTGTACCGGGGAATATTTATCTACACCCGAGGTAGTACCCCTGGAATTTTCCATCATCTCAAATGTACCAAGACAGCCTTTGACCATTTGAGGAAAAGAAAAGGGAATCAAAGATTGAGACCACAAACCCAGGGCAAAGCTCCTGGCCAGCAATAGTCCTCACACTCCCATTTGGTTTAGGGTCAGTGAATACAGTGCGGTGAATCTATGAAATTCATTGCCACAGAAAACTGTGGAGGCCAACTGTGAATATTTTTTTAGGGCAGAGATAAATAGATTCTTGATTAATACAGGTGTCAGGGGATAATAGGAGAAGGCAGGAGAATGGGGTTAAGAGGAAATGATACGTCAGCCATGATTGAAGGGCAGAGTAGACTTGATGGGCTGAATGGCCTAATTCTGCTCTGATCACAAGTGAACATGAACTTATTACCTACAGTAGGTACATCAAAGTACCACGGTGGTCAATCTTTACCATGTTAAATGCTCCAAATCCATTGGTAGGATCAATGTCAGTATCCTCTCCCAGGTCAACAGCCCCAAGGTTAAAGATCTAATTTCATCAGTTAATTCCAATAGTCATGTTTCTGTGCATCACTGACAACAGTAATTATCAGTGTCATCCTTATCCATTTTAAGTAGTCATGGATCGGGAAACCCCATGAGTCAGTGAGGATGATACACTTTTTCAAAGAGACTTTGAGAGCTTGTCCAACATCAGATTCTTGAAACAATCACTCCTCTCTGAGCTCTGTCAGAACAAGAGGTCATCAAGAGGGCAGAGGAAAAGAATTCATGGAAGTTCTTAATGACAGCTTGTAAACATCCCCACTGAGTGCTGACAATCCCTGCCACTATCTATTTGAACTAGAAAGGGTGAGGTGGCACTGAGAACTTCAGAAGTCTCTTTGTTAGCAGCGAACAGAAGCCCCGTGTGAATGGGCATCATGCTGGCGCTGCGGTAGAATTGCTGCCTCACAGCCTTGGGTTTGATCCCGACTACAGGTGCTGTCTGTACCGAGTTTGTACATTCTCCCCACGACTTGCGTGGGTTTTCTGCGAGGTCTTTGCTTTCCTCCCACACTCCACACATACAGGTTCGAAGGTTAATTGGCTTAGTATAAATGTAAGTTGTCCCTAGTGTGTGTTGGATAGGGTTAATGTGCAGGGATCGCTGGTGAGTGCGGACTCAGTGGGCCGAAGGACCCGTTTCTGCGCTGTGTCTCTAAACTAAGCTAAAATGTATCATCTCCCTTACCATCAATCCACATGCCTGTTAAGCAACTACTACCCCTCATGCTGCAGACCCAGTGGGTCCCAAACTCTCATTGGCCAGAGTGGAAGTGAGAGCAAGTCCCCCTCAACCCTGAGCCATTGCCCAAGAAGAGGAGAGCATGAATATATGAGGATGTGTAGTGGCTGTATATAATGCTTAAGATTATTATAGAGGATGTGGAATTTGCTGGTATAAGCTTGTGGTGTGCTTGATGTATTCCCAAAAGGATGTGTTAAAAAAATTGAGGAGGATAGTCACACTTGGCAGCAGCAACAGAATGGGTATTTGCTTTGCAACCCATCATTTTTTTTACAAAGGCAACACATGCATACAAGTGGAGGTCCATTGCCATTTCATTTTTACTTATTGTGAGGGAAGACAATTCAACCTCGACCCCTCTCACTCGTTCACTGCCTTGAATAGGTTGCTGCCTTGCAGGATTGCTGTTGGGCACTGTGTTGTGAAATTGTGAATTTTCTTGCACCCACTATAGCTGCTCATCCCACCCACAAAGATACTTAATTGCTTTGAAAGAGTTTTGCATTTCTATTGTACATGTGCAAGCAGTGACGCATTGTCATAGTTGCTCTCTGACTTTTAATCTTCTAAGGAGCTTACTAACTTTGATAGAAAAATACAAGGAGGAAGGCGAATATACTTCAGGTATTGTGAAGTCTGATGGAGAAGGCCGGATATTCTTGCTGTGAAAGGATTTATATCTGAACAGAATTCCAGCCTTTCAGGCAGAAACAATAATGGGGAATTAGTTGGAAGTTCTTTCTGTTCCAGACGGATAGAATTAAATACAGCTTGTGTGTACTTTGTGTGACAAATATTAGACTGTGCAGCGTTAATTGAATCAGCTTTGATAACAACTTCTTAAAAATCCATTTTTAGATTTAGCTTGAAACAAACTTCCAGAGTGCACCTTGGTTCACAAGACATGGCAGACAGCATTAACTTACTAGTCACTGTTTGCTTGAGTGTCTCTTCAGAGTCAGTAGAGGAGAAAGGGATTAGGAGGCAGAGATCAGCCATGATTGAATGGCGGAGTAGACTCGATGGGCCGAATGGCCTAATTCTGCTCCGATAACTTGTGAAGGTGTGAATCTTGACATGTCCATCAACATCATGGTTACATTTTCCACCACTGGTCAAATGTTTGTGGATTTTCATTGGTGCCATGCATCTCATTCAGTGGCACTTCAATCTCTCTCTCACACCGAACCTTTGCTATTTTCTCCACGTAATCTACCGCCTTCCTTTCCTCCATGGCTATGCTATTGTACATTACAGCAATTTGGCCGTCATGGGGAATGCATCTTTACCAGCTGACACCACTCTCTGTTTGCGATGCAACAAAAATCAGCAACTGTCATAAATTAGGAATGCTCCCTTTTGGACCCATGTAGGTCACAACTGAGCACATCTACTTGTGTGGAAAGCAGGCTAATGCTGTTGCAAATTCATTTGCAGGCAATTTTACATTGTTTTTGGGGGAGGCAGGGGCCTTGATTTGGACAAATACAACACACTGTTGCATATTGTTACACTGCAAAAAATAAAGTTTCTTGGTTTGTACAAGATGACAGGAAAGGCTTCACGATCTTTATGCAGCACTATTTCACAACTAGCAAAAATACTCATCCTCCACTGTGATGCTGGACTGCATTTGCATAGAGAAAGTAAAAGACAATAGGCATTTATAGACCAACAAAATGATTCTATGTTAGTGCTTTTGCTGGATTAAATTTTCCAATTGACCATGAAATCACCTGGAAGAGGATACTGTATTTTGCATCCGAACATGTTGAGTTAGAACTTAATCTGTGAAAGGTTTTGGGTTTGACCTTGTCCTGACGTTTTGACAGCTTTAGCCATTAAAGGTGCATTTGAGTGGTAGATAGTCTGTTTAGGTGAAGGGAAATAAACTGGAAGTGGTAGACACAAAATGCTGGAGTAACTCAGCGGGTCAGGCAGCATCTCTGGAGAGAAGGAATGGGTGACGTTTCGGGTCGAGACCCTTTCGAATCGGCCCTCCCGACCATCAAATCGATAACAGGCAGTCTTGGAAGCCTATCCTGCCTAGTCAAACCGCATGTCAAAAACCTCGGCGTGATATTTGACTCTGCATTAAAATTTGACAAGCAAGTCAACGCTGTGGTAAAAGCCAGCTTCTTCCAACTTCGTACCATAGCTAAAATCAAACCTTTCCTCCAATTCGACGACACTGAAAAAATCATTCACGCTTTCATTTCCTCCCGCCTAGACTACTGCAACTCCCTATACACTGGGATCAGCCAATCTTCCCTGTCCCGCCTGCAACTGGTCCAAAACGCCGCAGCGAGACTCCTGACGGGTACCCGTAAAAGGGACCACATCACGCCGATTCTGGCCTCTCTCCACTGGCTCCCTGTATGGTACACTATCAACTTCAAGCTCCTCCTATTCACGTATAAAGCCCTAAATGGACATTCCCCCCCACCAACATCAAAAATCTTCTAACCCACCTCTCTAACTCCAGGTCCCTCAGGTCGGCCGACTTGGGGCTACTCACTATCCCGCGGTCTAGGCTTAAGCTCAGGGGTGACCGCGCTTTTGCGGTTGCAGCTCCTAGACTGTGGAACAGCATCCCTCTCCCCATCAGAACTGCCCCCTCCATCGACTCCTTTAAGTCCAGGCTCAAAACCTATTTCTACTCCCTAGCGTTTGAGGCTCATTGAGGAGGCGCTGTGAACTGTTTTGTATGTGCTGTTATGTTTACGTGCTACTGTATGTTTCATTTTTTCCTTAGTACCTAATCAGATGTACAGCACTTTGGTCAACGTGGGTTGTTTTTAAATGTGCTATACAAATAAAATTGACTTGACTTGACTTGACTTGACTTCTTCAGACTGATGTCAGGAGAGTGGGCGGGATATAGAACGAAGTCGGAGACAGTAAGACTGGTGGGAGAACTGGTGGGCCCAGCATCTGTAGGTTCTTTCCTACCCAAACTAGAAGTGGTGTTTAATTGATGAAAGAGGAAATGTTAAAATCAGGCATCAATCACTCGTCTTACAGAATATTAACATAATTCAAGTGACAGAAATGCAAAATGAAAAAACATCTTTGACCTGAAACATTAACTGGGTTTTTTTTCCAACACAGATTCTGCCTAAACTATTGTGCACCTCCACTTTTAGTTTAAGTGGCAATCAGCTGTTTAATGATGCTCCAGGCAGCCATTCCTGACATGTACTTAAATTCTCTTTACTTTGATGTTGTGCTAAGCTTGGACAAAACTAACCTTCCACCTTAATATTGCAATTTGGTCACCTCAAAGATTCGTTAATGTCTTAAGTATTTTGTTTTCTAAAATCACCACCTTAACATGTCAAAAGATGTGGAATCTCAAGTACAAACTCTGCTGCGAGAATCTGTATGTCAGGCTAACCTATACATAAGTATATTCTACTTATCCACCAAGGCTTCCACAACCACTAGAAGAGAAACCATCTTGAAGCAGTTGGCTGACTTTAAAGAGATAATCCCTACCTTTTCTTGCCATCAGATTTTGTTGTCATCTTTTTTGTATCACCTCAGCTAATGATTTTTTAAAAACCCTCACACAAAGCTATTTAAACATTTACTGGAATAAAATAAAATATTGGAGATAAATTAACTGAAATCCATTCACATGTTTCCTCCTCATCATCCATTTGTCCCCCTCTATTTCCCTGATAAGAGAGCAGAGTAGAGGAATCGAAAAGCAGAGGACATAACTTTAAGGTGAGGGGGAAATGATTTAATCCGAGATTTTACCCGAGGAGCACGTTTTTTTTTACACAAAGGGTGGTAGGTGAATGAAATGAGTTGCTCAAGGAGGTAGTAGGAGGTAGTTGAGGCAGGTACTATTGCAAGGTTAAATAAACATTTAGACAGATACATGGATAGGATAGGTTTAGAGAGATATATGGGCCAAACACAGGCAGGTGGTACTAGTGAAGATGGGACATGTTGGTCAGTGTGGGCAGGTTGGGCAGATGGGTCTGTTTCCACGCTGCATGACTCTATGATACATTAGTTTTCCTGATGTGGACGTGCTTCTTCCTGCTTTTCGATGGGCTCACCCATGTTCCTCAAGTTATGCTCCATTTGTTCTCCTCTCTACGGGGAATATTTTCCTATATTGTAATCATTTTCAAGCAGCACTTTGCCTAAAGATTAAAAATAAACGAATCATTTTAAGATTCGATTAAGCTCTCCTCTCCAGCTTGTGTGTTTTTCTGTTGTGGTACACTAGTCTTAATTTTAGGTTATTATCCATCATTTTAAGTATGTATTCTTTCATTCTCTCAAGATCATAAATAACCCTGCATCTCTTTACTACACAGCAAGACCATTCTTTAAAATGACTGAATGATGTGACATTAATATAAAGTATCATTTTATGGGGGCTTGAAAGCACACAAGCATTTATGAAGAGATCCCCTTTCTTATTCAGATAAATTTGATGTGTGGCTCCATACTGTTACAAATTCATGGATTCTTGGGAAATTTGCCTGTTGTTCGTTTAGTTTAGCGATGCAGCCTGGAAACACATCCTTCGTCCCACCGAGTCCATGCCGACCATCACCCATTCACACAAGTTCTGTGTTATCCCATTTTCTCGCTTCCTACACACTGGGGGCAATTTACCTACAAACCCGCACCTCTTTGGGATGTAGGAGGAAACCAGAACACCTGGTGGAAATACATGCAGTCACAGGGAGAACGTGCAAACTCCACACAGGCAGCACACAAGGTCAAGATCAAACCCAGATCTCTGGTGCTGTGAGACAGCATCTCACATGGTAGAACATGAATGTTATCAACAACTTGCAAATGAAACTTTTCAATAACTTTGCATCAGTTAGCTTTTTTTTTAAAGTGGTATGAACTACAAAGTCATATTGACCAACAGATTTGTTTTGGAAGGATGCTGCTACATCCATGTTCAGTAGGGAAGAGCTTTTCCGATAGAAATGACCATTTTTTGACATTGAATTAATTCCATTCATGTCAGGAGACATAATTAATTTATTACTTCAGCAGTGATGTGGAGGAGCTGCAGAAAAGTGTGGCCAAAGGCATTAGGTATAACTAATATGATCAACAAAAGCCACCTCTTTGATGCAGTTTCATCCATTCTGAATCTGGCCACGTATCTTTTCCATGCTGCACAAATTAGAGCAGTGTGTATATGATGTCCCAACCATGGTTAATGACCATTTCATTCTGTCCTCCAAGCCCTACTGTGGTTCCTAGTTGCTAACCATTTTAACTCCCCTTCCCAAACTGCCCTCTTTCTTTGCCAGAGTGAGACCACAAGCAAAATGGAGGAAGAGCATCTTGTACCTCGCTTGGATAGTTTACAAAGCAACGTCTTGAACATTGAATTCTCCAATTTTAAGTGATACCACTCCCCCTCCCCTCCAATCTCCACCCTCTTTCTTTAAACTTTAGAGATACAGCTGGGGTTGTCAACTTCCTCACTCCCAAATACGCGACAAGGTGACGTCACCGCCCTGCGCCCCATGTGACCTCACCCAGCCAGTGGCTACATGCTCCCGCTCCACCAATGGCGGCCGCCCGGGACGAGAGGTGGGTTGCTACGCAACCTCCGGATTCCAGATGCATGGGGTTTGGAAATGTCTGGGCCACGTTCGAATCAAGCCAACAGTGGACCGTGCATAGGCTGAAGGACGTAAAATGAGCCTGCGAAAGCAAATGCCCAGCTATTTTCTAAAACAAATCATAGGGAGGCCAGTGGAGGTTAAACTGAACTCAGGTGTGGATTACTGGGGTGTTTTAGCCTGTTTGAATGGGTATATGAACATAGCACTGGAACAGACAGAAGAATATGTAAACGGTCAGCTTAAGAACAAATATGGAGATGCATTTATTCAAGGCAACAACGTGTTCTGACTGGTACTGGCCTATTTTGGAAGTATTGTATACAATTAAAGGAACATGCATGTTTGGAGAGAAGCTAATATACTGCTGAATACATTGTGAATAAAGGACTTGATGTACATGTAAAAAATGTCAGAAACCTAGAGCGTCGGGGCCTACAGGGTCGGGGCCTACAGCGTCGGGGCCTACAGCGCCCCCCGGGCCTAATATGGGACAAGGGCGGTCCCGTACGGGAAAAAACAATTTAACCCAAAATACAGGATGTCCTGGCTAATACGGAACTGTTGGCAACCCCAGATACAGCGTGGAAACAGGCCCTTTGGCCCACCGAGTCCATGCCGACCAGTGATCACACCCATACACTAGCACTGTTCTACACACAAGGGACAATTTACAATTTTTAGAAAGGCCAATTATCCTATAAACCTGTACGTCTTTGGAGCGTGGGAGGAAACCAGAGCACCTGGAGAAAATCCACACAGTCACACGGAGAACGTTCAAACCCCAGATAGACAGCACCCGGAGTCAGGATCGAACCCGGGTCTCTGGCGCATCAGGCAGCAACTCTATCATTGCGCCGCTGTGCCACCCTGTGCCCCTCCCAACCTCGGTGTACATCCATTTCTCCCGCTATCTCGCTTCTCTTTTCCCTCCTCCCTCTGTCCCCTTCCACCAATATCCCTTCCTCTAGCTTTACATTTCACCCCTCTTCTCCCCTTTTCCGACAACCTTTTGTCTCCTTTTCATCTCTAGCCTTATTGCGCCCATCTGCCAAAAAATCCCCTCTTACCTGCATTCACCTATCATTTCCCAGGTATTGTCCAGCCCCCACTTCTCTTTTCCACTCTCTCTCTCTCTCCCCACTGCAATCAGTCAGTGGGCCTGATACAAATTGTCACCTACCCACTCTCTCCACAGATGCTGTCCGACCCATTGAGTTACTCCAGCACTGTCTTTGGTCAGGATACCAGCATCTGCAGTTCATGGTTAGAAACTAATGGTTGGATCAATAGTTTACTCGGGAGAGAAGACTCCTTTCTGGCAGGACAAAATCCAGAGGATTACTACTCTCAGATTTTGTTGGGAACAAAGGTTATGCTGCCTGAGGTGTTTATTTGGATCCTGAGATTTTTAGATCAAATCTCACACAATAGGTTGAGAAGTCAGGAGTGTGCATTGGTTGAGGACAAGGGGAATGGTGACAGAGACCTGATCTTTCCTTCTTATGAAATTTTGATGCAAGGGGAACCTGGAGGCAATGCCAGCAGAATAATACTAAGTGACCTTAATGTAATCAGATCTATCTCTGCCAAGGTCAACGGATGGCAAAATCAAATGGGATTCATTATGGGATACAGTTCTGGCACTGTATCTTATGCCATCACCCATGATTAAAATTACTTCACTATTCGCATTCTGAAAAACATGGCAAATAAGAATTATATCCCAGGTGAAGCAGGGCTTTACACCTTTCTGAACTCTGGTTCCCATTCACAATGCAGCAGACTGGGGAAGAGTAGGACATTTAAATTTGGGCCTACCTTTTGTAAAGGTCACTTAAATTGGCTTGCCTAATCACATGACAAGATAAAATCGCATGGAGGAAGCAGGTAAAAGGGTCAGGTGGTGAGAAAAATTTGTGATTTTTTTCAGCATGGCTGTCGGTTTACACAACTTCCAAGGTCCAGCAAGCATTTCACTTAGCCTTGGAGTTAATTCCTCAATGTGCACAGGTAACTGTGCCTTTCATTTGACCTCCAAAAATGTCCAGATTAAACTTCACCTGTTATTTCTCCAATCAAATTTCCCAATGAAGTATATTCTGTTGTCTAGTTGGACAACGTTCCTCTCAACCCAAAAACCTCCAGTTTTCGTGTAATCTGCAAATATGCTCTATCCCCTAAATCAATATATGTTGCCAACAACAGGAAGTCCTAGCACACATCCTTGTGAAATGCCACTGATCACGAACGGTCAGTTAGAACAGCACCTCTACATCACGATGCTCTATGAACCATCCTAACAAGACAGGGCCTCCCTCACACAATGCCAAGATGACTAACTGGCCTTTAAAAGACATTCTAGCCTTTGAGGGAGTACAGAGAAGGTTCACCAGATTGATCCCTGGGATGGCATGGCTTTCGTATGAAGAAAGACTGGATAGACTAGGCTTGTACTCGCTGGAATTTAGAAGACTGAGGGGGGATCTTATTGAAACATATAAAATTCTTAAGGGGTTGGAGAGGCTAGATGCGGGAAGATTGTTCCCGATGTTGGGGAAGTCCAGAACCAGGGGTCACAGCTTAAGGATAAGGGGGAAGTCTTTTAGGACCGAGATGAGAAAACATTTCTTCACACAGAGTGGTGAGTCTGTGGAATTCTCTGCCACAGAAGGTAGTTGAGGCCAGTTCATTGGCTATATTTAAGAGGGAGTTAGATGTGGCCCTTGTGGCTAAAGGGATCAGGGGGTATGGAGAGAAGGCAGGTACAGGTTACTGAGCTGGATGATCAGCCATGATCATATTGAATGGCGGTGCAGGCTCGAAGGGTCGAATGGCCTACTCCTGCACCTAGTTTCTATGTTTCTATGTAATGTCCTGGATTATCCCCTCTTAAACAAAAAGAAACAACATTGGCTATTCACCATTCTTCTGGCACCTTGCTAATGGCTAAAGATCGCTGTCAAGGCCCCAGTCTCTTCTTTCACCTCCCCCAATATTTTGGGCTAGTGGGATAGTTTCCATCAGGCAGAAGGTTCTTGTCCAACTTAATGCTTTTCAAGCCACTCTATCCCACCACATCGTAAGCAAATTGCAAGCAGCTAGAGTAACTCAACGGGTCAGCCTGCATCTGTGGAAGGAATAAATAGGTGATGATTTGGGCTGGAACCCTATTTTAGATTGATGTAGCAGGGGGGAGAAAGCGAGAAAAGTGGGAGCAGGAGAAACCCAGGCAAGTGATAGGTGGATATGGGTGAGGTGGGTTTGATTAGCTCAAGACTCTAGCATCTGCAGTGTCTTTTAAACCCTCCTCTTAATGCCCTAGAATATCAGCATATCCTTCCCCCGAGAAAAATACAAACTGCTGGAGAAACTCAGTGTGTCAGGCAGCATGTGTGAAGGGAAATGGACAGTTAGCATTTCAGGTTAAGACCAATTCAGTCCAGAGGAGAGATCTTGACCAGAAATGTCAACTTCCTTCCACAGATACTGCCTGACCTTTGTCCTTGAGTGGACCAATCCTTTTACTCCCAACACATGTGGAATATCTTGGGATTCTTCTTATTCCTACTTTTCTAGGACATTTCATGGCCCCTTTCATCCCTCCTAATTCTTTATTTTGGTTCTCTGCTAATTTGTTTATATTCCTCAAGGGCCTTGCCAGATTTTAGCTTCCTAAACCATACATATGCTTCCTTTTCCTTTTTGACTTACAATACCTCATCATCTGAGGCTTTCAAATCTTGCCATCCTTATCTTCCATCGCTACAGGAACAGGTCCTGAACTCTTACCAGCTGCCTTTAAAAGATTCCCAAATGTTAGATGTGGATACATTCCAAACAGCTGCTCCCAATCTACTTCCCACAGTTCCTGCTTAATGCAGTCAAATTAGCCTTACCCCAGGACATCCCTCAAAGATGTTCATTCCCAGTGCAGCTGGGACATTTACCCAGCTCATCGATGCAGCTCCCCACCTCTTGTACACCCTACGCTGTCATTTATATAACAGCAAAATGCTGTAACACTGAGCTGTTAATCATGCCCTTCCCTTTACCAAGTTTCTGTAATGGCTAAAGCATCATAGTGCCACGTACTAATACAGGCTCCAAGCCCAATTGCTTCACCCGTTGTACACCTTGCATCAAAATAAATAGGCTTCAGACCATCAGTCCTGCTGCATTCATTAAAAAGAACAGGAAGGGCAGGGTTAATCAGACTTACTCGAGTCGACTCTGCTTTGTTCTGCAGCTTTTCATACCTCTAGTCTCCCTCCACCATGACTCAGTCTGAAGAAGGATCTCGACTCGAAACATCACCTATTCCTTTTCTCCAGAGATGCTGCCTGACTCACTGAGTTACTCCAGGATTTTGTCTCCATCTTACTTGATTTAACCTCTACCTTCTCTTCAGCCACTCCACCTGCTGACCCACTGTTCTTGTTCCTACCGCAGAGTTCTTGTCCCTGCCGCAGTTTAAACTCTCAATAGTTCTGAATAGTACCCTTCTGAAACCTCCTTTTTAAAGATATGCACACACACTAAATTGTTCTTCTAAATAGTTCAAAGTATTAATTTCTTTGGTAATAAAATTATCGTGGTAATAAAAGTTGCTATTTTCTCATATTAATGCACTGCATATTCCTTCAGAGACCAGTTCTTTTGATTCAAAATTGAGAAATTCAATTATTTACTTCTCTATTTTATTTACATTACCTCATTCTAATCAGTGAATAACTCCATTTTTTTGTGAAAAACATTTTTGAATTATTAATAGGCTTCATACAACAAGCATTCATGATTTGCATAGGTATATTCAGTTACCATGGAAATTACTTGAGATGATAGTAAATATTTGCACCTTCCTACTACATATTCACTCCAAATATTTTGGTATTTCACGAGTGCAGGAGACAGGGGAGGGAGAAAAAGAGGAAACAATGGAGTTATCAAAAATTGGTAATTGCAAAGACTGTGGTTGGGAAATTACAGGACATTGACTTGACATTCAGTTAAATACAAGGAAATAAATTTTAGGTGTGTGAACATGTGACTGCATTAGTGGAGTTTCATACGACTACTATCCCATACAAGTAGTATAAGAAAATAACTGCAGATGCTGGACAAATCGAAGGTATTTATTCACAAAATGCTGGAGTAACTCAACAGGTCAGGCAGCATCTCGGGAGAGAAGGAATGGGTGACGTTTCGGGTCGAGACCCTTCTTCAGACTGATGTCAGGGGGGCAGGACAAAGGAAGGATAATAGGTGGAGACAGGAAGATAGAGGGAGATATGGGAAGGGGAGGGGAAGAGAGGGACATAGGAACTATCTAAAGTTGGAGAAGTCGATGTTCATACCACTGGGCTGCAAGCTGCCCAGGCGAAATATGAGGTGCTGTTCCTCCAATTTCCGGTGGGCCTCACTATGGCACTGGAGGAGGCCCATGACAGAAAGGTCAGACTGGGAATGGGAGGAGGAGTTGAAGTGCTCGGCCACCAGGAGATCAGATTGGTTAACACGGACCAAGCGCAGGTGTTGAGCGAAGCGATCGCCGAGCCTGCGTTTGGTTTCGCCGATGTAAATAAGTTGACATCCGGAGCAGCGGATGCAATAGATGAGGTTGGAGGAGGTGCAGGTGAACTTCTGTCTCACCTGGAAAGATTGTCTGAAGAAGGGTCTCGACCCGAAACGTCGCCCATTCCTTCTCTCCCGAGATGCTGCCTGACCTGCTGAGTTACTCCAGCATTTTGTGAATATATACTATCCCATACAAGGTGCCTTCAATCAGCTAATTGTAGAATACAGAACAGATAGTGAAAGGCCTGGATAGAGTGGATGGGGAGAGGATGTTTCCACTAGTGGGTGGGTCTAAATACCAGAGGCCATAGCCTCAGGATACAGGGATGGACCTTGAGAAGAGATGCTGTAAACAAACAAACAGTAAACTTTTAAGTTAATGCATTTGAATCCTGGATCAACAAATTATGAAAAATCTAATCACCTTCTGTTTAACATCTTCCAATTTTTCCACATTATCAATATAATCATTGAATTATTTTTTTAAATTCTGATGATCCCACAGAGAGCTTTCCCAATCAGATTCATGCTGTGATTATATAAGTATTAATTGCACTTTTGCCAATTGAGTTGGATTCCCCACCTGGAATATAATAATGTTTTCTGCAACTTATAGACTCTTCGAAGATGGTCGGTCTCTCATTACACTTTATTTTAGTTGAGAAATATAGCATGGGAACAGGTCCTTCGGCCCACTGAAACTGGGTCATCCAGCGATTACCCCGCACACTAACACTATCACTCTAGGGATAATTTACAATTTACAGCAGCTAATTAAGTCACAAACCTGCACATCTTGGAAGTGCGGGAGAGAACCGGAGCAGCAGGAGAGGTGGTTAGGAGGGAGAGGTAGATCAACCATAATTGAATGGTGGAGCAGACTGGATGGGCTGAATGGCCTAATTCTGCTCCAATCACTTATGACCTTATGAGAACATGCAAACTCCATATAGACAGCACCTCAAGTCAGGATCAAACCCGGATCTATGGTGTTGTATGACAGCAACTCTACCGCTGCACTACATTTTTTATTTCTCTCTTTCTCTCTCTCATTTCCTGCTAAATGAATTTCTATGTTTCTTTCCAATTTCATTTAACCGTTTCATAAAAATATTAATTCCTATTTTTAACCACATAATACAACTGTATCAGTCTCATCCCCTCATGCCTTAAAAATGTCACAATGTACTGGAGATCGGATCCCTTCCCGTGTATATCATCCGTCCTATGGAACATGTACTTTTCTAATGTCACTGCTCCCACTGTGTGGGAGAATGTAGCCCCTAGATTTCATTGGTGATGAATCGGTATCTGACACATACATTAAAGCTATGCTTGAAGTTGCCAATTAAAACAAAACATGGAATCTTTACGTTCTGGAACTATTTCTGTTTGCTTAACACAAAATACATATTTTCTCCCGAGAGAGGAATGGCAACTTCTCCAATTCCAAGGAGAACAGCTTTGCATTCCAGGCCCATTAGGCTGTCTCCTGTGTACCTGCAAGTGTTGCTAGAGATTTATCCAGATAACAGCAGGTAGCATATTATTCTATGATTAATCCCATCCTGTCTTGAAGCAGTCTGTTGTTATTTTATAAGTAAGAATCCATCATGAAAATTAGGTGAACAAACAAACACAAAAATATGAACAAGAACAAAAGACAATACATATAAAGATATACTCTACACTGATTTACAGAGAAACAAAGAGTTGTTTTGAATTCCTTTTAACACATTTGACAATGCAAAACAACGAGTCGATCCACTTTGTGCATGCAACACACATTTGGGGAACGTTGAGAAATTTTGAATCACTAATGCAGTGAAAATGTTACATTCAAATAAATTAAAATATTTGGAGGCACAAAAGCAGCAGATGAGGGAAGTTTCAGCAAAAATAAAGTGCTGAAGGAATTCAGAGAGTTGGGCAGCATCTGTGAAGTAAATGGACCGATAATATTTTGGTACCCTTCTTCAGATTGATGACCAAAAAAAACACTTTGTATGAGGTAAAGTTAGTTCTGAATTGGAAGACATTTGCCTCTCATCCCTTGGTAATCTGGAACATATTCCACAGGGTATCTCAACAGGCTGTGAAGTTTGTAAGATGCAAAGTCTAACCGAGCTTTGTGGCAGTCATTTACTGGTTACGTAGTTTCTTGTTTGATGCAGCAGAGACCTTCATTACTATTTAATGTTGTGTTTTTTAACAAAAAGGATGATGCATGAGCTTTGATTTAAATCAAATCTCTGTTTAGATCCAGTCATTGTTAATAAAGCCAATGTAGAATTAACTTAATCTTTTGATTTCAGTGACTTGCGACAAGGACATGTCAGGACGGACTTCCAGAAGCAACATAAATTTCCCAATTACAAGAACAAAGTGGTTTCACTGCAACGAACATTACCTTGCTTCATTTCATTTTGTGCCTACGCCTGTTTGCATTAACTTTTTTTAAAAGAGATTACATTGTCTCTGCAGGGAAGACAACTGCTGCAGGATCTAATATGACAGTGCAATAAAAAGTAAAACATTGAAAATAAAATACAGAACCAGGTTAGCTGATTGACCCCTTATGATAAAATCTCTAACAGAAATGTCCCGTTTTATTATCAACATGAGACAGGAGTAGTTAACATCAGCATCCAAATTACTTTGCAGAGCGAGTTTGCATTTGCCAGTCATTTCTTATTGCCACATTACTATAACGGCTGAAACACTTCTGCAACAGATAAATGTCAGATCAGCCAAGTGTTATACAAAATTACATGTTTGTAAATATTTAAATATTTAATGCCTGGCTTCTAATGAAATAAGTTGATTTTTTTTTATTGCTGATTGCACAAGACTGGGTCAAACCTATTAACTGGAGGGCTACGAGATATACCATGCTGCTAGATAGAATTGGCTGATAAAAATAGCATGATCTTTGGTAATGCTCATATTTCTGCATGAAAAATAGCATGAAAGTCTTTGAACTTACCAAAGAGATTATTTTAACATACCATACCAATAGCGATCTACAACCTACTCCAATTCATTCTTCATTTGAAGTTAATGTTATGAAGAATAAAACAGAGTGCACGATCATCTTGTAAACAAATGTTAAATTAATAGTTATGACACAGAAGAGAAACAAAGACATTAACTTTAGCCAAGAAGCAGTTTACACTCAGGGGCAGATTCGTGTCATCAGAGATTCTCTCTCAGGAGAGCAAGTAGCCCAACAGGACAAAGACAGTCACCCTTACCATCCGCGGGCTCTACTGATCTCTGTAATCTCGATAGAAGATCAGAATAAAAGGCAAAGCAGAAATATTTCTGAGGTAGTTCTTAATTTAAAGTTATAGCTGGAGGCTACGTAAGGTCTATAGATAATCTACTGCACCATAAGAAAGCTGCTGTTTAACTGGAGTTGGAGAGAAATGTATGGAGTCAGAACATCACAGAAAATTCATGGTTTTTATTCACAAAATGCTGGAGTAACTCAGCAGGTCAGGCAGCACCTCGGGAGAGAAGGAATGGGTAGATTATCTATAGACCTTATGTAGCCTCCAGCTATAACTTTAAATTAAGAACTACCTCTGAAATATTTCTCTTTGCCTTTTATTCTGATCTTCAGTCTGAAGAAGGGTCTCGACCCAAAACGACACCCATTCCTTCTCTCCCGAGATGCTGCCTGACCTGCTGAGTTACTCCAGCATTTTGTGAATACAAACCTTCGATTTGTACCAGCATCTGCAGTCATCTTCTTATACTTACAGAAAATTCATGCACAGAAGAGAGGCCATTTGGCCCATTGTGTTTTGGTGTAAAATAACTGGTCAGTTCGAGTTTACGGTTACATGCATAAACGTGGCCGGGTACAGACACAATGTAAATCTTGTTTGCAGCAGCATCCCAGGCACATTGTTTCAAATAAACACACAAAAGCAAAGAACACATAACATTTCTAAAAGAAAGATGACTGCGAGAAGAAAACCATTAGCGCAAAATTCAATAAGTAAAATACAAGTCTGTGGTAGTGCAAGAAGTGGACATTCTGTTCCATTGTCGAGGTAGGATTAGGATTGTGCACATTGGGTCAAGAACCTGATAGTTGCAGTAAAGCAGCTGATCTCCTGAAACCTCGTGGTGTGAAACCTTTGGGATCTGTACCTGTTGCCCAATGGGAGCAATGAGAAGAGAGATGAGACTGGATGGTGGGGAAAGATGCTGGATGGAGCGGATAACAGTGCTGAATGCCAAATAGTAGAAGTAAATAAAAGTGAGACTGCAGATGTGTAGGAAGGAACTGCAGATGCTGATTTAAACCAAAGATAGACACAAAATGCTGGAGTAACTCAGTGGGACAGGCAGCATCTCTGGAGAGAAGGAATGGGTGACCTGAAGAAGGGTCTCGACCCAAAATGTTACCCATTCCTTCTCTCCAGTGATACTGCCTGTCCCGCTGCGAGACTGCATTTGCTGGATAAATGAACAGCAGCCTGACAAAATGTAATCCTGTTATCCCAATCCCAGCTTTCTGCACCCTGTCTATTATTCTGCAGTTCACAACTCTTCAAATGCCCATCCAAATAGAGTTAAGAGAGAACCACATTGAAACTTACCAAATAGTGAAGGGCCTGGATAGAGTGAATGTGGAGAGGATGTTTCCACAAGTGGAAGAGTCTAGGACCAGAGGCCATAGCCGCAGAATAAAAGGACGTACATTTAGAAAGGAGACGAGGAGGAATTTCTTCAGTCAGAGGGTGGCAAATCTGTTGGATTCATTTCCACAGACTTCTGTGGAGTGCAAGTCATTGGGTATTCTTAAAGCCGTGATCGACAGATTATTGATTTGTAAGGGTGTCAAAGGTTATGCAGAGAAGGCAGGAGAATGGGGTTGAGAGTGACTGATAGATCAGCCATGATTGAATGGCAGAGTAGACTTGATGGACTGAATGGCCTAATTCTGCTTCTAGAACTTATGGACTCATGAACACACAGCCCACTTGAGGCAGTGCCTCGTGTAGATGGTTTCGATGGTGGGAAGGAATACAATACAGGAATACAGAGCTTTATTGTCATTCGATACCGAGATACCGAACAAAATTACATTTCCAGCAGTCACAGAACACAACAAAAAAAAGAACACAAGAAACACGACCCCAACACAAACATCCATCACAGTGACTCCAAACACCCCCTCACTGTGATGGAAGGCAACAAAACTTCCTCTCTCTTCCCCCATGCCCACGGACAGACAGGGCTGCACCTGTGATGGCCCGGTCAGGGTCCATCATTTTTTGCAGCCTTTTTTTGTTCATATGCGTTGGATGAAAAGCAATCAGGATACTTCCTACAATACATCTGTGGAAGTTGGTTAGAGTATTACGTGACATGCCAAATCTCTTTAAAAGTCTAAGGAAGTAGAAGTGCTGGTACACCTTTTTGTGATTTCTTCGACATGCTGGGCCCAGATGCAGTTGCAAAGGGAGCTGCAAAGGCCCAGATTTCAGAGCTTTGTGATAGATTTAGAGGGGATAACAATGCTGAATGCCAAGCAGTAGTCGATGAACAGCGGAAACAAGGGACTTCAGTTGCCGGTTAAAATGAACAGCAGCCTGACATAAATGCGTTCCTGTTCTCCCAATCCCAGCTTTCACCACCCTGTCCATTATACTGCAAGTCACAACTTCTCAAACACACATCCAAATACAGTTTCAAAATGATGGTCTGTGCCTCCATGATATTTTCATAACCTCACCCTTTAACCTATAAATGTTTTCCTCTCATCGCCTCCCTAATCCTTCCATTGTTTACATTTGACCTATCCCCATTGATTCTGATCAAGCTATCTATGCCCCTGATAATTTTATAGATAATGTCTAATTTTATCATTTTACATAAAAATTAGAGAGAACTTCGTATAGTTCCTAAAGTAGCTTAGTGTTGATAGGCACAATATGCTGGAGTAAATCAGCGGGTCAGGCAGCATCTCCGGAGAAAAGGAATAGGTGACATTTCGGGTCGACACCCTTCATCAGACCACATGCATCAATAAGCATTGGTTGTCCGCACCAGACTAGAGATAAATACAATACAAAGTTATAAATACAAGGATAACCTAAAGATTTTGTTAGCAGTAATCTCTCTGGTTATATTTTTCTACTGTCTTCCAAGATCTCTTGGAGGGAACAAAATCCTCCGTTTAGAACTCTTGTAGCCAATGTTGCATCTTTAAGAATATAACTATTGGAGAGTGCAAAGCACAATATCTTAGATGTACAGACTGCCCACTGAGTGGGATCAAAGATGCCTTATCTACTGATGTAGTGACAGATGCAATGGCAATCTACAACAAGGACAGTGGTGCCTTTACAGTCAGTCCCAGTATCAATTTCCCAGATTGCCAGACATAATTGGGATTCTGGGCCAGAGGGAGTTAAAGGCTTTGAATCTTTAAAAAAAACACATTGTTAATGGAACATGCTGTCCCCCATTCTTTAGACTTTTAAAGCTGACTGCATCAAGAGTTGTGAATTTATCTACGGACACTTCAAGATAAAAAGGTGGAGTCCTTATTGTTCCAAGTTGCTGCTGGAGCAAACTACTGGAACTTGAACAAATTCCATTTCATAAATCAGATTAGATTAGTTAAATATGTAACACATTAGCTTGTTGAAATGAAGTGAAAATCCATACAAAGCAGTTCTATATTTATATTGCTGAGAAATTGCTGTGGAATTACAATGGCCAATTTCCTGGATTAAGGCATAGAGCAGGAAAAATAATGCTTCCACACACTAACGATCAAATACCTTCCGTGGCACATAATATCTCGGTTAGTTGTTGGGATCGAAGGGGAGATCATGACGTGATTGAATTCCAGGGTAAAATTGACTGTATTAATGCAGCTGAATTACACATCCTGTAGAGTGGTTTTCATATAAGCATCAATCACAATATACTCTTGTGCAAAGAGGCAAGTTGTGGTTAGAGGCCAAATTTTCTGATTGGCATGGAAACTGACAGAGGCCATATTCTTCACTGTCAATCAGTCTTACTAGAACTATGTAATATATACATATGACACGCTCTTATTTTGCTCCTCAGTGAGCAATTACCATTTATTCTTTCTGCCTGTGTCCATCAAATCAAATCACGTGCTTTTTTCTTTGATTTTTTTTTATTAACCATTTCATTAGCAGTAACGTGACAATGTTCCTTTTTAAATGAAGAGCTTGCTACTATTGGCATTTTGAGAAACTACTGCCATCCATTTCCCAGAGGCAGACTAATGCACTGATATTAGCAAGGAAAGGCAGCCTCATCCACAGTAGAACTAATAGGAACAGAAACATGGCAGTTCCACTTAATGTGGCATCGGATTGCAGCAAATGAAAGAAAATGCATGAGATGGCAAGGTCATAAAGTCATAAGGATTAGGAGCAGAATTAGGCCATTTGGCTCATCAAGTCTACTCCACTATTCAATCATGGCTGATTTATCTCTCCCTCCTAACCCCATTCTCCTGCCTTCTCCCCATAACAAGCATACAGAGAGAGCCTCCAGGTTGGAGGCGGATTGCTACACCACACAGTTAGGAAGGGGAAGGATTTTATTCTGGAAGGGCAGACGACCTTTGGTTTGGACAGAGGACAATGACCTGAATGCAAGTTGGAAAGCCACTGATGACTTCAACAGTTAACCCAACCATGTTGGGTTGTTTCTATGCAATTCCCTTGCGAGAAATTGGGTATGCAGAGATACCTTGTCTATTAAATAATACATCAGCAAGTTCTGATTGAAAGATAGTGTGAGAGTCCAGAACCAGAGGCTAGAGCTTCAGAATAAAAGGACATACCTTTAGGTAGATGAGGAGGAATTTCCTTAGTCAGAGGGTCGTGAATCTGTGGAATTAATTGCCACAGATGGCTGTGGCGGCCAAGCCAATAGATATTTTTGAGGCGGAGATTGACAGATTCTTGATTAGCACAGGTGAAGGGGAAAAGATTTAATAGGAATCTGAGGGGTAATCTTTTCACACAAAGGTTGGTGGGTATATGGAACAAGCTGCCAGAAGAGGTAGTCGAGGCTGGGACTATCCCAACATTAAGAAACTGTTAGACAGGTACATGGATAGGACAGGTTTGGACAGATATGGACCAAACGCGGGCAGGTGGGACTAGTGTAGATGGGACATGTTGGCCGGTGTGGGCAAGTTGGGCTGAAAGGCCTGTTCCTACACTGTATCACTCAATGACTCTAGGTGTCAGGGGTTATGGGGAGAAGGCCGGAGAATAGGGTTGAGAGGGAAAGATAGACCAGCCATGATTGTATGGCGGAGTAGATTTGATGAGCCAAATTATCTAATTCTGCTCCTATCACTGAGGAATTTATGAAAGAGGAATTAATGGTCAGAAATGAAGTACTTTGTGCTGAGCCCTTTTCCTTTGATATTTCCTTTCCTATTTGAATTTAAAAGAAATACAATGAAAAACACCCAACATGCTGTCCCCAATTCTGATGATGAAAAATCAATGGCCTGTCTAAGGAGCTAATTTACTTATTAATGGCTAAGCTGGCCAGTAAAAAAGGGCTTTCTGTAGAATGCATACATAAATAATCACAAACACACATAGAAATTGGATCACTGGGATAACCCACAATTATAATTCCACATCTATTCTGATGAATATCAAGGCCAAAAAAAAAGATCTTCACTGCTTCAATTCCCATCTGTCAATTCTGGGCCTACTGCAGACCAATTGTTTCAGATGTATTCCAATAATAACTCAACAAGGCCATCAGAATTGCCACATGATTTTCAATTTCTAATAGATCCTAATAGACATCAAGGGAAAATATATTGAATGTTCTGGTACAAAGATCTACATTAAAAGGCTAAGATTTCTGAAACTACATTGAGGTAATAAAATACTGAAGATTCCCCAAACTGCCCAGTGTTATCATTGAAATGTGGTTTCCTACAACTCCCAAGAAAATGCTGTTCTAAATCCAGAAATTATGTGAACTGTTCGAGGATTGCATTATTAACTATTCCTCTGGAAGGGTGTCAAGGGTTGTGGGGAGAAGGCAGGAGAATGGGGTTGAGTCAGGGAGATAGGTCAGCCATGATTAAATTTCAGAGTAGATGTAATGGTGTATGGCCTATTTCTGCTCCTTTAACTTATGAACTTCCAAACCAGGTATTGTGATACATTGTGCTGCATTGAGTGCTAATTGAATGAAGTGTCAATGATTGAACAGTTAAACAATGTGTACAAAAAACAATAATGTCTGAACCTGCAGTTCCTCTTCGATGTAGAACATGACATTTAATTTAGGTCCACCCAAGAGAGCAGACAATGCCATAGAGCATCATTTGAAAGGTAGCCCTTCTAACAGTACAACCTCTCACAGTGGTGCCTAGATTTTAATCCTTGGATGTCATTAAAAAAAGGACTTGAATCCATATTTTTGCTATAAACATAATTTATTTGAATGTCAAAAGATTACGGAGCTCAGCGATGCAGAGAAATATATAGGCACCCAATGCATGATTTACAAAAGGCTGATGTGCAGGAACTATATGCAGTTTAGAAATGCTTACAGAAGGTTATTGTTAGGGGAAAATGATGTGCCAAGTTCCACACTGAAGAGTAGGAACCGCAAGTTCAGATATTTAGTGTTTATGCTTGGCTGCGGAGCCAATGGTACAGAGTTGCTTTCTGTGGGCTTATGGAATTCCAAAACAAAATTTCACCTAAACGTTATTCTGGTATTTTCAAAATTTATCCCTCAGTTTACAACACAAATCAGATTATTGCTGAACTTTGAAGGGAAAGAACAACAGTTCCACATGTAACCAATGATATTTTTTCCAGGTGAGCTTTAGCAATTTCCAAATCACCCGATGGCTGTTCGCCAACATTCCAAGGACAACATTCTGTTGCTCGATCCCTTCATCCTTATGAACTACACATCATCATTGGATTGCAGCGAGCAGCGAAGTCTGGCGTGGAGTGCAAAGGTGTGGCAATTCCCCAGCTCTTCATATTGGAGAAACTGCTCAAATATCAAGTCACGAGTCTCACATGGAAAGTAAAAACCTTGAGAGCAGTGAAGGAAAAACACCTGCAAGAAAGCTGTGTTTGCTTGCATTTCTAGTTCTTTTAATTAGTCGAATGTTCTTAAGTGGCGTTAAATGCTTTAAGTTTTATATTTTTTTAATAGTCATTCAATTTTATTGAAATACCTTGATAGAAAGTTAATAGCGCTAGATGATTCCCTAACACTATTTTGACAGCCAATTAAAAAACAAGTGGCTTAGCATTGCTGCCTTTTAGTTTTTCCCAGCAGTTTCAACGGGCAGGGCTTGGTTTCAGAGTCAAAGTTGCAGAGTTATACAGACCTGAAGAGTCATGGGCTGCTCAGCCCACCACATGTGACAAGACAAAATGGTTGAGACAGGTAAAATAACACCACTTAAAAAATATTTGGATAGGTGCAGGGATAGGAAAGGTTTAGAGGGAGATAGGAGTGACTGCTAAAGCAACTTAGTATGTCAGGCAACATCTCTGGAGGACAAGGGTAGGTGACGAGCCTGGCAAATAATAGTTGGAGCAGAAGAAGAAGGGTCTCGACCTGAAAGGTCACCAATTCCTTTTCTCCAGAGAGGCTATCTGACCTGTTGAGTTACTCCAGCCTTTTGTGTCTATCTTAAGTGACACTTTGATATACTTGGGTAGGATGTGGTGTGGTTGATCGACCGCTTGCTGACCTAAGTTATTCCTATTTGCCTGCCTTTGACTCATATCCTTCTCATCCTTTTATCACCCTTTTCTCAGCCCCTTTCTCCACCCTCCCCACTTCCGCCTCCTCCCCCAGAGTGCCGACATCTTACAAGGAGGAGTATGTCGGCAATTGCGAGGGAGAAGGTGGAAGAGGTGGCGGTGGAGGATGCAGTGGAGGAGTGGATAAAATGATGGGAGACGGAGGTCAAGCGAAAAAAAGCAGTAGCTGGTGAGAGGGGAAGGAGCCTCACGTTGAGCGAGTGCACCCCGGCAGTGGCGGCGGCCTGAAGAACTCCCTCTTCTCCCCTCTCTCATCGGGCAAAAAGGTATAGAAGCGTGAAAACACACACCTCCAGATTCAGGGATAGTTTTTCCCCAGCTGTTACCAGGCAACTGAACCGCCCTACCGTAACCAGAGAACAGCCCTGAACTACTATCTACCTCATTGGGGACCCTCGGACTATCTTTGATCAGACTTTACTGGCTTTACCTTGCACTAAACGTTATTCCCTTATGATGTAGCTGAACACTGCGAATGGCTCGATTGTAATCATGTACTGTCTTTTCGCTGGCTGGGTTCGCATGCAACAAAAGCTTTTCACTGTACCTTGGTAGACATGACAATAAACTAAACTGAACTGAAGAAAGCACTGCCGGGCCCAGGAGGTATAAACATCGTGAGCCCCAACAACAGCCGTGTCAACCGGGCTGTGCAGCAGCTCATGAAGAAGGGCTCGCTGGTGCAGTCCAGTGCCATCAGCACCTAGTTTTAAGGTGAAACGACACAAAGTGGTCTGAAAAAGTGTCTCGACACAAAACGTCACCCATTCCTTCTCTCCAGAGATGCTGCCTGTCCCACTGAATTACTCCAGCTTTTTGTGTCTATTGCTGGAGTAAATTAGCAGACTGAATCAGTCTGAAGAAGGACCCCAACCCGAAACAGCAGCTATCCGTGTTTTCCAGAGATGCTGCCTGACTTGCTGAATTACTCCAGTATGGCGTCCTTTTGTGTATTAACCAGCGTATGCAGTTCTTTGTTTCTACTAAAGTATTCTTCTAATACCTTACTCGGTTATAGCAGGCAATCTGCAATATCAAATCCAATTTTCCTCCCCCTATGGCCCATTATAACGAGGATTTATTATACAAGTACTTCTAACCCTTATCTAACTTGCTCCAAAATGAAACAACAATAACTCTGCATATCCCTTAGCTAGTTGGTGATCAGCTATAATGCAACTGAGTTTAAATCACCCTGATGTAAACAATCTGGTTTTAATCTCCACTCTATTCCAAGTTCCCCAAATAATCCACAGCATATGTATCAGACTGTAAACTGATCTTGCTCTACAACAGGTGCGTTCTGTAAGTTGCTGGTCAAAGCCTTAGGGAGATGGAAATAAATATTAGGTCTTTCACTTTCCATTAGGGAAGACACTCGAAACATTAACATATTTTAATACATTGTAAAGGAAAAGAGCAATAATTCAGATCTTGCATTAAAAACAATACCAAGTGGTAGGAGTTCTAGCCTCAAGGCAGATTACACATTCAGATTTATTCGAGGAATGTCTTTTGGAAACTTTGGCACGAGCTCCTTGTCATCTTCCTCCTTCAAAAATAAGTTATTAATTTCCTCTTCGCCAGTGCTTTGCATTTTGGGGGTCTCCAAAATGCCTTCAGTAGTCCATCAGGTGGAAATTATGTAGTACAAATTCCACAAATAATAATGGGAAGGTTAGAACATGAAAAGGCCTTTCATATCATATCATATCATATCATATCATATACATACAGCCGGAAACAGGCCTTTTCGGCCCTCCAAGTCCGTGCCGCCCATTAACAGGCCTTTTCGGCCCTCCAAGTCCGTGACGCCCATTAACATTATCCTACACCCACTAGGGGCAATTTTTACATTTACCCAGCCAATTAACCTACATACCTTTGTCATTCAATTCAATCACTAGCGCTCAGTCTCTCAACTTTTATCTGCCTGCGTTGCATTTTCTAACGTTTGGATTAAAGCTCTTTTGGGTTGGCTCGCACTTCATTTATTTTAAAAAACAGGACCTTTGCCTTGCTCTTCTTTTTAATAAGATGACATGATGTTCATTCCTTCCCTTGTGAATATTTTGATACAGTTATAATTCTGAATATTTACCACCTTTTCTATCTCAGCAACATTGAGCCATTTATACACAAGTTCCCGTTTAGAAAGAAACATCAAAGCACTTAGCCACAGTTGTGTCAAGCAATATTTGACACAAAGGCAAAAGGTGCAGATCTTCAAAAGTGTTGAAGGTTAGGTTTATTATTCTTGTCATGTGCGCCGAGCTTCAGTGAAAATCTTTCCATCCAGGGAGATCATACCATACAAAGATGCATACATACATCACGGTAGTGCAAAAGAGAGAAAAAAAACAGAATGTATATGGTGATACAGCTGCAAAAAAGTTGTTCAAGAGGCACTGCCAGGCAAGTTGGGAGAATCCATCGAAGCACACCAGAGAACTGTTCAAGACTCTGATAACAGCAGGAAAGATGTTGCTTGCAAGACCTTTGTATCTTCTGCCCAATGGGAGAGGGGAGAATAGAGCTAGATCAGGGTGGAAGGGGGCAGTATTTTTAGATTGGCTACTTTTCCAAAGCAGCGGGAATTGTGGAGGGAGGGCAAGTTTGTGTGATGGACTGGGCAGCATTCATAGCTCTCTGTAATTTGTTGTGGTCTTGTCCAGAGGAGTTGCCACACCAAGTTCTGATGCATTCTGATAGGAAGTTTCCTATTGAGCATCTGTACAAAATGTTGGTAAGAGTAACTGGGGGAACATGCCACATTTCCTCAGCCGTCTGAGAAAGTAGAGGCACTGGTGTACTTTCTTGACCATAATGCCAATGTGGTTGGTACAGCACAAAAAAAAATGTAGGGGATGTTTACATCCAGATCTTGAAGCTCTTTGCTATCTCCGCTTCAGCACCATCAATACAGACAGGAGCATCTTCTCCATCCACATATCCTGATATCAAAGACCAGTTTCATTTTGACTGGATAGCATGCAAACAAGTTTTTTTTGCTGTAATTCAATACACATGACAATAATAAACAATCTAATCCCCCACCATATTAATGATACGTGATACGAGAAATTAGTTTGAGCGTTTGTAATGAAGATAGACACAAAAAACTTCAATAACTCAGTGGGTCAGACAGCATCTCTGGAGGGTTCGAGACCCTTCTTTAGACTGAGAGTCAGGGGAAAGGAAATCGAGAGATATATAGACAATGATGTAGAGAGATATAGAACAAATTAATGAAAAATATGCAAAAAAATAACGATGATAAATGAAATAGGTCATTGTTAGCTGTATCCTAGGTGAGAACGAGTACAGGCAATGAGACTCAACAAGACGACTTTGAAGCTGGTACGAATTAGGTGGGGGAGGGATGGAGAGAGGGGGTATGCAAGGATTTATTTGCAATGCGGGGTTTTTATTTCTACAATTGTGCATTGATTAAGAAGGGAAACATTATTAAGATATGAAAAAAATACAGGGGCAACTTTCACTCTTTTTAACTTTTTGTGCAGATCTGCTACAACAATAGAAGCAACGAGAGAAAAAGTGAAGAGAATTTAAATAAAGGCCATCAGGAAGAATGAAGACAAAGACACAGCTGCCTGCTTGTCAACAATGGCGTTGATGAGGGAAATGAGAATATTGACCACAAAGATGATGATTAGGATAGGTTCATGATTTCAGGGACCTCTTGCCTTGTACTTAAAAGCAAAAATTCCTACACTGTGATTCTTGCTCATCTGGTGGAGTAAGCAAAGAACCATAATTTTAGAGCGTGCAAAGAACTGGAAGATGGTGCTCATTGTTGGGTACATATCCATTTTATCCTCTTTAATTTTTGCCCATCACAGCGGCTGCCTTCTGTTCTATTTAAACATCTTCATTTGCCCAGTGCTGCTCACATAAAAACATTCAGTACAATGTCTTGAAGCCTTTTCAGAATTCTCCATCATTACTGATTTATCTATCATGTCCAATGAGTCTTTTCCTGTACCCTTCAGCAGGTTTTCAATTTTTTTTATCAGCTCGTACTGCTGAAGCATTAGTTCCTGAATTACAAGCTGTGGCCATTGCTTCTTCGACAGATGACAGCCACTCTTCTGAACAAAGACAATCGATTGCTACTTTTAGCATCAAAACTTTGTGGAGCCAATTCTAATCTAGTATGGACACTTCAAATTGCGTGCTGTGGATGGATCAGCTTTTCAAAGGCTGACTGGGACAAATGCCAGTGAAGTCCTGATAAGCTCCATGGTTTAGCCAGACCCTTAAAATGACCTTGTTTCTATAACATCATAAAAGATCCGTTGCCAAGAATAGACTGATGAGGATAATAGATAGCAGCATTTCAAAGAAGCATTTTCGTTATTGTGTGATGTGATACAACGAACAATAAAGCAGGCTTAACTTTTTGAAAATGATTGGGGAATGTTCTGGTGCATTGAATTATATATTAATATTGTTGAATTGCAAAGTCTGATTGCAGTAATTATTTCCTCAGGTAGAGGCTGTGTAGAGTAGGCCAAATAAAAAGTTATAGGGGTAGGAGTCACAAAGCCAAAGATAATCCCACTAATATAGCTTTTCCAATGTTACTTTCGTATTGCCTGACAATGTGAAGCCAGACACCTGGTAGCTATTGTGTGCATGTCAGGAAAGGAAGGAAGGAAAACCTCTATTCAAAATGCACGAATATCTAAAAGATAATCACCGCATACAAATGAAAAACAGACTAATCAAGTAATTCCTGAAAAAATACTTGCTCAGAAATAATTCAAAGCTCTCTCTATATCCAGACACAAGAGAGACTGTAAATACTGAAAGCTGGAGTGAAAATGCAAACAACTGGAATAACTCAAAGGCAAAATGGATTCAAGAGAGAGTTAGATTTAGGTCTTAGGGTTAACGGAAACAAGGGATATAGGGAGAAAGCAGGAGCGGTGTACTGATTTTGGATGATCAGCCATGATCATATTGAATAGCAGTGCTGGCTCGAAGGGCCGAATGGCCTACTCCTGCACCTATTTTCCCAGGGACAGTCAATGTTTCAGGCTGTGATCAAGTTCATGACCCGAAACATCGACCATGGTTTATGAAAGTGGCTCACTACAATCTTCTGAAGGGCAATCAGGGATGGACAATTAGTGCAGACTGTGTCAGCAACACCTACAGAATATTAAAGAGAAATCCATGTGGAGTAGAATGAAGTCAAAATCCAAACTTCATTTTCATTATTTTGTGAGGGGAAAAGAATTAATAGGAATCGGAGGGGTAACTTATTCCACACAAAGGGTGGTGGACATATGGAACAAGCTGCAAGAGGAAGTAGTTGAGGCTGGAACTATCACAACATTTAAGAAACAGTTAGACTGATACATGGATAGGACGGGTTTGGAGGGATATGGGCCAAATGCGGGCAGGTGAGAATATTGTATCTGTGACATGTTGGCTGGTGTAGGCAAGTTGGGACGAAGGGGCAGTTTCCACAATATATCACTCTGTGACTCTATGACAATATAAAACCACCAGGACCAATGGTTTCCTATTGCTTCCAGCTTCACTATCCTAGTCTCATGACCATCACTTCCATAAGCTACATGCTACCATGAGTGCCACCTCCCTTCTCCCACTTTTTTAACGATTTATATTAAAGCAAGCTGAAGATCCTTCATCATGTCAGGAGAACATACAATAAATATCCTTCTGTAATCGTTATGTTAATGCACATGTTATCACGAGAGGGCGTAAGCAATGGAGAGATAGGTTCACATCCCACCACAGACAAAGGGGAAAATTAGATTCAGTTGATTAAATACCCTGGCTCAGATTCAGTTGATTAAATACCCTGGCTCAGGATCTGAGAGTAGATCCACTAGTGAAATGCCAAGGATTCTCAGCAAGCTCCTATTCCATGGAACCCAGGTAGGAAATTCATGCACAAGACTTGCATGGCCAGTTTCTGCACTTCCATGTGAATGAATGAATGAATATTTTATTGTCACATCACCCAAGGTGTGCAAAGAATCGCCACATAAAGGGTGCTGACAAAGTATTCCATTTGTGGAAATTATGACATTTACCAAGGAAACCTGCGTCACCGTATAAACAATTATTATACTGAATGAATGGTTGAAAAGTTTCAGTGAATGGGTGATACTTTTTAAAATAGCCCCATCATTTTAAATTGCAACACAAGAATATAAAAGCAAAACAACAGGAGCAATAGTGGATAAACAATTGTTTAATTCTGCTCCACTGTTCAATAACTCATGTTGATGCAATCATTGGCTTCACTTTCAACTTCCAGCTTGATTCTTGTAACCTTGATTTCCCCTATTCCCCAAATACCTCCCTATCAACATGAAGACATCAATTCAGCATTCAAATCTCGCCAGGATGGAAAATTCCAAGATTCACAACCTCCTGAGAAAGGAAAATAAACACCTTTTTTTTCTTAAATAGATTATCCCTTATTTTGAAACCATGGAACTCGGTTCTTGACTCTCCTACTGGGGTAGAGTATCGCAGGGTAAGAAATGCCAGTACAATTGGATAACCAAGGGATTACCTTTAGAGCCTGGGTCTTGCTAGCACTGCGATGTTACTAGTTGAGCTACCGATCCAGCAAAACATGCAACCTTATTTTTTGAATTAAATACTAGGACATAAAGCTATGAAAAGTTATTTTATATGAGAATGTGTTAAATGTTGTTGTTTTTGTTAAATAAAACAAGTAAAGGCATTGTGTATGTGTATATATATATATATATATATATATATATATATATATATATATATATATATATGGCGATTTTCATACTTGGCTATGTCTGGAGCATACCTCAAATATACCTAGCTGTTCAATGCTCTGCAATGCTCTAGAACAATGTGCAAAAAAGCTTTGAAACTGTGTTTCTCGGATGTTTACACCTGTAGTTAAGCTTTGAAAAGGAGTTCTGAAAGATTTAATGGTGTTTTCTGCCAGTTCGTCCAGTTGGTAAGCATTCGGACTGGTTTGAGAGGAAGCAACACCAAGCTTTGAGGAATGTTAAACAAAAGATGGAACAAAAGATTTCTACACATCATTATAGTTCAACCTATTAATTGAACCATGAGTTAGTAGGGGATCCTGCTCCCTCAGTTTGATTTCATCGCCATCTGCCATGCGACACTATTTAATGAATAACAGTATGCAACACACCGAATCGGACCATGAAAATACAGTTGTCATAATATGTCATAACTTTAAGTCTGAAAATCAGGGGTTTTGTGTTTTAGGGACATTGACATTTGAATTCCCAGTATACACTCAGGCTGGAGACATGCAGTTATGGATAATTATATTTTAATCCACGCAACCAAGGGTGGCACGATGGCGCAGTGGTAGACGAGCTGCCTTGCAGCACCAGAGACCCGGGTTCGATCCCGACCACAGGTGCTGTCTGAATGGAGTTTGTACGTTCTCCCTGTGACTGCTTGGGTTTTCTCCGAGATCTTCGGTTTCCTCCCACACGCTAAAAACGTACAGGTTTGTTGGTTAATTGACTTGGTACAATTGTAAAATTGTCCCTAGTGTGTGTAAAACAGTGTTAGTGTGCGGGGATCGTTGGTCAGTGCGGACTCGATGGGCGGAAGGCCTGTTAACCCGCTGTATTTCTAAGCTAAACTCACTCCACGCGACACAATACTTCTGTATTATGGATAAAACAAGCAAGGGTTTTGAGCATTTTCTGCAGGTTTCTGCTCTCCTCTCCTGTGGCCATTAATTCCCAGAGCTGTGCAGTTACATAGTGGCAGGCAAACCTTGACCAAGTGGGCTTCTTTCATGGGCACTCAATTCATTTACTGACTCCCCAGACATCAGCATATACAAATTATGACAATCAGAACGGGAGCCCTGCTTGTTGTGTTCTTCCCAAGATCAAATATGTGAGAGAGAAAAAAAACACAGTGCAGTGAATCTCCTGCAGCTCAGCACCATCCACGCATTGTGCTGGCCTGAATGGTTCAGTAGAACATCACACAGTATAATTATTCACTAAGCCCTTGGGGTTGTGCACTATAGTCTGAAAGGAAAGTACAGCAAAGAGACAAGTGTTAGCCTTTCAAGAGACAAAGACAGGCTAGATGTGAAACTTCAGGGAGAAAACTGTTTAGAGTGGAACCTTTTGAGAATAAATACGAGCCGATACGACACTGAACAGGAATATAAACAAGGATGTTGGGAAAGAGCAAGTAAAGGGAACAGATTTAAAGTTCTATGAAACAGGAAAAATAATCATTTGAAAAGGAAAATAGAATGGGACTTCTGACTTTGAGGACTTGCTTAAAATAAGGAAATTATACTGAAGGTATAAACGCAAATGCAATAAGAATGTGAAACACTAATATTCATTGGAAACCGAGAGTGTTATTACACAGGAAAAATAATTGCAGTGATTAGGGGAGAAGTTGTTATGATAATGAGAGATCATTTCTTCTACAGCTTCAGCAAAAGGATCTCATTTACAGCATTATGATAATCAGCAATAAGATTACTCAGGCACAGGTTTACAAGAAGCAGCTTTTAAATGTGCCCTAACGTGACACCGCCAAATATTACACTGTGGAGGGTCCACTTGACTGCAGCGATAAATTGAAAGCACTTGGAATGCTACAAATCTTCTGGAGTAATCGTGGAAATGCAGAGCAAGCTAATCACACCTACCAAATATTGGTTCACAATCGCCCACTACAGTCGTGAAAAGACTTTGTCTCCAATTGTCTATGATGTATTTTGGGGCAATTAGAGATCATAAAATATGCTTTCCGAGTCAGTACTGATGCAAATACTGACCAACATTTCATTTTTTCCCCTATGCAATTAAGCCTGATTTTAACGTGCAATTTTTAATTCTACTGAAAACCTTTGACCAATTGGATAAATCCTGTCAACATTTTGCAGCTTGCCAAAAGGTTTATGCAATAAACTTTAAGATTGTTGATATTATTTTTAATCTTTTTGAGGTTTTCAGAGCTACACGAAGCAAGCCAGCAAATGCAAAATAGTGGCGTATTGTTTCTATTAATAGCATATTTCAGTATTCTATTGGGTGGAGCATAGAACTGAAGCTGTGAAGCCAGTGAACCCTCTGGGAAAGACAGGCAAAGAGAGAAAAGGTGCTATTTTTATAGTCAGTGGGGATTCATGAAATATTGACTCTACCACTGAAGCTGTAAGTCTGGTGACTGAAAGCATAGGTGGGAGCTGTGCAGAGTATTAGAAGAGGCATTTGCTGCAGGGTGTTGGAGACAGACTCAAGTGCAAGGATAATGTTCAATTGATTAAAATGGCCACCAACTATTTATTGGATTTATTCACATAATAACCAATCAGGTGAAGTACCAGTTACCTAATGGGACTTTTGGTTCCCTAGTAAGTCATCACGTACAGGTACAGTTTTAGTTTTAGAGATACAGCACGGAAACAGGCCCTTCGGCCCACCGAGTCCACTCCGGCCAGCTATTCCCACAAATTAACACTATCCTACACACAATAGGGACAATTTAATCTTATACCAAGCCAATTAGCCTACAAACCTGTACGTCTTTGGAGTGTGGGAGGAAACCGAAGATCTTGGAGAAAACCCATACGGTCACGGGGAGAACATACAAACTCGGTACTGATAGTGCCTGTAGTCGGGATCAAACCCGGGTCTCTGGCGCTGCAAGCGCTGCAAGGCAGCAACTCTACCACTGCGTCACCGTACTGCTCCCAAAACCTTCAGAAAGAGCGAGTAAAATAAGCATTGGGACTGGTGATGTAGGTGAAGGAGAGGAACAATCATGTTAGGATTCAAGAGCAGAGTTCTGATTACAGTATCATGAAAAAGTTAGTTAACGTACAAAAGCAATTCAAAGAGACAAGAGGTTACACTGATCAAGAAAAGCTGAAAGGGATAGAAATCCCATATCTGGAAAATATAAAGCTGAAGAATGACTTCACTTTTAAAAACAGTATAGGAAAGATATTTCACACATGGAGGAAGCATAAATGCAAGGGGCAATAAATGTGATCACCAATGAATCCAATTTTAAAAAAATGTCCAATCCAGGTGACAAATGCAAAAAAAAAGAAAGAGTCTGGGAGAGTCATACATCGTGGAAACAGGCTCTTCGGCGCAACCTGCCCACACTTCCCAACATGTCCCGCTACACTAGTCCCACCAGCCTGCATTTGGCCCATATTCCTCTAAACTTATCCTATCCATGTACCTGTCTAAATGTTTCTTAAACATTGCGATAGTCCCTGCCCCAACTACCTCCTCCAGCAGCTTGTTCCATACACCTACCAGCCTTGGTATGATAAAGCTACCCCTCAGGTTCCCATTGAATCTTCCCCCCCCCCCTCACCTTAAATCTATGTCCACTGGTTCTTGATTCCCCTACTCTGGGCAAGAGACCCGATCTATTCATCTCATGTTTTGTACACCTCTATAATGATGTCCTTCCTCAAATTGGGAGAGCAAAACTGCACACAATACTCCAGATATGGTCTCACCAGGGTCCTGTACAACTGCAGAAAGACTATGCACACTCCATTCCACTGTAGCTAATGGAGTGGATAACACAATATACATGTTTCAGGAAACAGAATAAACCGGTGTTGAAACATTACTGTGGAAGGGAAATCCCACTGCTTTTCTATCCTGCATCCACTGATAACTTCTGTAAAGCAGAGCAGCTAAGTACTTGTTCAGCTGCAATCTTTTGAGAGATTCCATAATAAATCTTGATCATTCTGGAGTCCAGTAAAACCATGCCATGTGTTTCCCTGCTATGGTTTAAAAGTCTTCTTCAGTCTGTCAATAGTTAGTGGACAGCAAGGAATAACATAACTAGTGGTGATGGGGCCAGGTGGCTTAGATCTAGTACTATGTAATGAGACAAGCCAATTACAAAGATTGGAGAGGTAAATTGGCTGGGATAGATTGGGAAAATAGATTTAAAGATATGATTAGAGATAAGCACTGCTGAGTACATTCATGAGTGAAACCAATTTCTTTTGGAGCTGGGTATTAAGGGTATTAAGATGCGAGCACAGGATGTGAAAGTGGAATTAGATGAGAAGGTTTGGATATCATCTATCATATCATATCATATCATATATATACAGCCGGAAACAGGCCTTTTCGGCCCTCCAAGTCCGTGCCGCCCAGCGATCCCCGTACATTAACACTATCCTACACCCACTAGGGACAATTTTTACATTAACCCAGCCAATTAACCTACATACCTGTACGTCTAACTTGGTGAGCGCAGCTCAAAATTACCTACTCCTTCTCATGGACTACTTTAGTAGTCCAATTGCCCCTAAATTGGACAGGTGATGTTAACTAAGTGCTGTTTCCCCCCAAAAAATTCCAGGGTGATTAATGAGCAATTATTGTGAGCAGATGCTTGGTTATTCTCAGTCTTTGGCTTTGTAGCTCAGGAGAATTAAAAAGCAGTATAATGTGGCACCACTGTCCCAACTCAGGTCGGTGGCAAGGGCTTTGGGCCATCATCTGGAGAGGCAATGCAAAAGAACTGAAGATGAGTGTACGAGTTTTATTTTAATGTACAGTAGAGTAATTGTTTCTGACTTCACAAAACAATATAGTCTCCTTGAAGAAAGCCTTACGTGTGTGGCCCCAGATCCATCAATGTTAACTGGCCTCTGAACAAAGCTAAGAGTTCAGCAGACAATTAGGGAAGGCTGGTCTTGCCAAAATCTTCCTCATCTTATGAATGAACAGAGAAAGCAAAATGTTGGGGCCTTATTTTGAAATGACACATTTGGCTTCTTTAATTACTTTTTGTAAAGATGATCAAGGCCCAAAAATCTAAGCCAAGTTCTCATCAGTATGAACAGATTTAGCAGTATAGATCTGAAATACATTAGAGCAGCATCTCGATTATCTTTAATTATCATCTTAATTCATTTGACAGCTGCCTGCTAAACCCGATGGAAGTATACATATAGATCGGGGTTACTCGCCACTAAACCAAAACATTTCATATTTTCCTTGTTCCTAAGGGCCAGATATCCTTTGGAGTTATTTCTAAAGGAATTAGTGACTGCCTTAACTTGGGCCTCCCTCTAAATATCTGAAAGTCTTGACTTTTTTAGTTTAGTTTAGAGATACAGAGTGGAAACAGGTCCTTCGGCCCACTGAGTCCGTGCTGACCAACGATCCCCGCACACTAACACTGGTTGCAAACACACTAGGGACAATTTACATTTATACCAAGCCAATTAACCTACAAACCTGTACGTGTTTGGATGTGGGAGGAAACTGGAGCTTCCTGGAGAAAACCCACGCAGGTTATGGGGAGAACATATAAATTCCATACAGACAGTACCCACAGTCAGGATCAGAACCCTGGTCTCTGGCGCTGTAAGGCAGCAATTTCCGCTGCTCAACCGTGCCGCCCTTTTTGAAAAATAGGATTTAACTTTGCATAGTAAGTTACCTTCATGTGGTGAAACTTATGCGAAAGGACACCTCCCTCCAAACCAATATGATTTTTAGATTATTCAAGTGGCTCTTTGGCTTTGGATCAAATAGGAATCATGAGGATATTATTTTCACAGATGTTTGTGGGAACAAGAACATTGCTAATTGAGAGGCTGATGGATGCTTATTACAAAACAAACCTTGCCAAAACACATCACATATGAGACCAAATGCTGACAAATAGTAGGCTGAATATGTTGGCTAAAATAGGCTAGATGGGTCAAATAGACTCCTCCAATGCCTTCAATTGCTAATATTTAACTTGTTCCTGTTCTCTAAAAGAGATTTCAAATGGGAATATTCCACAATCTTTTCCTCGTTCACTTCTAAGGATTTCTTTGGAAAAATACCGGCAATTAACTTAATTTTTTTAAATAAATAATAAATCATAATCAGAATGTCAAATTGGTAAAATGTAATTCAAGTGCTGAAGCTGAATGCCAAATTCATTCTGTTTGCTTACCAGAGCACCTAGGATATTTTCAAATTCTAAAATAGACCATGACTACGGTTTCTGTGTCAGAAGATACGTTATGAAAGATGAGGAGAGTGGCGCAGCAGTAGAGTTCCTGCCTTACAGAGCCAAAGACCAGAGTTCAATCCTGACTACGGGTGCTGTCTGTACAGAGTTCATACATTCTCCCTGTGACCGTGTGCATTTTCCCTGGATGCTCCAGTTTCCTCCCACATTCCCGAGATGTGCAGGTTTTAATTGGCTTCTGTAAATTGTCCTGAGCATTTAGGATAGACCCAGTTTACAGGTGATTGTTTAGCGGGACAGACATCATCTCTGGATAGAAGGAATGGGTGACGATTTGGGTTCTCGACCCGAAACATCACCCATTCCATCTATCCAGAGATGCTGCCTGTCCCACTGAGTTGCTCCAGCATTTTGTGTCTATCTTTGGTTTAGACCAGCGTCGGCAGTTCCTTCCTACACATACTGGTGATTGTTGGTCGGCGGGTATTGTGGGCCAATGGGCCTGTTTCCACACTACATCTCTAAACTAAACTATTAATAAACTTGTTTTAGTCTGAAAGGAGGCAGTCAAGAGGGGTTATCTCAGAGATGTACAAAATTATACAGGGGGTGGGAGGAATTACTCTTAATGCAGTTCCTCCTGATTATGGAACATGTGTATGAAGGGAAAAACTCAGCTCAAACTATTCATGACCTGAGGATCTACCAAAGTGCTTTACAGCAAATTATATACATCTGTAGTGTGATTAATGTTGCATACGCAGAGCACATTCTGTGCAAAATGAATTCTCAGCAATGACTGGTCCCAAAGTTTTAGTGATATTTTTTGAGTGATGGACGTTAATCAGTTTCTAGAACACCTTGAGGTCAACTTGAGGTCCGAAAGTGGAGTGTGCATGCAACCTTTTAGTTATCGAGCCAAATTCACTCCTCTTTCTCAAGAAATGACTTCTTTCACGTTAGTTTCCCTTGGTGGTCCAGTTTTTTTTAGGAAGCCCCAAGGGATAAATGGAAGAGATTTCCAGCAGGAATGATTCTGATCTATTTGCTATAATAGTTGGCATATGAATTTCTGGAGATGTTTTACTAAGAATAGATTATGCAGCAAAGTGAAAGATTTGATTTTTTTAAAATAAATTGACATAACATGTACTGCAACAGTTCCAATTAATGAATAAATTACAATTAAGATTGTAGTTGTCAGTGCTTCAAGGAACATCTTTCTAATGTTAATTAATTTTCCCACGGAAACCTGTGATCTTTTGCATATGAGCATGATCAAGCTTTTTTTTTTTTTACTACTTCACTCTTCAGAAGCTAATTCCAGGAATTGGGCATTGAAATGACTTAGGAATGTACCAACCAGAACAGCCAGGATGGAGACCACCACCCGTACGTGTAGGCATTGTGTGTCGTTATGATTTCCTGGCCGATGGTAGGCCTATGTCTGCTCAGAGCTTCCATGACTAATTTGAATGGGCCTCTAATACTCAAAAGGACCCTCAAGTACATATCAGCATCAGCTGCTTGTGCTCAGTTCAGTGTATTGTCATGTATACCGAGGTACAGTGAAAAAATTTTTATTGCATGTTAACCAGTTAGCAGAAACACAGTACATGACAATACATATGGAATTCTCTGCCACAGAGTGGAATTCTCTGCCACAGAGGGCAGTGGAAGCCAAATGGATTGAAGAGAGAGTTAGATAGAGCTCTAGGGGCTAGTGGAATCAAGGGATATGGGGAGAAGGCAGGCACGGGTTATTGATTTGGGACGATCAGCCATGATCACAATGAATGGTGGTGCTGGCTTGAAGGGCCGAATGGCCTCCTCCTGCACCTATTTTCTATATTATAATCAATCCATTTACAGTGTATAGATACAAGATAAGGTAATAACAATCAGTGTAGGGTAAAGCCTGCAAAATCTGATCATGGATAGTCAGAAGGTCACCAAGTAGTTCAGCACTGCTCTCTGGTTGTGGTGATCAAAAATGAGATACAAGGAATGGTAGCTGCTGGTTTACAAACAAGAACACAATGTAGATTAACTCTACATTGTCTACAGTCAAGCAGCATCTCTGGAAGCATGGATAGGTGATGTTTTGGGTCAATACCCTTCTTCATACTTTGAAGAGTCTGAAAAAGGGTCCTGACCCGAAAAGTCACCTACCCATTTTCTCCAGAGAAGTTTCCTGACCTGCTGAGTTACTCCAACACTTAGTGCCCTTGTTTGTGTTCAAAAACACATAACTTACTTTTCCTATCTGCCAGGACATACATCCATTTGAAGGGCCCTAAGCTTTGTCTGATGTATGGAACATGAGTATTACCAAACCAAACTGTTCCAACTCCACAATGTTAAGCCGTAGTGCAGAAAAAGATATGGTATGAAAAATAGTCACATCTCTGTCGAGGAAAGAGATAAAAAACAGTTTTCCCCCACCCCACATAATACAAAACTAATGGCACACTTAAAACATACATTTAACAGACTAAAAACAACAAAGAAGAAAAATACAAGACAGCCTATTGGCAGCGGCAGCCATTGTTTGGTGCCACCTGCAATCCTACCTGAAGTGCCAGCTCTGCCCTTCAAGTGCTCAGAATGCCAGGCCTAAGGTCATTAGACCCAGGAAATAGGAACAGGTGTGGCTCATTCAGCCCCTTGCTGCAATAGGTTCACACCTGAAGCAATCTCCCTCGTTTGGTTTCACAACTTTCCCCCATAAAAACTTGATTCCTTCATTATTTGAAAAGCTTTTCATGTCAGCATTCAACATTTTAAGGGTTTAGCCTCCACAGGTTTCTGAGGTAATAATTTCAAAGTCTTATAGCCCTTTGAGGTGTTCTTGTTTTTTGTGGGGGAATAAACCTGTGGGTGACACAGAGAAGACGTAGTTAGACAATGAGTTCAGCAATGTGCCCACTGATGCACTTTACCTAGTGGTGCTGCAATTTACTACTGTTGGTTATCTTTGTCTCCATCCTTGGGACAATGTTAGCTTCAAAACACAGGTCAAATGCGCAAATCTACTATGTGGGTAAAGTAACTTCTCAGCACATGTCTTGCGAGCAAAGCCTTTCATACAAACAGAGAAGAAAGCACCTGTGAGATATCACCACCTGTTGATGCACTTTGCTGTCAGGCCTTTGGCCTGTGCAATTGCCATTAGGTGTTTACTCTCTCTGGTGAGTCCAAATGCCAAATTAATTTTGTTGCAATTGAGCAATTAAGATATTGAAACTGACAACCTGTCCCCCTGGTGGGATTTTCCCACATGGAGCCTAATGTACTGTGGATGAAAGTGGATGTTGGCATGTTGCATTTGATTTCCTAACACTTTTGCAATTATCTCTGGCTTATCACCCAGCTGAAGCCACACATGTGTGTTCACCCAAGTTATAAATTCCTACAATATTAGTTTTAGTTGAATACACAGTATTGTTAAATCTCTCAAATCCACTTGGTGATGAGTTTCTGTTTATTTAAAATAATTTAAAATAATTATTTTCCTAAAGAATGTACCTATTCAACCAAATGGAACGAAAAAACTGTTTTTAGATGATTCCGATAATAATATGGCTTTAATATCAATTGAGGCATTACTGCAGGATGCATAGCTTTGTGTACCAACTGTGACAAACATATGCCACTGAATCCGTCATTGTAATTGCATTATTAATCGTTACAATGTTTATTTTACTAAGTCTTTAAAATCATTTATACCAATTTTCCCATTTGATTTCAAAACAACAATTCCAGGTAAAAGTAAAGTGACCATGCCAGAGTTAAGTCATTTGTGCAGTAATCATGAACCCTAAATTGGATAAGAGATGAGGGTGACTGAAATTCTTGAGTAAAAATAAAAGGTTTCATGATTCCTTCACATTTTGCACCCATTCTTTCACTGTTAAAGCACAAAATTCCCATGGCTTAGGCTCCTATTTTTAATCTAAAACATCAGCACATGGAAAAAGTTGACAATGCATTCATTCCCTTTCTGTTCCATAAACTTAACCCGTCATCAGGCAAACATTAATTTCTTGTGGAAACATTAATATCCAGAGAGGCGTGTCTAAAGAAATTATTGAACTCTCTTATCATAAGATCATAAAAACTGAGGTGAGAAGAAACTTTTTCACCCAGAGAGTTGTGAATTTGTGGAATTCACTGCCACAGAGGGCAGTGGAAGCCAAATCACTGGATGGATCTAAGAGAGTTAGATAGAGCTCTAGGGGCTAGTGGAATCAAGGGATATGGTGAGAAGGCAGGCACGGGTTATTGATTGTGGATGATCAGCCATGATCACAATGAATGGCGGTGCTTGCCCGAAGGGCCGAATGGCCTCCTCGTGCACCTATTTTCTATGTTTCTATGTTTCTATAAGAGATAGGAGTAGAATTAGGCAATTGGGGCCATCAAATCTACTCCGACATTCAATCATGGCTGATCTCCTTCCAAACCCCATTCTCCTGCCTTCTCCCCATAACCCCTGACATCTGACAGGCTTATCAGTAAACAAAAGGGTGAAAAGGAAACAAATGCCGTAATCTCCTTGTAAATCATTTTCTAAAGATATCATTTCTTCCAGAGGAAAGAAAGATCATGCTTTAAAATTCCAGTCATTTATTTTTGTCCTGAAGCAATATATCATTGTCAAATGCTTTATCTGTCAGCTCCACAGTGCGTTGGTTACATCTGTGGACACCTACAGCCCACTGGGAGATTTCACGGTGGCTTTTTTGTTCTGTGGCAGCAGGTGTGAGGTCATCACGGAGCTATTAGCTTTGCCATGGTAATAAACTTAAATTAAATGAATACAGTAATATTACCATTCTCATCTGTGTGGGAAGAAAAAGTCCTCAGTTAATTTTAATACATGTATAATGACTAACTAGTCTTTAAAGAGATAAAGAAACTATATTCGGTTTTGGATCTGTGCTGCTGAGAACTCGCAATGATAAAAATGCAGATTCTTGTATCTCTTTTGCTTTGGTCTTGCAGAGAAGCTTTGTAACATTGCTGTAAAAATGATGTTGAATGCTGCAGGGGGGAAAAAAAAGAGTAGCTTTGATTCAGTAATTAAAGACTAGCTGCTAACTATTGTGATGTGACTGGCATTTTTTCTATCAAAAGCTACTTAAGATAAGTAGATGATAAGGTTGTGGGAGAGAAGAAAATACAGTGTTTAGTTTTGGCTTAATACATGCTATTTTCAAATCCATCAACGCCCCATGGGTCTGTTGAGGAGATTTTGCTTCTTTAACTGAATAAGAATGAGAAAAGAGGAAAATGAAGACATCAAAAACTCAGCTGTGTCCAAGCCTCATTCCCCTTCAGACAGCCTGATAAACCCAAGCTGAAAGACTGCTTTCTCTTATTTCCAACAACAAAAGTAGGACAATGGGTGGCCGCTGACCGGGGTTTTTTTGCTTATTACGACGAGACATTAGGCTTGGAATCTCCATTCAGTTGAAGATAATGTGTAGTCGCCCGGGCCTTGTTGAGGCCAGAGCTCAATCTATTTCAGAGGACCCCCTCCTTTTAAATTTAATCCTGGCTTTACCGACCAGCATGTCAGGAAGCTGAAGAAAGTAAACGAGAACATCACTAGCCCGTCTTCAGATCCGTCAAAGGTTGACACAATTAGTGGTGTTTCTGCATCTCATTCATAACTCTCCAGTTCCGGCTGTGGGAATAGCTTTGACAGCAAAGCACTCAAGATCTTTGAATGGCATTTGGAGCCAGGGAGGGACTGACCTATTGTCGGATGGAGCTTATCTGTTTTCTTTTGCATTGTGGCAATGTTTACCTGGCTTTCTTTAAAACATAGGCTTAATTCTGTTTTCTTTGTTACAGAATCGCAAAGTGGAAAATTTGAGAGAGAGAGAGAGAGAGAGAGAGAGAGAGAGAGAGAGAGAGAGAGAGAGAGAGAGAGAGAGAGAGAGAGAGAGAGAGAGAGAGAGAGAGAGAGAGAGAGAGAGAGAGAGAGAGAGAGAGAGAGAGAGAGAGAGAGAGAGAGAGAGAGAGAGAGAGAGAGAGAGAGAGAGAGAGAGAGAGAGAGAGAGAGAGAGAGAGAGAGAGAGAGAGAGAGAGAGAGAGAGAGAGAGAGAGAGAGAGAGAGAGAGAGCGCTGTTATATTATTTGTTGTACAAGACTACTTTCTTCTAGTATATCAAGCTTTTATTTTAGAAAAGACAATTGGTTCTGCACTATTATACTGGGATGATCAAATTATGTAACAGTTCTATTAGCCAGTCCATATAAACTTAAATAATAATTATTTGTGTGCTTCAGATTAGGTCGGATAGAGAAACAGCTGTGTTTAACAATTGGAATAAAGTAACTTCATACTTAAAAATCTAATCAGCTGAATAAGTGATGTGCAATGGCATTAAATGTTAATAAGTCAAGCATTCTTAGATATATTTGTGCACAAAATGCCAAAAGCAACTTCAACACAGTGGAGCACTATTTAAATCACAGGTTGGGATGTTTGGGCCTTCACTTTGATCTAGTTTGCAGTGGCACATATAGAGTCATGGAGGAAACAGGCCATTCAGCACAAGATACCAGCCGGCTTGCCCCATTCAAGATGGCCCCATTTGTCCATGCCTAAATCTTTCTTATCCACGTACCTATCTAAAGGTGTACTAAACATTGTCATTGTACCTGGCTCAACGACTTCATCAAGTAACTCGTTCTATCAACCCACCACACTGTGATTAAAAAGTTGTTTCTAAGGTTCCAATCAAATCGTTCTCCTCTTGTCTCAAGCTTATGCCCTCTGGTTTCTCTCATGATTTTATGCACCTCTGTGAAATCATCGCTCAGCTTTGTGCACTCCAAGGAATAAAATTATAGCTTGTCCAACTTCTTCCTATAACTCAGGTCCGCGAGCCCTGCACCATTCTAATAAATCTTCTCTGCACTCTTTCCAGTTTAATGGCTTCTTTGCTATAGCAGGGTGACCAAAGCTGAACAGCACTCCAAGTGCGGCCTTGCCAATATCTTGTACAACTGTAACATTATGCCCTAATTTCTATACTCGAATCCCAGACTAATGAAGGCCAGTATTCCAAAAAGCTCCTTCACCACCCAATCTACTGCGATGGCACTTTCGAAAAACTATTTAGTTGAACTTCCAAATCCATCTTTTCTATAACTGTTGGCATCCTCTGTATGGCACCACATAAAAGTCCCCGTTATACAATGCAATGTATTTTTAAAGGCAGAATGGAGATGTAACTGACAAGTGTTGATTCTGCTTCCCTCCATGAATGTGCGGAGAATAAAATAGGATCAGTATTAATGGATGTCTGATGGTTGGTATGGGCTGAAGGGCTTATTTCCATGGTGTGCAAATCTATAATACTGTGAGAATGTCTTCACCACAAGACATACAATAACTCAAGATATGATCCCCACCACCTACGCAAGCAATTAGTGACGGACAGTAATTGGAGTTTTGTCAGATGCTCGCATCCCGTGAGTGAATAAATCAAAATCAAAATCCTGCCAGTAGTTGCCAGGATGAGTCTTATCATGAAACTTTCAATGTACGGTTGCTTCAAAGTGACAGATGCCAGGCAAATCTTGCAATTTGTAGCACAGTGTGTGTCAATCAGAAAATACATAACGCATTTGTCAGAATAAATTCTTCTGTTGGTTTTTCCCTCTGAAACCAACCAAAATGAAAAGGAGATACTGCACGGAGAAACATGAGAATGCGAATGGTGGAACTGGAAACAACAGAGTATCTACAGGAATAGCGCAATGGGTCAAACTGCATCTGTGGAGGCAAGATGAATCCTTCAATGTTTTATATTGAGACCCTCAAATCAGGATTTGGAGATAGATAGATAGATGGCCACTGTATAAGTGCCGAGGAGGGGTAAATGAGGTGGTGACAGTTGGGGGTAAGGTGTAGTGTAGTGAGCAGCTGGAACTTGGTGGGAGAGGAATGGAAAGGGTGAATAAAAAAGAAATCCAGAGTGGACTGGTGGGGGTGGGAAGGAAACATATAGGATGTAGTTTCTTTGAAATTGGAAAATTCATTGTTCATACATTTGGGTTGTAAGCTACCCAAGTGAAATATTAAGTGCCTTAGTTTAGTTTAGAGATATTCAAGGCAATTTACAGAAGCCAATCAGCCTACAATTAACCTACAAACCCGTATGTCTTTGGGACATGTGCGGAAACCGGGGAATGTGGAGGAAACTCGTGCGGTCACAATGAGAACATGCAAACTCCACACAAACAGTGCTAATGTCAGGATCTCCGGGGCATGTTGCCTGACCCGCTGATTTACTCCAGCATTTTGTGTTTTTCCTTGATAAGCCAGCATCTGCAGTTCCTTGTTTCTATAGTTAGGAGGTGAATGGAATTGCAACTGTATAACTCGGTCACTCTAGTTTAGTTCAGTTTATTATTGCCATGTGTATGGAGGTAGAGTGGAAAGCTTTTTTTTGCATGCAATCAAGTCAGCAAAAAGGCTACACATGATTATAATCAAGCCGTCCACAGTGCACAAATACTGGGTAAAGGGTATAACATTTAGTGCACAATAACGTCCAGTAAAGTCAGATCAAATATAGTTTGATCGTCTCCAATGAGGTAGATGGGTGGGCAGGACTGTACTCTAGTTGGTGACAGGACCGTTCAGTTGCCTTATAATAGCTGGGAAGAAAACTTCCTGAACCTGGAGGTATGTGTTTCCAAAACTTGAGCTGAGCACAAGTAATGCTTGAGCCAATTATGTCTTTTTGCTTTAGATGAGGATGACATTTATTCTCTATAGCCTAACCAATTAAGTTAAGTCGTATTGACCTGAGGTGCACATGCCATGAGGTATTCTTTTAGAAGAAATCCACCCAGGAAAGATCCTGTATTTATTTTGTTTTCCCTGGAAACAAATCCCCTCCACCCTAATGATGCCATTCTGCATTCTGCATTCTCCCATACCCGTGTTCCTTCCTGACGCTGCACCAGCCAATCTCTCCACTGACTCTTTATGAAAATCCATCATTCCCCCATTGACCCATAACCACAGGTTAGAGCACCCACTGTGTCCTGGCCTCTATTTATTTGCTGTTCTATGAAACCATGACCCTCATCGGGACTGTCTCCTGCACTTACTAATTATCCTTCACGCATGCTCAGATGCTGATGAGTTTTGCTGTGGTGGGATCTTGATCAACTGCTGTTAGTGCGTTCCACAATGTTCCTTCATTGTACCTTCCTGGCAACACAGATTTTCTCAGCAATTGTTTCTCGATAGGAATTGAAAACATTATTTCATGTGATCTATATTGTTTAATTATTATTAGTTTTTCATTACTGGGTTGTAAATATTGCTGGCTCAGCCATTTTAAATGAGATAAAAAATCTATTTTGGCATGTGATTGAGTTAAGCTGTGCAACCAGTGAAAAATGAGGAATTTGTAAACAACTTTTTCTGACATTTTGTCAATACATTTGTGGACTTTGTTAATAGGACACTCGGTGAGCTAGGCAAGAAAGGAATGATTTTGGCATGTCCAAAATCGTTGCTGATCAAATTTTCAATATTCTACAAGGTGCACCTTGTAACAACTGAGTCTTGAGATGAAAAGAAGGAAAATCTCCGTGACTCTTTTCTGCCATTAATAATTGAATAAACCAGATTCCAATTGCATTTTGTTGATATTAAGCAAACACTAGAAACGCACAGAACGAGTAGAATGTGAATGAGCAGGTTAGTGTTTTGGGAGTACAGCACATCATCAGAACAGGTTGAAAACTATGAAAGACGAACAAGCTCTTTAAATGAATGAGAGCAAAGGATGCAGATGGTGAGGCGGAGGGGTGTCTTGTCTGACCTGGTTAAGAAACACAAGAGACAAAGATCAGAGGGATGATATGGGAGAGAAATTAAGGACAAGAGAGAAACAAAAGCCCTGTGAATAACTAAAGCAGTGTGAGAGGTAACCAAAGAACGGATCCACAGCCTGCAGATCATATCAGAAGCTGAAACAGGAGAAACTGGCAAAAATAGGATATAGTCCATTTACCCCAAAGAAAAGTGAGGTAGTCCCACGGGGACAGTGCAAGCTCTGCAACCATAGATCGGTACTCAGCCATTTGAGGAGGGTCAAAGAATTATTAGTAGAAGCAATTTGTGATTGGGTCTTTCGTTTTATTCTCGGTAACATAATCACATTCAGTGCTATCAGATTTTTAAGTTGTGCACTGTTGCAAAAAAATGATGACCCCCATTGTTCCGGATTTTCATTTCATTGATAAGAAATTGCAAAAATCAGTCTGCACAATCACCATCCGATACCAACAAGTTATTTGATTCAAAGTTTCGAACTTATTTTATGAGTCACACGTTTATCAATCACGATACAGTTTTGTTTTGAAATTTAAAGTAGATCCCAGACAATAAAATTCCTTTGAGCGTACATTTTATTTGTGGTGTTTTATTCTTGCCATTTTATGTACAATTATGTATGATACACGGATCATGTATCAGGCAGGCAACCAGCCTTTTAAGAAGAAAGCTTGTTTCACTTCTTCAACAAGAAAAATCCAGAATGCGAGTTTTGAGCGTGCTGGATTTAAATATGTTTTCTAATGATTGTTCATGTTATATCTGTAGTTAATTGATCCTTTTCATTATCGAGGCAAAATTCAGAATGTAACTCAACTAAAAATCACTTGCTCTAATTTCATTAGATGGTTAGTCAGTCAACTCTGGCCTTGGGTGACATCTTATTCTAGTGGAAATCAAAGCAAGATTCCTGAAGTGATGACTCTTTTGTGTCAGCATAGAGGAGGATTTGGTTCTATGAGATTGTTTGCCTCAGTGGCAATGGATTTAGACCCTGGGTTCCTTTATTTAATTACTGCGCACCCCGCACTGTGTTATGTGAATGACTGATTCATTCTGGTGTGGACTTTGCTGCACTGTAAACACTTGTTGGCATCTTTAAGACCTTTGTTAGTGTTCAAACAGAATTAATTTGATGTCAGGAGAGATTAAAGACAGGTTGACCTGTGGAACGCCATGGAAGGAATCTCCATTTCACTGCAAGTAACAAAAGATGGTTAAAACGCCTAAGACCCAACTATATATTTTAAAAGTTCTCTTGTTGATTATCTCAAATTAAATGAGGGCATGTTCGCTAATGATAAGCAATTCTGGGTGTATTTCTGACAATGTTAGTGTGTTCAAATTAAGAAAACTTGATATTTAAGATGTAGAAACAAGGAACTGTTGATGCTGGTTTACAAAAAAAGACAATGTGCTGGAGTAACTCAGCGAGTCATGTGGCATTTCTGGAAAACATGGATTAGTGACATTTTGGCTCAAGAGTTTGAACACTTTGTGCCCATTTTTGATATTAAATGTGTTAGTTTTGTGTCTTACAAACAATGAGCAAAAAATAACCATGTTTAAACAAGAAGATTTTAATATGCTGCACTGAATTACTGTGAAGACCTTTTGGTAATGCTTATCTTGAATGTCAGAGTCTAAGATATCTTTAACAAAGTTCTGTAACTTGACGGCATAGAGTAGAATGCAAATGCACCAAGGACAGATGTTTAGGAATTCTATAATACAGCAAAAAGTTATATATGTTAACATTTCTATTGTGAATGTGGTGACTCATTCACTGCAACTGGCGACTTACTCATTTGATTCCAACGTTTATGATTTTGGTGCCGTAGTTATCGATAAATAGAAACAGAAACATAGAAAATAGGTGCAGGAGTAGGCCATTCGGCCCTTCAAGCCTGCACCGCCATTCAATATGATCATGGCTGATCATCCAGCTCAGTAGCCTGTACCTGCCTTCTCTCCATACCCCCTGATCCCTTTAGCAAAAAGGGCCACATCTAACTCCCTCTTAAATATAGCCAATGAACTGGCCTCAACTACCTTCTGTGGCAGAGAATTCCACAGACTCACCACTCTCTGTGTGAAGAAATGTTTTCTCATCTCGGTCCTAAAAGACTTCCCCCTTATCCTTAAGCTGTGACCCCTGGTTCTGGACTTCCCCAACATCGGGAACAATCTTCCCGCATCTAGCCTCTCCAACCCCTTAAGAATTTTATATGTTTCAATAAGATCCCCCCTCAGTCTTCTAAATTCCAGCGAGTACAAGCCCAGTCTATCCAGTCTTTCCTCATATGCAAGTCCTGCCATCCCAGGGATTAATCAGGTGAACCTTCTGGGTTTTCTCTGAGATCTTCGGTTTCCTCCCACACTCCAAAGACGTACAGGTATGTATACAGGTATGTAGGTTAATTGGCTGGGTAAATGTAAAAATTGTCCCTAATGGGTGTAGGATAGTGTTAATGTATGGGGATCGCTGGCCGGCACGGACTTGGTGGGCCGAAAAGGCCTGTTTCCGGCTGGATATATATGATATGATATGATATGATAACCTTCTCTGTACTCCCTCTAAGGCAAGAACGTCTTTCCTCAGGTTAGGAGACCAAAACTGCACACAATACTCCAGGTGCGGTCTCACCAAGGCCCTGTACAACTGCAGCAGAACCTCCCTGCTCCTAAACTCAAATCCTCTTGCTATGAATGCCAACATACCATTCGCTTTCTTCACTGCCTGCTGCACCTGCATGCTTGCTTTCAATGACTGGTGCACCATGACACCCAGGTCACGTTGCATCTCCCCTTCTCCCAATCGGTCACCATTCAGGTAATACTCTGCTTTCCTGTTCTTGCCGCCAAAGTGGATAACCTCACATTTATCCACATTATATTGCATCTGCCATGCATTTGCCCACTCGCCTAATCTATCCGTCACTCTGCAGCCTCCTAGCATCCTCATCGCAGCTAACACTGCCACCCAGCTTCGTGTCATCCGCAAACTTAGAGATGTTGCATTCAATTCACATCGACTGGTTCTCCCTTATCCACTCTACTAGTTACATCCTCGAAATGTACCAATGATGTCAAAACTGTGAACAGTAAAGAGTTGATTCACCTCAAAATTTATAAAAACCGTTCCAAGGTTCTTCACTGGAATGGAATTGATGACAATAGCAGCAATTCAGAACACCATCATCCCCTCTGAACTTATAAAACTTGGGGAACTGCATCTCTGCTCATCCCAATGCGATTGAATCCTTGAATTTCTTACCAGTAGACTGCAAATTGGCAACACCATTTCTCCTCGACGCGGGACCACCTCGAGGCTATGCTCTCAGTACTCTATACCCATGACTGTATAGCCAGAGAAATCCAGCCATCTTTAAGTTTGCAGGCGATAATTTAGTTTTATTGATAGAGTGCAGAAGCAGGCCCTTTGGCCCACTGAGTCTGTGCCAACCAGCAATCCATGTACACTAACACTATCCTACATACATCAGAGACAGTTTACAATTTCACCAAGCCAATTAGCCTACAAAACCTATATGTATTTGGAGTATGGGAGGAAACCAGAGCTCTCAGAGAAAACCCACGCAGGTCACGGGAAACGTACAAACTCCATACAGACATCACCTATAGTCAGGATGGAACCCAGTCTCTGGCGCTGTAAGGCAGCAACTCTACTGCTGCACCACAGTGCAGCCCGCAATGTGATCGTGGGTAAGGATGAGTCTGAGCACAGGAAAGAGATTGCTAATCTGACTGAATGGTGGCTGAACAACAGCTTTGCTCTCAACATTTGCAAGACCAAGGATCACATTGTTGACTCGAGGAAGGGAAAGCAAATGATCCAAGAACCTCTCTTCAACATCGGGATGGCAGTGGTGAGAGTCAACAACTTCAGGTACCTGGGCTTGCATATCTCTGAAGATCTGCCTTGGTCCAAGAGCTGAAAAGCTTTGCTTCAGAACTTCAATCGGAAGGAAAGCTTACTAACACCTCTGCTTCATTTGAGGATTGAGGAGATTTGGCATGTTGTTGAGGACTTTATCAAACTTCTACAGGTGTACAATGCAGAGCGTACTGACTGGTAGGATTAATACCTGGTTAGGCACTTGAACTCCTTGGAACAAAGGAGGCTGCAGAAAGTGAGAGACATTGCCTAGCCCATCACAGGTATTGTCCTCGGCATCAACAAACAGATCGACGGGGAGTCACTGCCTCAATAAGGCAGCTATTGTCATCAAAGACCCACACCACCCTGGCTATATTCTCATCTCGCTTCTACCATCGGGAAGGTACAAGAGCCTGAGAACTGTGACCTCCAGGTTAGAAGATCAGCTTTTTCCCAGCAACTGCTGGGCTCTTGAACACTGCACACTAACTACAACCCTACTTCAGCAACTATGATCTTAGATGGACTTTGTTTTGATTGCACTAACTATTTTAGTTTTGCACTGTTGCGTCTGGTTACTGATTATTAAATTGTTGTATTCATGTATATTTATTTGTTATGTTACTGCGTTATTGTGTTTGTAAAGCTGCAACAAGTATGAATATCACTGTCCCATTGCCAATACATATGATAATTAAACACTCCTGATTCTTGAGATCAGATCTTTAAGTGTGGCAGAATTATTATTTTTTGGGTGTAAGTTCACATTCCCATGTTGACCAGATCTTTCGTTTTTCTGAATGAAACTGCTTAACATTAACATATTGAATTATAGGTAGTTTGAAGCTATGAACCCATTCCCAGTGAGAGCAACATCAGGGACAAAATTAATACTGAGCCATATAAACAAATAATAACAGGTCATCAAAATGCAATTCAAGGAAGGACAATTTTCTAAATACTAAAGGGGCAGATAGAATGGGCTTTAAACACACACCTGGCCATGGCTACAGCATGTCCCCAATAAACTGTAGTGAATAATGATACTAAAGTTAGTTTAATGTTGCTAATGTTTTTTTCACTGTCAACACATGGGTCTCACGCCACCAATGACCTGACCTCCACAAAGAGGAAGGCGGCTATTGCAAACTGACATTGAGACAGTGACCTCCTCCTGTGGCTTGCTAAACGAACCAGTCTGATTAAATACATTAGCATTGGTTACATTGTAATGCAAAATAGTGATTCAATGTTGATATACAGAACTTCCACGGTACTAAATTCCTTGGTCTTCCAATTATTGCTTCACAACACCCATGAAGTGGTAGTTGCAGATGTTTTTTCCTGTCATTTAAAAAATATGACTTAATTCTTAAATTTGCTCAATCCATAATACAGTGCCTTCACATTCTAATATCAAGTCCTATAAGCTCAACTCAGTACAAGCTACACATTCTATTTACAATATATCAGCATTGTATCATTTTTAAAATTTTACATACATTCCGTGAGTTCGAATTTTTTACGAAGTTTCCTGGTTCTCGATAGGCAATGGTGGGAAGATTTTAAACTCTGGTTTCTTGCCAATGGAGCCTTGTGTGGGCTACAGCAAGATTTAAAGAAACTTTAGCCATTGGAATGTGCTAGGCTGTAGGATTTGTTTATGAACAATAGACAATAGGTGCAGGAGTAGGCCATTCGGCCCTTCGAGCCAGCACTGCCATTCAATGTGATGATGGCTGATCATTCTCAATCAGTACCCCGCTCCTGCCTTCTTCCCATACATCCTGACTCCGCTATCATTAAGAACTCAATCTAGCTCTCTCTTGAAAGCATCCAGAGAATTGGCCTCCACTGCCTTCTGAGGCAGAGAAATCTACAGATTTACAACTTTCTGAGTGAAAAAGATTTTCCTCATCTCCGTTCTAAATGGCCTAACCCTTATTCTTAAACTGTGGCCCCTGGTTCTGGACTCCCCCAACATGGGAGCATGCTTCCTGCCTCTAATGTGTCCAGTCCCTTAATAATCTTATGTTTCAATAAGATCACCTCTTATCCTTCTAAATTCCAGTGTACAAGGAACAGTTCCTTGGGCAGATGGTCTGCCCTTGATTTGGGCAGACCATCTTTCACTAAACAGATAATCCCAGTCTGAAGAAGGGTCTGGACTCGAAGCGTCATCCATTCCTTCTCTCCAGAGCTGCTGCCTGTCCCGCTGAGTTAATCCAGCTTTTTGTGTCTATCTTCGGTTTAAACCAGCATCTGTGGTTCCTACTTCCACAATCTTCAAGCAGCGTCTGGTCTCGAGTGTTTATTAGACTGCTGACAGACAGTGAATTTGAACAGAATGAAGTCACTTTGGAGAAGGGAGAGGCTCGCTGCTTGAGATTATCACTCGTCTAATATTCTCATCATTTGAAGAAGGGTCTCGACTCGAATCGTCACCCATTCCTTCTCTCTGGAGATGCTGCCTGTCCCGCTGAGTTACTCCAGCATTTTGTGTTTACCTTCGATTTAAACTAGCATCTGAAGTTCTTTCCCACACACTTCTCATCATTTCTGATGGACTTAGCAAAATGCTTGATACACACTGAAAAAGGTGGATGAGATTTAGCTCCAGATCTGATCTGATCTGGAAACCAAGCATTAATTGGGTCTTTGTTCCTGAGGTCTGTGTAGAACAGGCACATCCAATTACACATTCCCTCTCGAAAACTCATTTTGGAAAACATATCTGTCAGGTCTATTGTATAAGTGATGGCTCCCACTGATTGTCGCCGGAAGCTTGCGTCCTTTTCAGGATGGAAGATGACAGTGATGTAACATTTGAAACATGGATGATGGACACGAGAAAAGAAGAAGGTTTATGATACTCTGTTAAACACCACCTCCTGGTTCAGGCTCACTGGGCAAGTGTCCATCTCCCTATCCCGTATTTCGCCAATCATATCCTGGTGATGTGCATGGTTGTTAAGCAGATCACAATTGGCTGTGGAGGCCAAGTCAATGGATATTTTTAAGATGGAGATTGACAGATTCATGATTAGTAAGGGTATCGGGGGAAAAGGCAGGAGAATGGGATTGAGAGGGAATGACAGATCAGCCATGATTGAATGACGGAGTAGACCTGGGCCGAATCACCTAATTCTTCTCCTAGAACTTATGAACTATTCCTGCTAGATATAACATTGATCCAATTCTGGAGAATAATCGTATTCTCAGAACACATTGACCTTGGTGAGATTATTGTAAACCTTTTTAAGCAGCTATTTATTTTCCTTTCTCCTCCTGTAGGTGTGCTCATAATGCCCTTCCTTGTGGATTCTGACACTGCTAACTAAAGCATAGCAGTGTATACTTCCAGCAGGTCTAAACCCGTTGTCAAACAGAGCAGAGCACAATTAAGTCAGGAAATCATTGATTCCAGCAGTTTTCCCTGTCTTGAATGAACAGAGTAAAATTGTCAACTTGTTTAGTGTCAATTAGTAGTCCAGAATCTCTCGCCTGCTGTCATCTAAAACCTCCAGGTTGGAGAACAGGAAAATCTAGAAATCTGTGTCATCTCCAGCCTTAACTCTACAGCCTGGCATAGAAGTATTTGCAAGGATTTCCCAATAATTGTCTGATCTGAGGACATTACTGAGACATCTTCTTCCTAGAGATCCTGGTCACAGAGCTCCCTCCATGAACCTTTGAAAGAAGAAATAAGTGCACATTTCATGGTTTATGGAGCAAACTCCAGATTGGAAGATTAATGCTTGGTATTTTTATTTAACCTCTTAATGTCAAGCTCGACTTTGAACCCTGTCAACCATGCTTTCATGATATCGACACCAATTTTCCCTCTGATTCTTTCTTGCTTTCTGATCACTTTTGACGAAAAAACTCTTGACTGTTCTCTTTGACTACTTCCCACTAACGTATTAGACAATTAATGAGGAGATTGAAGCATTGTTGAAGACATTACCTTGACATCTTGTTGCTAAGGTTCCTAACTGCATAATTTATTTTAAATTCCTCTGGGATTAACTTGCCATTCTCAGTACAAATGTTTCAAATTCAGCTCTCGTGTTCTGTTGTCAGCCTTTGACCTTCCTATAGACAATGTCAGCCATCACAGGCAGGCATTTAAAAATGGCATGCTTCTTGAACTTTGTTTTAAGCATCTACAGTTAACAACAAAGGAACCAGATCAGACAGTGATGTAAAGGTAGAAGTGCGACTCATTTAATCTGCGTTGTTGCCAAACTCTTTCCTTCCTGGGAGAAGTGCCGAAGTTTGCAAAATATTGTTTTTTTTACAAAGCTAAGGTATATTTCACTTGGCAATTTTTAGCTGTCAACAATTCCCTTGGTCTCATTATCTCCAACTCATCTGCTCATATTTCATAAACAGCATGCAATCTATTAACAAAATTAGCTTTTCTTTTATGTTGGTCTCGGTGGTTTAATGTCTGTGATTTTCTTTGTGTTACAGTAAGCTGAAGTGATTAGACAGAATCACAGAACATTAGCACAGAACATCCTTTATTCAAGGCAATAACACTCAACTAACAGCACCATCTGGAACACCAATATATCAAGTTTAAACCACATTGTACCCTCAATACTTCAAACTACCCTCACATATATTCAATACACTACATTCTCTTTGAAAAGGAAACAACCTCCATGGAGATCAATAAGTATTTACCCATGATGTCTCACAATAGTTTAAATGTTTGCATGTGTGTTCACAATGATAAATTCAACCAATTTGTTACTAGTACCCAGATACAAAGGAAAAACCTTGTCTGCCTGCTATCCGGTCAAATCATACCATACATGAGTACAGTCGAGCCATACATGCATAAAACAGGTCATGCAAAGAGAAAAATACTAGGGTGTGGAATATAGAGTACAAGAAGGAGATGGAGAACTTAGCAACATGGTGTCAAGACAATAGGTTTTCCCTCGATGTCAGCAAGGCAAAGGATCCAGTTATGACTTCAGGAGGCAATGAGGTAGAGAACATGCCCCAATCAGCATCAATGGTGCCAAATTGGAGATGGTCGAAAGCTTCAAGTTATGAGGCATAAATATCACCAACAGCTTGACCTGAACCACAATAACTACTTCAATAAGCTCCTTCACCTAACTGACTTTAAGGGAAAGTTTGTCATCTTTACATACGATACGATAATACTTTAATGTCACATCAAGTCTAAAATGTTTCTTGCTTATTATTATTAAGCTCTCCATTTTCTTCCTGTAATCCACCTCATTGTTTCAGGTGCAGCCCACTACAGTGAAGTTATCTACAAGCTTGTAAATGGAGTTGGAGCAGAATTTAGCTGCACAGTTGTGAGTGTACAAGGAGTATGGTAAGTGACTGCAAACACATCCATGTGGGACGACGGTATTGAGAATTATTGTTTAGGATGTTGTGTCACCCTATCCTCACTGATGGTCGTCTATGGATCAGGAAGTCAAGGACCTATTTGTAGAGGAGTGTGCCGACTCCTAGTTCCAGGAGGTGTGACGTGAGTTTGAATGGAATTATATTGTTGAAGGCAGAGCTATTGACCATAGATAAGAGTCTGATATAGGTGTCCTTGATATCCAAATGTTTGCATGATGAATCTATGCCCAGGGTGATGCTTTAGTCAGAGGGGGATGAACCTGTGGGATTCACTGCCACAGACGGCTGTGGAGGCCAAGTCAATGGATATTTTTAAGGCGGAGATTGACAGATTCTTGATTAGTAAGTGTGTCGGGGGTTATGGAGAGAAGGCATGAAAATGGGGAAAAGAGGGAAAGATAGATCAGCCACGATTGAATGGCGGAGTAGACTTAATGGGCCAAATGGCTCCCATAACGTATGAACATGCTGCCTGCGATAGACTGTTGCACTGATGGCAAACTGCAGTGGGTCAAGGGTGTCTGGGTGGCTGAAGTTAATGTGCGCCATGACCAGCCCATCCAAGTCCTCCATAATGGTGGATGTCACAGCCACAAGACGGTTGTCATTAAGGCAGGCTATCTTACCTTTTGCAATTTATTGGTTTTGTTGTATTCTGAGACCTCCTCAACTGCCAAGGTACACGAGTCAAGCCTTGTGTGTTTACTCCAAGATCCTTAATTTTTCATGCTCTCTTCCTTCAAGCTGTTGCTTGTGAGGCTCTTGCTTGTTCAGGGATAGCTTTATCACAAAAACCACACTGCAATGCAATTGCCAAACCTTCTTGGCAGTGTGGCATCATGTGGTTTCATTGTGTTATTGCAATCAGATGGTGAACAGGATATTATTTGGTCAACTGAACATTGTGTTCAGTATTCCAATGTATCAAGATTATACCAAGATTATACACTCAAAACTCAAAGATATTCTTACCCGTACAAATACTCCACTCATGGTGCATCTAATAGAAGAGGTGATATAGGATTGGGAAAGGAAGGGAGAGGACAATGGACCAATAATCAGGATTGGTGATGACTGAAACATTCCCAAGAGGCCAGGTGGGGGTAACATTTAATTTCATGGTCCAGAAGTATACAAACAAATGGAGATCTTTTGTAGTTAAATGAAGTATATGCCTCTCCTATCTCAAATCTACTGCTGCGAACACCACAATGTCGTTTCTTGTCAATTTACAGTTTTATTTAAGTCATTGTGGTGGTGTTGTAATTCCCACTCTCTGTTTTAGGTGAGAATCTTTTCAATGGGCTAATTTAATTTTGTTGATTTGAGCATGTCATCAATGGGGTTGGCTTCGAACTCAACATTTAAAACACTTACACCTGGCTCAAACCTATTATGAACTGGGCAGGGGTTAAGAGTAAGGCCAAGGTAATAATTTTCCCTTCAAAATATATAATTAATGGCAAGATCCTCAACAGCATTGATGTACAGAGGGATCATGGCGTCCAAGTCCAAAACTCCCTGAAAGTGTCAACACAAGGCGATAGTGTGGTAAAGGTGGCATATTGCCTGCTTGTCTTCACTGGTCAGAGCATAGAGTAAAAGAGTCAGGAAGTCACGACGCAGCTTTTTAGGACGTGGGTTTGGCTGCATTTGTATTATCATGTGCAGTTCTGGTTGCCCCATTACAAAAAAGATGTAAAGGCTTTGGAAAGGATGCACAGGACTTTACCAAAATGAAGCTGAGATTAGGGGGCATTAGCTCCAAGGAGCGCTTGGGCAGTCTTGGATTGTTTTTTATTCTAAATGCCAGAGGTTGAGGGGAGATCTAATAGAAAAGTATAACATTATGGGAGGCATAGATCGGGTAGACCGAAACCTTTTTCATGGAAGAAAATATCAAATGCTAGAGGGCATAGGTTTAAAGTGGAGAGATGGGCAATGTTTAAAGTAGATATGCAGGGCAAGTTTTTACACCGAAGATGTTGAGTGCCTGGAACACACAGCTAGGTATAGTAGTGGAGGCAGATACATTAATGGCATTTAAGGGAATTTTGTACCACCATATGGATATGATATAGCACATATCTGGTTATCTAGTACTGGTGCGGTCTGTGTGTCCTCCTTGTATCTGCATAGGGTTGCTCCTGCTGTTTGTTCCTTTCCTATCTCAAGGACTTGTCAGTGGGTAAATTTCATGTGCAAATTTCCCCCAGTGTAGACAAGTGGCCAAATTAATTAAAGGGGAGTAGAGAGAGTGAGTGAGAAAGAAAATAGTTGTGGCGGTACAGAAATAATGAGGGAATGAGACTGCTGTATTGCTCAGTTGGGAGCTGGCATGGATCCAATGGGCCAAATGACTTTCCCTGGTGTTCATGAGTAACTTCTAATTTAATTGAAAATGGTCGTTATAATGCAAGATATATTCCTGAGGTGACCAACAACTTTTCTTTCATCATTTATTCTACTTGTGTTATATTTCAATATGTCAATCAATAACAAATATAACATTCTGAATCGCACCAGTGCTTTTATGTGAAATATGATCTATCTGCTAAAATATAAGAGCATAACTAGTAAAAGCAGATTAGGCACAAAGGACCACTAGCTTATCTTTCCATTCAGTAAAATCATGACTGATTTTCTATTTTCCAGATTCAGAGACAGTTTATCAGGCAACTGAGCCATCCTATCACAAACCAGTGAGCAGTCCTGACCGACCATCTCCCTCTGGAGACCTTCAGACTATCTTTAATCGGACGTTGCAGGACTTTATCTAGCATTAAACATTATTCCCTTTATCCTGTATCTGTACACTGTTGAAGGCTTGATTGTAATGTATAGTATTTTCACTGACTGAATAGCACACAATAAAAAAGCTTTAAACTGCACCTTGGTACACATGACAATAATAAACGAAACATCTAAGTCACATAAACAGAACAGTCCCGGCAGACCCATTGTTTCTGCCTGTTCATGTCCCACCAAACTTATTTCCACCTACCTCGAATCCATCCTATTCCCCCTGGTCAAATCCCTTCCCACCTACGTCCAAAACAATCCACATGCTCTCCGTCTCCTCGATAACCTCCGGTTTCCAGGCCCCCACTCCCTCATTACCATGGATGTCCAGTCACTCTACACTTCCATCCCCCACAAGGATGATCTTGAAGCCCTCCATTTCCTCCTCGACCGTAGAACCAGCCAATCCCCGTCCACTAACACTCTCCTCCGCCTAGCAGAGCTGGTTCTTACCCTTAACAACTTCTCCTTTGACTCCTCCCACTTCCTCCAAAACAGAGGCGTAGCTATGGACACTCACATGGGCCCTAGCTATGCCTGCCTCTTTGTCGGGTACGTCGAACAACCCCTGTTCCGGACAGACACTTGCCCCATCCCCGAACTCTACCTCCGCTACATCGACGACTGCGTTGGTGTTACTTCTTGTACCCATGCAGAACTCACTGACTTCATACACTTCACTTCCAATTTCCACCCTGCCCTTAAATATACCTGGACTATCTCTGTCATCTCCTTCCCGTTTCTGGACCTCACCATCTCCATCACAGGAGACAGACTAGTGACTGACATCTACTATAAACCCACTGACTCGCACAGCCATCTGGACTACACTTCTTCCTACCCTGTCTCCTACAAAAAGTCTATACCCTACTCCCAATTCCTCCGTCTACGCCGCATCTGCGCCCGGGATGAGGTCTTTCACACTAGGGCATCAGAGATGTCCTCATTCTTCAGGAAAAGGGACTTCCCCTTTTCCATTATAGATGAGACTCTCACTAGGGCCTCTTCTACATCCTACAGCTCCGCTCTTGCTCCCCCTCCCCCCATTCGTAACAAGGACAGAATCCCCCTCGTTCTCACCTTCCACCCCATCAGCCAGTGTATCCAACAAATCATCCTCCAACATTTCCGTCACCTACAACGGGACCCCACTACTGGCCACATCTTCCCATCCCCTCCCCTTTCTGCGTTCCGCAGAGACCGTTCCCTCCGTAACTCTCTGGTCCACTTGTCCCTTCCTACCCAAACCACCCCATCCCCGGGCACTTTCCCCTGCAACCGCAGGAGATGCAACACCTGTCCCTTTACCTCCTCCCTCAACTCCATCCAAGGACCCAAACAGTCTTTCCAGGTGAGACAGAGGTTCACCTGCACCTCCTCCAACCTCATCTATTGTATCCGCTGCTCTAGATGTCAACTTCTTTACATCGGTGAAACCAAACGCAAGCTCGGCGATTGTTTCGCTCAACACCAACCTGATCTCCCGGTGGCTGAGCACTTCAACTCCCCCTCCCACTCCCAGTCTGACCTTTCTGTCATGGGCTTCCTCCAGTGCCATAGTGAGGCCACCGGAAATTGGAGGAACAGCACCTCATATTTCGCTTGGGCAGCTTGCAGCCCAGCGGTATGAACATTGACTTCTCCAACTTTAGATAGTTCCTCTGTCCCTCTCTTCCCCTCCCCTTCCCAGTTCTCCCTCTATCTTCCTGGCTCCACCTATATCCTTCCTTTGTCCCGCCCCCTGACATCAGTCTGAAGAAGGGTCTCGACCCGAAACGTCACCCATTCCTTCTCCCTGAGATGCTGCCTGACCTGCTGAGTTAATCCAGCATTTTGTGAAATAAATACCTTCGATTTATACCAGCATCTGCAATTATTTTCTTACATCTAAGTCACTTCCCTACTTGAACTCACTTGGTATCTAAGCATATTTTGCATTGAACATGTCAAATGACTGAGTATCCATGGTCATCTGTGGTAGAAAATTGTAGATGTTCACGTTCCTTGATTGTAAATGACCAAGCCCTCATCCTTAAAGTTTAGATGTTCTAATGCAGGAAAATAGTCTTTCAGCATCTACTCTGATAAAAATGTTATAACTAATTTCAATTCCATTTAAGTAAACAACATCTAGAATGTAAAATGATCTGAAAATCTATAAATGTTCCTTCTGTAAATCTTTGATCAATTGCTACAATAAAGGTGAAATACCATAAAGTATTTAAGGCATGCTCTACAGTGAGAAACAGACTCCAATGCAATTGAAGGTTTTGAATTTCTTTTCATTGTGGTAATGATAAAAAAAGAATGGTGGAGCACCTGATTCTTCACATAGTGCAACCTTTGTCTTACAAACGTGCCTTGCAATGAAATAATTATTTCCAGGGATTTGCAGGGAAACTATGAAAAGCATTCAACTTTTTTATTAGATTTATTTTCAGTTCATTTATGCTAAGTTTATAAGATTTGTTTTTAATAACTGCAACCTGCATTTATTCAACACCATTGCATAGTTGCTTTCATCTACTGCCTAATCATGGATCTAGAGTCCATCCATGGCACCCCTTGTGCTACTTTCAGACCAGCTGATTTAACTGAGCATTGAATCTTGGTCACTGTAGTTTTGTGACTTGATTACTTGCTCTTTAAACCAATATAGAAATAGGCATGAGAGGCTTACCATCTTGTAAGTAACTCAGGAAAGGAGTCAAAGAAAGTCACAGTGATAGAATCATACAGTCATACAGCATGGAAACGGGTCCTTCACCTCAACTTGCTAGCCAAGATGCCGCTTCTACATTAATCCCATCTGCCTGTGTTGGCCCATATCCCTCTAAACTTTTCCTATCCACATATCTGTCCAAATACCTTGTAAATGTCGTTTCATTTTTTTGCCGCAGTTTCCAGCATTTGCATCTCTCGTGCCCCCAATCAGTCTCCAATTCATATTAACACACTTTCCCCAATATCATGAGCTCTTAACGTGCTCAGCGGCCTTTTATATATGGCACTTTATAGATACCTTTTGGAAGTTCAGATACATTATATCCAAATGTTCCATTCTATTAACTTTTCTAGTTACATACTGGAAGAACTATAGCAAATTTGTCAAACATGACCGATCTTTCATAAAACTCTAATGATTTGGTTTGATTGCATTGAACTTTACTGAATGGTTTCCTATTACTTCCTTGATTATAGACTCCAACATTTTCCCAAAACAGATGTTAAACTAACAGGCCTTTTGTCTTCATTTTCTCTCCCTCCTTTCTCGAACAGTGGAATCACATTTATGATTTTTTCAATCTGTTGGTACCCTCCAGGAACTCGGTGGGTTTTGAAAAAGTTCAACAAATGCCTTCCCAATCTCTGCAGGCACTTTGTTTAAGATCGTTGGATATGAGGTCATAGTGTTTCGGTGACCTAACTGCCTTTAGTCCCATTAGTTTTTCAGAGACTTTGTCTCTTGTGATGGTGAGTGGTGCAAGTTTGTTAATACTATTCAAAACTGGCCCATCTACTATCTTCATAGAATGCCCCATTACTTTCACCTCTGATAAATATTATTGGTTTAACCTATTGGCCATTTTTCCCCATTTATTATCTCCCCATCCTCGCTTTCCTTAGCTCCTCTCCTTATTACATACCCCTCAAAGCTCTTACCATTTATTTAGGTATCACTTGCCAGTATTCTCTCATAATCAGTTTTCCCTGTAAATTAGCTTCATGGTCTATCCTGAAAAAAGATCCCAGCCCTCTAGTCTACTATTAGTCCTATGAATATTTTAATTTTTGATTTAATATTTTCCTTGACCTCCTTTGGTGATTGTAGATACTTTCCCATAATTTGCAATATATTTCTATTGAGCGTGTAAACGTGCTGTTTAAATATCTCCCTCGAGGATATCCCTTATTCTATTTACCCTGTCCACTCCAGACAACATCACCATTAAATCTTGTAGTTGTCTTTATTTTAATTAAGGACACTGATTTTGCATTTGGTGTTTGTCCTCAAACAGTATTTAGAATTCCGCCATGTTGTAATCACTACTCCCTTAGTGATCCTTAAGTACTAGATTGCTTATTAATCCTACCTCGGTGCGTAGCTTGCTTTTGGATTGATTCTGAAATATTGTGGCGCGTCGAAAGAGGCCCGAAATAAAGGCGAGGAGCTGGGTATTTCGGGACGTTCGGTTTTATTTCACAGTTATCAGACCGGTCAAGTCTGCTGGAATGACTTCGCGCCCAAAACCTCGTCAATAGACAATAGACAATAGACAATAGGTGCAGGAGTAGGCCATTCGGCCCTTCGAGCCAGCACCGCCATTCAATGTGATCATGGCTGATCATTCTCAATCAGTACCCCGTTCCTGCTTTCTCCCCATACCCCCTAACTCCGCTATCCTTAAGAGCTCTATCTAGCTCTCTCTTGAATGTATTCAGAGAATTGGCCTCCACTGCCCTCTGAGGCAGAGAATTCCACAGATTCACAACTCTCTGACTAAAAAAGTTTTTCCTCATCTCTGGCCTACCCCTTATTCTTAAACTGTGGCCCCTGGTTCTGGACTCCCCCAACATTGGGAACATGTTTCCTGCCTCTAATGTGTCCAACCCCTTAATAATCTTATACGTTTCGATAAGATCCCCTCTCATCCTTCTAAATTCCAGTGTATACAAACCTAGTCGCTCCAGTCTTTCAACATATGACAGTCCCGCCATTCCGGGAATTAACCTAGTAAACCTACGCTGCACGACCTCAATAGCAAGAATATCCTTCCTCAAATTTGGAGACCAAAACTGCACACAGTACTCCAGGTGCGGCCTCACTAGGGCCCTGTACAACTGCAGAAGGACCTCTTTGCTCCTATACTCAACTCCTCTTGTTATGAATGCCAACATTCCATTGGCTTTCTTCACTGCCTGCTGTACCTGCATGCTTCCTTTCAGTGACTGATGCACTAAGACACCCAGATCACGTTGTACTTCCCCTTTTCCTAACTTGACACCATTCAAATAATAATCTGCCTTCCTATTCTTACCACCAAAGTGGATAACCTCACACTTATCCACATTAAACTGCATCTGCCATGCATCCGCCCACTCACACAACCTGTCCAAGTCACCCTGGAACCTCATAGCATCTTCCTCACAGTTCACACTGCCACCTAGCTTTGTATCATCGGCAAATTTGCTAATGGTACTTTTAATCCCTTCATCCAAGTCATTGATGTATATTGTAAATAGCTGCGGTCCCAACACCGAGCCTTGCGGTACCCCACTAGTCACTGCCTGCCATTCTGAAAGGGAGCCATTTATCCCCACTCTTTGCTTTCTGTCTGTCAACCAACTTTCTATCCATGTCAGTACCCTACCTCCAATACCATGTGCTCTAATTTTGCCCACCAATCTCCTATGTGGGACCTTGTCGAAGGCTTTCTGAAAGTCGTGGTACACCACATCCACCGGCTCTCCCCTGTCAATTTTCTTAGTTACATCCTCAAAAAATTCCAGTAGATTAGTCAAGCACGATTTCCCCTTCCTAAATCCATGCTGACTCAGAACGATCCTGTTACTGCGATCCAAATGCTCCGCAATTTCGTCTTTTATAATTGACTCCAGCATCTTCCCCACCACTGATGTCAGACTAACTGATCTATAATTTCCCGTTTTCTCTCTCCCTCCTTTCTTGAAAAGTGGGATAACATTAGCTACCCTCCAATCCACAGGAACTGACCCGGAATCTATAGAACATTGGAAAATAATTACTAATGCGTCCACAATTTCTAGAGCCACCTCCTTAAGCACCCTGGGATGCAGACCATCAGGCCCTGGGGATTTATCAGCCTTGAGTCCCATTAGTCTACCCAAAACTTTTTCCTGCCTAATGTGGATTTCCTCCAGTTCCTCTGTCACCCTAGGATCTCTGGCCACTAGAACATCTGGGAGATTTTTTGTATCCTCCTCAGTGAAGGCAGATCCAAAGTACCGGTTCAACTCTTCTGCCATTTCCTTGTTCCCCATAATAAATTCCCCTGCTTCTGTCTTCAAGGGACCAACATTATATACGTAGCAAAGGACCGCCCCCCTGGACTGGTCCATTCCCGTACCGAGGGGTCGGTAGTGGTATGGCCCTACCCTTGGGAGCCGCCACAATATACTCTTTTACTTTTAGTTTTACAGACACAAAATGGAAACTGGCCCACCGGGTCCGTGCTGACCAACCATCCCCATGCCAATTAATCTACAAACCTGCACGTCTTTAGAGTGTGGGAGGAAACCGAAGCACCCATACAGACAGCAGCCATCGTCAGGTTCGAACCTGGGTCTCGGACACTGTAAGGCAGCAACTCCACCACTGCGCCACCATTCCGCCCATGTTCTAACAAACAATCCCAGATGTTCTCTACAGATTTCCCTTCCCTGGTACCCTTGCCAGTCTGATCAGTATGAAGATTAAGATTACCCATGATAATTTCAGTTCCTTTCTAATGTGCTTTTGGTTTTTCACAAGGATACATCTTAATTCCGTCTTCAATGTTCCTTATCCATTTTGAGCAAGCACAGACCAGCAATTCATATGGATTGGTGAGGATGTTACATTTTTTGAGGAAGTTTAGAGGACATATAGTCATAGAATTGTGGAGACAGAGTGCAGAAACAAGCCCTTTGGCCCATCATATCCACACCAACCATCACAACCCATTTTACATTCATCTTTAAAAAAAATTCACAGCAACTCTCCCAGATTCTACCATTCATCTACAGACCAGGGGGAACTTACAGTGGCTAATTAATTCCCAAACTACACATCTTTGGAATGTGGGAGAAAACTGGAGCACACAGAGAAAAATAACACGGTCACAAGGAGAGCGTGCAAATTCCACACAGACAGCTTGCATGGTCAAGATTGGACCTGGGTCTCTGGTGCTATGAAGCAGTAACTCTACCAGCTGTACAGCCTTAATGCCATCCTTCATATTTTCCTCTGTTATGGAATCAAGAAAAAAAAAATTGATGCAGGAAGCCATTCAGCCACTTATGTCTCTGAGCTCTTGAAATTCATCTGCTACAACGGAGCTCAAAGGTTCTGAATTAACACTGGTGTTTGTTTGCAATGGATGGGCAGATGTTGGTGGTAAGTCTCCAGGGCACTGTGATGCCTGTTGTAGGCAGTTCCTTTCTCTGAAGCATAGCAAAGTGTACGGAGCAGTGCTGCTTTGCAAACCATGATCTCAGTGCCAGATTTCAGGTCTTGATCCTCAAACTTTTCACTGAGAAGATCAAAGTTTTTATAGTTTCCCCACTCTTCCTGTAGATCAGTTCTCGTCCAGCATGAAACTTGTTGGAGGTAATGGCGCAGTACTGCAGCAAAAAAAACCCCAAATTGAATGGCGAGACAGGATCAGTGGACTGGATGGCTGTCTTGCTTTTATTTTTCTGTTTCTGTGTCCACTGTACGCCTTTATTCTAACTGTATCCAGCGGGAGCTGTATTTCAGCTACTGGGAGAAGACAATTATGGAGGGTGCAAATGATCATCTTCATGACAGATACAGCAGAGGGACCCTGTCATGGTACCTTAACTCTTTTGCGGAAATGCTCACGGTTATGGCATCTGCCAAGTGCCCTGGCATGTCCTCTTCATCACAATTGAGGGATATGATGCCACAGATTTCTCACCACAAAGTTTAAGAACTTCGGTCGAGATATTGGCTGCTTCAGAAGCTTTGCTGGTTTGCAATTGCTCTCGGGCCTTTCCAACCTCTCACTGTGCTGAATAATGGTATCACAGGACTGAATAGTTTATTGTGGGATGGAGTCTGTTTATCCCACAGGTTTTCAGTAAAGGCAGCATTAATGCTTCCAGAAGACAATTGGATCTGTTCCCAGAAAGCAAAAGGATTCAGGTGATAATACAGATCAGTGACATTGATCTATGAATAGTGAATCATTAATTTGAAGTTAATAGCATTTTGTTCTTGGTTCTCCTATCTGAGAACTGAAGTCTGTTTCAGTGATGTGTATTGAAATGCTGAGTTATGTTACTAGCTCCACGTTATTAACACCAAATGATAATAAATCTGCAGCGTCTTTATGTCAAGAGTGTTCCTACATAAATGCATATAGTTTGTAATGGAGTGTCACTGCAAAATGCCATTGTACATGGTGCCCAATGGAGTGTGTCTGCAGTGTAGAGCATATTTATTTTGTGCAATGGCTCCAAACAGCATACAGAGAAGTTAAGATAGTTGTGGATCATGAGAAGTGCAGGTGGGAATGGAGATTAGATCCGTCAAGGTTGGCTGGGAATATTAAGGTTTGGTGTGAGTCATTGGATGAGGTAAAGTTGGGAAGGTTGTGTCTGGATGCAGTGAGTGGTGTTCGGATTGTGATGTTTTAATTTAGAAATACAGCACAGAAACAGGCCCTTCAGCCCACTGAGTCCATGCTGACGATCGATCACCCATTCACTCTAGTTCCACCTTTTCATCCACTCTCTCTACACCAGAGATAATTTACAGAGGGTGATTAACAAACAAATCGGCACATCTCCTGCATGGTCACAGGGAGAATGTGCAAACTCTACACAGACAGCACCTGAGGACAGGATCAAACCCAAGTCTTTGGTGCTGTGAGGCTGCAGCTGTACACTGTGCCTCTGTGCTGCCCATAATAGACAATAGGTGCAGGAGTAGGCCATTTGGCCCTTTGAGCCAGCACCGCCATTCAATGTGATCATGGCTGATCATCCACAATTAGCACACCGTTCCTGCCCTCTCCCCATACCCACTGACTCTGTTATCATTAATGTGGTCAATAAGGTGGGGAATTGGTGATGCAGTCAGACTTGAGTGCAGTAGTGAGGTGACCTGCGGGAGGCTCCACTAACTTGGCCCCACTCTACTACACCACCCTCTGACAATAAAGATTCAGGATGAGGCCATGCAATATGTGTACAACTTCACATATCCCAGGAGTCCCCATTTCGGTGAAGGCAGACATCAATAATGAAATTCTAACTTTAATGTGCAAGCATGATCTTCAGTTGACTGACGCAAATGGTGTTTGAAGATTATAATCTCAAACATAATGCAAAACATATGATCTACTGGGCAGGAGTGAAACCTGGGTGCCAGAGATCTGGACTACTTGCAGCATGTATCCTAGACACTGAACAGATACCACTAACACTTTCTCAACAAACCAAGTAGAAGGATAATTGAATTAAAATTAGTGCCCTTCCCCTGATCAACAACTCCAACATGGAGACCCTAACCATAATGCAGTCAAAATTGTTGGACAGACCACATTATTGACATGTCCAACACCATACTCTTTCTAAACAGATACACTGTTCTTAGCTCTGTCATAAGAGGTTACCAAATGGAAAGAGAAATGGATTGAAAGATGTCTCCAAAAAATACAACATCTCACCAGCTCCTGGGAACCAGCTTCTGGTACGGGTGTCAGAGGTTATAGGGAGAAGGCAGGAGAATGGGGTTATGAGGGAGAGATGGATCAGCCATGATTGAATGGCGCAGTAGACTTGATAGGCCGAATGGCCTAATTCTACTCCATCACTTATGATATGATCTTATGATGATACTTGGCCCATGACTGCACCATTGTAGAAAGATCTTTCTCAAACACACGGAGAATTTTGTGGCTTTATATTGGAAGCAAGCAGATGCACAATGTAGACATGAAGAAATTGGTCCATCCATAAATTAACCATCCTCCCTTCTTGTCAGGCAATTCTGGTAGACATCAGTGAGCAGGTTTAGCTCTTGGGGCTTAAGGAATCAAGGGAAATGGGGAAAAAGCCAGAACCGGGTACTGATTTTAGATGATCAGCCATGATCATATTGCATGGCTCGAATGGCCTGCTCCTGTACCTATTTTTCTATGTTCTATGTAAAGAATAAATGACACATAGTTGCACTGTCAATTACATCTTCCCATACCTTGATATTGATGAAGAGTAGACTGAGTATAAAAGTTTGGAGGTCATGTTGCAGTTATATAAGATGTTGGCAAGGCTGCATTGAGAGTATTGTGTTCAGTTCTGGGCACCATGTTATAGGAAAGATACTGTCAAGCTGGAAAGGGTAGAGAGATTTACTAGAATGTTTTCAGAACTAGGGGGTCTGAGGCTGGGACTGTATTCCTTGGAGCGCAGGAGGATGAGGGATGATCTTATAGAGGTTTACAAAATCAGTAGAGGAATAGATTGGGTAGACTCACAGTCTCTTCCCCAGAGTAGGAAAATTGAGATCCAGAGGACATAGTTTTAAGGTGTGCGGATAAAGATTTAATTGGAAACAGAGGGGTAGCTTTATCACACAGAGTGGTGGGTTTATGGAAGGAGCTGCCAGAGGAGATATTTGAGGCAGGTACTATAGCAAAGTTCAACATTTAGACATTTAGACAGGTTCATGGATAGGATAGAGGGATATGGACCAAACGCAGACAGGTGGGACTAGTGTAGATTGGGACATGTTGGCTGGTGTGGGCGAGTTGGGACGAAGGGCCTGTGTCTACGCTCTATGACTCTGAGATTAGTTGCTAATTGGCTGGATGGCATTTGTCTTGCTTTTTTTATAAATGGGCATATCTTGGGCATTTTTTCACATTGTTGGGAAAATTCAAGTGTTGTAATTGTCTTGGAACAGCTTGGCGAGAGGCACAGTGAGTTCTGGTGGTTGACCTCTGAACAGCCAGGATGTTGTCTGATCCCATAGCTTTAGCTGCATGATCTTACCCATTTCTTGATACCATGTGGATTGAATTGCATTAACTGAACATAGGCTTTTGTGATGAGGATCTCGGGGGGAGGGAGAAGCAGAGATGGTCATCTATTTGATGCAGTACTTTGATCTCTGCGTGGCTACAGGCTGCCACGTAACATTGATGAAAATCATTAGATAAAACGAGCAACTCCTGATTGTGAACAGTGCTCCCAGAAAATCAGTAGTTTTCAAAATGAGTCATGCTGCAAATTCAAATTATCTAACCCAGAAAAGAATGCAGTACTTTTTTTGAAAGAGATCCGTGATGTTTAACTTATTTGATGTGTTTGGTGAAAGTGGTAAACCCCTAAAGTGAACATCAACACCAGATCAGTTTTGAGACAATTGCATTGTAAATTCATGTCTCGGGCCATTTAGTAAAAAAAATTAAACTTACATTCATTTTAAGGTGCAGCAAAGCAGCAGAGTAATAGCCTGAATGCTTCAAGTTTTGTTAATTGCTGTTCTTGGCAAGTCTATTACAAGGACAGAAGGGTGACTGTCTTGGCTGAGTTAAGCTAATTGCTTTATAAGTGCCAACTCCAAATAGATTTTAGGTTGAAGACACTGAGACAGAATGTCAGGCAGTCAAACACAAACTAATAATTCTTATCCTTGATCCTTACAAACATTTGCAGATCTAATCACCTGGCATTACCGGTTAACACAGCTAACAAAAATTGGTAAATATTATGGAGAGACACTGATGATTAATAAATGTTTTTATAAAGTGATTGATGATCAATGTTGACCTATTACTAAATGTAAGTAACTTTTTAAAATGTATTTGTTTCTTTGAACAATAAATGGAAATATTTTTCTTCCAGCTGACTTAAAATAAAAGTTTCAGCTGCCTTTATTTCATGGTTTTATTATGTTATTATAAGAGACTGGAGAACTTGGAAAGTTAATGGAGAACAGTCCATACTACAGTCGAAGAGGTACTGGATGTCCTAAGATGTATGAAGGTAGATAAATCTCCCCTCCTGATCAGATATTTTTAGTTTAGTTTCGAGATACAGAATGAAAACAGGCCCTTCGGCCCACCGGGTCCGCACTGACCAACCAGTACACTAGATCTTTCCTGCACACAAGGGACACTTTTTTTTCCCAGAAGCCAATTAACCTATAAACCTTGATACACACAAAACCCTGGAGTAAGTGAGCGGGACAGGCAGCATCTCTGGAGAGAAGGAATGGTGACGTTTTGGGTTGAGACCCTTCTTCAGACTGAAAAAGGGTCTCGACCTGAAATGCCACCCATTTCCTATTTCCTGAGATGCTGCCTGTCCTGCTTAGTTACTCCAGCATTTAGTGTCTATCTTCGGTTTAAACCAGCATCTGCATTTTCTTCCGACCCAACCAATAAGCCTTCATGTCTTTGGAATGTGCGTGGAAACCGGAGCACCCAAAGGAAACCCAAGTGGTCACAGGGAGAATGTACAAATTTTGTATGGACAGTACCCGTGGTCAGGATCGAACCCAGGTGTCCAGTACTGCAAGGCAGCAATTCAACTGCTGTGCTACCCTGGCCACCAAGGGAAGCTAAAAAGGAAATGGCAGGAGACCTGGCTGACATATATGAATCATTGTTAGACACAGTGAGGTGCCAAAAGACTGGAGGGTGTTTAATGTTGTGCTTCTATTTGAGAAGGGCTGCAAAGAAAAACATGGAAACTATAGGCCAGTAAGCCTAACATCGGTGGTCGGAAAGTTACTGAAGAGAGTTTGGAAGGATAAGATACACATGCATTTGGAAAGGCAGGGCATGATTAGAGATTGTCAGCATGTTTTGTGCATTGAAGATCATATCTCATGAATTTGTTTGACTTTTTCAACAAAGTTACTAAGAAGACTGATGAGGGCAGGGTGTAAAGATGTTGTCTATATGGACTTCAACAAGGCTTTAGATAAAGCTCTGCATGGGAGGCTGCTCTGGAAAATTAGATTGCATAGGATTCAGAGAGAGCTAGCTAATTGGATGCAACATTGGCTTCACGCGAGAAAGCAGAAGGTGGTCGTGAAAGGTTGCTTTTTTCGGACTGGAGGCCCGTGACTAGGGGTGTGCCTTAAGGTTTGGTGCTGGGCACATTGCTGCTTGTGGTCTATATCAACAATTTCGATGAGAGTATACAAGTCGTGGTTAGTATGCTTGCAGATGATAGTAAAAATAGGTGGTAGTGTAGACAGCAAAGATGGTTATCAAAAATTACCACCAGATCTTGATCAGCTGGGCACGTGGGCTGAGGAATGACTAATTGAGTTTAATTCGGGTAAGTGTGAAGTGCTGTATTTCTGGAAATTAAACCAGGGCAGATCCTTCACACGGGTAGGATTGAGGGAGTGCTGAAGTGATCCTTCACAAGGGAAGCTAAAAAGGAAATGGCAGGAGACCTGGCTGACATATATGAATCATTGTTAGACACAGTGAGGTGCCAAAAGACTGGAGGGTGTTTAATGTTGTGCTTCTATTTGAGAAGGGCTGCAAAGAAAAACATGGAAACTATAGGCCAGTAAGCCTAACATCGGTGGTCGGAAAGTTACTGAAGAGAGTTTGGAAGGATAAGATACACATGCATTTGGAAAGGCAGGGCATGATTAGAGATTGTCAGCATGTTTTGTGCATTGAAGATCATATCTCATGAATTTGTTTGACTTTTTCAACAAAGTTACTAAGAAGACTGATGAGGGCAGGGTGTAAAGATGTTGTCTATATGGACTTCAACAAGGCTTTAGATAAAGCTCTGCATGGGAGGCTGCTCTGGAAAATTAGATTGCATAGGATTCAGAGAGAGCTAGCTAATTGGATGCAACATTGGCTTCACGCGAGAAAGCAGAAGGTGGTCGTGAAAGGTTGCTTTTTTCGGACTGGAGGCCCGTGACTAGGGGTGTGCCTTAAGGTTTGGTGCTGGGCACATTGCTGCTTGTGGTCTATATCAACAATTTCGATGAGAGTATACAAGTCGTGGTTAGTATGCTTGCAGATGATAGTAAAAATAGGTGGTAGTGTAGACAGCAAAGATGGTTATCAAAAATTACCACCAGATCTTGATCAGCTGGGCACGTGGGCTGAGGAATGACTAATTGAGTTTAATTCGGGTAAGTGTGAAGTGCTGTATTTCTGGAAATTAAACCAGGGCAGATCCTTCACACGGGTAGGATTGAGGGAGTGCTGAAGTGAAGAAGGATCATATCATTATATCATCATCATATATATACAGCCGGAAACAGGCCTTTTCGGCCCTCCAAGTCCGTGCCGCCCAGTGATCCCCGTACATTAACACTATCTTACACCCACTAGGGACAATTTTTACATTTACCCAGCCAATTAACCTACATACCTGTACGTCTTTGGAGTGTGGGAGGAAACCGAAGATCTCGGAGAAAACCCACGCAGGTCAAGGGGAGAACGTACAAACTCCTTACAGTGCAGCACCTGTAGTCAGGATCGAACCTGAGTCTCCGGCGCTGCATTCGCTGTAAAGCAGCAACTCTACCGCTGTGCTACCGTGCCGTACAAGTACATTGTTTCCTGAAATTGGCACTGCAGGTAAATAGGGTGGTAAGAAGAGTTTCGGCTCACCAGCATTCATCAGTCAAGGAATTAAGTATAGAAGTTGGGATATTATGTTACAGCTGTACAGTACATTTGTGAGGCTGCACATGAAGTGTTGTACTCGGCTTAGGCTATCCTCCTATTGGAAAGAGTGCAGAGAAGATTTACGAGGATGTTGCCAGAACTTGAAGGGCTGAGCTATAGGGAGAGATTGTGAAGGCTAGGACTTGATTCCTTCATGTGCAGGAGAGGTGTATAAAATTACACGGTCTATAGACAGGATGAAGGCAGAGTCTTTTTTTGTTCCCCTGCGTAGGGAAATCAAGAACTAGTTGGCATAGGTTTAAGGTGAGAGGGGAAAGATTTCATAGCAACCTGATGGGTAACATTTTCACATAGAGATGGTGGGTATATGGAATAAGCTGTCGGAGGAAGTAGTTGAAGCAGATACATGGATAGAAAAGGTTTTGAGAGATGTGGGCCAAGCATGGGCGAATGGGACTAGCTTAGATGGGTCATCTTTGTCAATATGCATAAGTTGGACCAAATGTCCTGTTTTCGTGCTGTATGACTATGTGACTTTGTAAGTGTGCACTTTTATTTGTGTTTTGAGCCTTTTAGTGTTTTACAGACACCCAATTCTGACAATTTTGCTTGCTATTTGAGGCAAGAAATTATCAGAACGAGGTCAAATTCTTTATGTGAAATACCACAGTCATTGGCTGAATTGTTTCGTAGAGGTCCATTGTGTGGAGTGTACTAGAATTAACACAATAACCTAGTCTGATGAAGAAACAAATGTTCAGATGATCTGATCTCGAGCATCAAAAGTGTTTATGTACTGAAAATGGAACAATGAAATTCTTACTTGCAGCAGCATAACATGTCTGTAAACACATAGATAACTCAATCAACAACAAAAAGATTAATGTGAAAGAAAAACAATATTAGTACAAAAAAGCCCAATGTCTGCAGTACAACAGTTCATAGTTCATAGAAGTTGATCAGAAGTTGAGGGGAGACCTGATGGAAGTATATAGAATTATGAGAGGCATAGATAGGGTAGACAGCCAGAAGCCTTTCGCAGGATGGAAAAAAATCAAATACTAGAGGCCATAGTTTAAGGTGAGAGTGGCAAAATTTAAAGGAGATGTGTTGGGGCAAGTTTTGTTTTTACACAGAATCAGTGGGTTGTCTTATTATGTGATAGGTGCCTTATGAAATTAAATTGCTTTTTTGTTAACATGCATGGTAGATGATATGAATAAAATTATGGTATTGTTGGCCAAAGAGACATTGGTGTTGGAGGCAGATACAATAACAGTATTTAAGAGATGTTTGGATAAATACATGGATATGCAGGGAATGAAAGGATATGAATATGTGCAAACAGATAAGAGTTGGTGCCAGTTCGGTGCAGAAATTGTGTACCAAAGGCCCTGTTCCTGTGATTAACTGTTCTATGGTCCATGATTATATTCTCATTGACAATACTTATTTTTGGCAGGGTAATATGTCCCAGCTAAACTCTTTCTCAGCGCAAGTGCTGTTGAAACCATAAATGTTGCTTTGTTATTTCCAGACTTCATTAACACACCATTCTTCTGGTGGGCTCCCTTTCATAAGCTTGAAGTCATCCAAAACTCTTGTACCCATATCCTCATTCATGCCAAGAATTGTTTATTTGCTTTGTGTCCAACAATGCCACAACTTTTTTTTTAAACTCACATTTTTTCAAACTCCTCTGTGCCCTTGCCTTTCCCAATCGCTATTTCCACTAAACCAACAACTTAACCTGTTCTCTGCAAGCCTTCAGTTTAACTTTTTCCACTTGCCCAATTGACATTGCACCATTTCTGCAGGCAGTGCTTTAACCTGTCAGGATCCTAGCTTCACTAAACGTTATTCTTATTATTCCTTTTATCATGTATCTGTACACTGTGGATGGCAAAATTATAATCGTGTATTGTCTTTCCGCTGATTTATTAACATGCAACAAAAGCTTTGCAATGGACATCTGAACAGGTGACAATATACTAAACTCAAACTGAACTCGACTTATGGAATTCATTTTCTAAACATCGTCTCTCCAACACTTCTTCAAGATGCTCCTTAAAGCTTTACACTTGGATCATCTGCTCCAATAACTCCTAATGGGCTAGGTTCCAAACATTAATTGATAAGGCACCAGTGAATCAACTTGGGTTGTCTTATTATGTGATAGGTGCCTTATGAAATGAAATTACTTTTTTGTTAACATGAATAAAATTATGGTATTGCTGGCCAAAGAGACATTGTGCCAGAAGCTATTTTGGTGTTTGCTGAACAGCATTGCAGAAATAATCAGCTTTGGGGAAGAAACAACACCTCTAATGACTTGTTCACTGCACATCCCATAATGAATATGTCAACAAACTGCAAAAAAAAAACTGAGCTTAAAAAATATCAATGATAAGATAACATGAAAAAGCTAGAGTGAATTTAAAACTTTATGGAAAGTGCTGAGCTTGAAGCAAGTAAGTTTAGGAATAACACAAGTTGGATTGGTATCTTTTCTACTGACTGATTCTCACGCAGATACAAATTTACTTAATATAAGGTAGTAAAAGTAGTTTCAAGCATTCATATTCCTGTTGTATGATTCAAACCTAGCAAGCAAAGTTAGAAAGAGTACAATTCTATTCTGCTCAGTGGAGGAGTGATTTGTTTATGTGTGTAACCAGGGGAAAGAAGAAATCTCGTGGGTGACGAGCACAGAATAAGAAACCTACATTTATTTAGGATAAGAAAAGAAAGAAACCCCCTGCTGAAAAGGCATTGGAGGTCTTTTACATCCACACAAAATGCCAAATGGGATCTTGGAGTAATATCTCAATTGAAAAGTACAATACTCCTTTAGTACTGCAGTGCTGGACTGCTTAGTCTCTGGGGCAGGACCTGAACTGATATTCTCCCAGATCAAACGTGAGAATACTACCTAATGAGTCACAGCTGGATATGTACATAGATTTCAATGGTTAACTCTGTTTTTCTCTCCACAGATGCTATCTGATACAGCAAGTGTATTCTCAGCATTTTCTGCTTTTATTTTGCAACTGCAGTATCTTGGCAATGTATAGAGATTTCGTAGACATTACTGGCAATTGTATGGATTCACAAATGGTAACAGGAAAGAGCTGCATACTATTCTCAATCATGCCTCCTTCTGCACAACAAACCTAATTTTGCAACAAAGAACTGCAGAACTTTTTCGTACACTGAACTTAAATTCAGCAGCTGCCATGGTGAGATTTGAACTGTGTAGGAAGACATTGCAGATGCTGGTTAAATCTGAAGATAGACACAAAATGCTGGATTAACTCAGCAGGACAGACAGCATCTCTTTGATAGAATGAATTGCAGCTTTACAAAAAAGGACACAAAGTGCTGGAGTAATTCTGCTGGTCAGGCAGCTTCTGTTCTGAGCTACTCCATCATTTTGTGTCCTTTTAAGTAAACCTAATTATGAGTTTGAAATGCACTTTGGATGGGAGGAAAATAGAAACAAATAGATATGGAAATCTTACAGGGTGAAAATGTAATTGTTGGTTTGGTAATCCTTCATTTTCAACACTCCCTTCTTTAACTGAAAGTCATGCTGAATGTAAGCACTGCATTGTAAGCACTGCTCAGATTTTGGTGGCATATTCAATGAGCATATGTTCCAACTGAACATCATTTCATGATACCAAAGAAGAAATTAGCTTCTACAATGTAATTTATTGCCATATGTGTAAAAGGGAATTCATAAGAGAAGGATGTGTTTTTTGTCCTGAAGAAACCACAGCTTGTGTATTGCACAAAATCACTTTTGAAGGATGCCAATATACATCTCAAATGGTACAAAATGAAGATGCATCCAATTTCCAAAGCATCAATAGTCAATCAATAGTCAATAGTCATTTATTTGTCACATACACATAAATGTGCAGTGAAATGAAAAATTACCCGCAGTTCAACAATAAGACCAATAAGAATAATCAATAAAAATGCAATAACACATACAATCAGAAACCAACACCAAACAAAAGAAACATCCATCACAGTGACTCTCCTCCAGTCCCTCCTCACTGTGATGGAAGGCCAGAATGTATTTTCTCTTCCCCTGCCGTCGGGGCGGTCGGGGCTCCCGACATTGAAGCCCCCGCCGGGCGGAGAAAATCCCGCGGCCTATTTCAGGCCGCGCCGGACGGTGAAAGGCCCGCGGCAGGCCGACCCAAGCCCCACGATTCGGGGCGGGCAAAGACGCTGCCGCTGCTGGAGCTCCCGATGTCGGCCCCCACCCAGGGGCCTGCGGGCTTCTGACGTCCAGGCGGCCCGTGCCGGAGCCTCCGGAGACGAGTCGCAGCCGCTCCCGCAGTATCTGAAGGCAGCCAGCGCCGCAGGTGGTGAGTCTGGGTCGCGGGCTCTGTGAACCAGAGCCCAGGTGGTCCCAGCTGGAGCCCGCCAGCTCCAGGTGCATGGCCGATGGTAGGCCGCAGCGGGAACGGAGACATGACACAATGTTACAGTTTCCCCACATAACACACAACCGCAAACAGTACATCATATCTAAACTACAATTAAGACAAAAACAACAAAAAACACAAAAGACAAGGGACTGCAGGCAAGCCGCAGCTGCGAGGGCAGCGCTGGCTCCTCCACAGTATACAAAGTGGCATTGAATGAACATTGAGGAATTGAAAGGGAAAAGTAGAGTATGTGAATGCTGTAAAATATATGTAAAATTATTTCTTGCAAAGGTATTTAGTTAATGAAAACAATTGGTCAAACAAATATTAAAAATTCAATTTGTGGCGATACGATACGATAGAACTTTATTCATTGGTCTGCCAACAGTCATAACACGCAACAAGGTGCACAAAGCCTATGGTTATGTGAAGTTCCACCAGTTTATGAAGTAGGTCAGTACCATAATTCAGAAAATCTCAAACCAAGAAAACCTATTCAACTGATTGCAGTTACAACTGCACAAGAAAGTACGTTTAGTGTACCAGTCACATCATTTAATCAATTTCAGAAACTCAACTAATTTCACCTTTGCATTTCTGCCATGGGATCCTTTCCATTCCAATTTTGATCACTTATGACAAAAAGCACATCTTCTTTGGTAAACATGTTTACCATTCAGAACAAAATGTTGGCAACACTCTGTAAGTCAGGCAGCATCTGTGGAAATAGAAATAGAGTTAGTGCTTCATGTCAAAGCTCCTTCATCAGAACTTTTCAGGTCTTTGACTTATCATATCATATATATACAGCCGGAAACAGGCCTTTTCGGCCCTCCAAGTCCGTGCCGCCAGCGATCCCCGTACATTAACACTATCCTACACCCACTAGGGACAATTTTTACATTTACCCAGCCAATTAACCTACATACCTGTACGTATTTAGTTTCATATTTGTTTCCATATAGGTGTACCTGATCCACTGACTGCTTCCAGCCTTTTTTATTTCAAATTTTCAGTATCTGCAGCTTTTTGATTTCCAGATTTGCCCGATTTGCCATGAATTCCTTGAGATATGTACCACTTTCATTAAGAAGATAGACACAAAATGCTGGAGTAACTCAGCAGGTCAAGCAGCATCTCTGGAGAAACAAAACAGGGTCGTTTTGGGTGGAGACCCTTCTTCAGACTAGAGTTCTTCCCTCCCCCTGACTCTCAGTCTGAAGAAAGGTTTCAACACGAAACATCACCTATTCCTTTTCTCCAGAGATGCTGCCTGACTGGCTGAGTTACTTCAGCATTTTGTGTCTATCTTTGGTGTAAACCAGCATCTGCTGTTCCTTCCTAACCACTTTTACTTAAATTTTGTTTAATACAATCTGAAATCTTGAAAATGTTCTGCCTACTGGATTATAGTGTCAATCTATTAACTTTCCCAAATAACTTCAGTATGTTTTTGAGAGAGGACTTGCTTCTATATCCGCAGAGAAAAGTTAAATTGACTAGGTTTGTACAAGTTTAGTTTTGTGAATTATTTGATCATTCTTAGCCTCAATTTTTTGTTTAGTTTAGAGATACAGCGCAGAAACAGGACCTTTGGCCTACCGAGTCCGCATTGACCAGTGATCCCCGCACACTAACACTATCCTACACGCACGAGGGACAATTTTACATTTATACCAAGCCAATTAACTAACAAACCTGTACATCTATGGAGTGTGGGAGAAAAACTAAGATCTCGGAGAAAACCCAAGTGGAGAACGTACAAACTTTATACAAACAAGCACCCGTAGTCAGGATTGAACCCAGGTCGCTGGCGCTGTGAGGCGGTAGCTCTACCGCGACGGCACTGTATTTTACTCCTATATTCATTGTCAGTTTGGCATTTTGATGATAGGCCATTGATCTGAAATATTAACTATGTTTCTCTTCCCATAGATACCGACTGCTTGTTATGTATTTATTTTAATTTAAAGCATTTTCAGTTTTTTGCTTTTCATTTTGAGGACAATGTCTACCTTCCTTTTGGTCGTCAACTACAGTCATTCAAATTCATTGTTGTCAGTCAGTAAGAATTTCCCCCTTAATTAGAGTTAATTTTCCCTGTAACATAAGCAGGTTACCTACTTGAAACTGAGATCATTATAATGACTATATTTAGGATTTTCACATGAACATCCCGTGTAACATGTCTAATAATTAGAAACTTAAATAAGCACAGATTTATTTTTTAAAGGCTGATTTACAAAACTGATTTGTGGCTGGTGGTAACCTGACAAGAGCACTCTCAGAATTTACACATTCGGACAGATTAGCAGATGATTGTTGAGCATATAAATCTGCCATTACATTGGTCAGAGTCCAGGGAATCAACTTCTCATTATCCATTCTGCATGATCTTCTCTTAGACAGCCTTCAGTGAAACTTTAATTTTATTTTTTCTGCACATATGTGAGAATATTGGTTTGCAATGATTTTCTCTTTGAATTCAAAAGGGTTTTATGTCTAATTCATTGATAGTAAAATGCATCACGACTTTCCATATATTCTGCTGTAATGAAAAAATAAAGAACTATTATTAATAGGAAATAAGCAAACCCCATTATAATTGTCTATAATTGATTATGCTAGACATTAATTTTATTCCAGATTTGGAGATGGTGGTCATTTTACTACTTAGAATACACTGAATGTCTTTGCCGAGGAACCATGTCTTAAACTGGATCATCAGTCTGCCCATCTGAGGTGATAAACAGAAGTTTGTGTTAGGTATTTGATGAAATTGGCAGAACATTAATTAATCTTGGACAGAAAATTAGTCCATTCTCTCAACACTTATTAATATCTTCTGTAGCAATTTCTTCTTGAACTATAATGTATGTGACATCTTTGTAACTCCCAACGCAGACCAAAGAATATTCTAATTATTGCCAGGTTGAGATTGGTGCACTAATAAAATTTGCAGGGTTGCTTAGGAATGTCATTGACATTTGCCTAAAGTTGTCTGTGGTTTCATTTGATAGGCCATTTTGATAGGCACATTGTGTTTTCTTGATACTGCTTGAATAGGATTGAAAACCGTCAGATTCAAGCCCTTTGGCCCATCCCGTTGATTCCAACTGAGGAGCATTCTTGAGCTGGTACAATTTGCCTGCATTTTGCCCATCTCCCTCGAAACCATTCATATCCATGTACCTGTCTAAATGTCTTTTAAATAATGTAATTATATCCACCACTATATTTTGATTTTTATCAAAAGTAATTCTGCCTGACTTGCTCAATTTGTTATCTACTCGATCCCAAGAATTACACTAGTTTAGCATTTTAGAGACAAAAGGCAACCACTATGGTATGAAGGGATTTGTACTCTGCTATGATGTGGATCCATATGATGGATTTTAAAGTTAACAACACAGACCCTTTAGTACAAGACAAACAGTTGCCAGCGTTTGGTCCATAGCCTTCTGTGCCTTGGTAATTCAAGTCGTCTTTGAGATAGATATTCCATTAGTACCCGCTACCATGACCCATTCATGCACTATTTATCATATTGCACCCATGGTCTGAGTGAGAAAGATCGATCTCAAAACCCTTTCAGTTTAGTTTAGCGATACAACGTGGAAACAGACCCTTCGGCCCATCGAATCCGGCAACCCCCGCACATTAACACTACCCCTGCATATTAGCACATTAGCATATTATCGAAACATATAGGATTATTAAGGGGTTGGACACGTTAGAGGCAGGAAACATGTTCCCAATGTTGGGGGAGTCCAGAACTAGGGGCCACAGTTTAAGAATAAGTTGTAGGCCATTTAGAATGGAGATGAGGAAAAAAAAATTCATTCAGAGAGTTGTGAATCTGTGGAATTCTCTGCCTTAGAAGGCAGTGGAGGCCAATTCTCTGAATGCATTCAAGGGAGAGCTAGATAGAGCTCAAGGATAGCGGAGTCAGGGGGTATGGGGAAAAGGCAGGAACAGGGTACTGATTGAGAATGATCAGCCATGATCACATTGAATGGCGGTGCTGGCTCAAAGGGCCGAATGGCTTACTCCTGCACCTATTGTCTATTGTCTGCACACAGTAGGGACAATTTTTACATTTATACTTTTAACCCAATTAGCCTACAAACCTGTACATTTTTGGAGTGTGGGAAGATACCAAAGATCTCAAAGAAAACCCATGCAGGCCATGGGGAGAACGTACAAACTCTGTACAGATAGGCACGCATAGTCAGGATCGAACCCGGTCTCTGGCAGTGTAAGGCAGCAACTCTACCGCTACGCCACCGTGCACCCTTCTAAACCTTTTATCCGTCACCCTATGCTGTCTAGCTTCAGGAATCTCTGGTTGGGGGAAAGATCTCCCAGTGTTAAATCTATTCATGGTCTGCATCGTTTTTTGTACTCTCGGCCTCGCAAGAAACAAACAGCCGATGCAATCTCTTCTCAGTAAAGTAAGTTGTTATTTTTTTCGGTATTTCTTGATGGGATGCTGGGAGGGGCTTCATATTTGACTGAAACTAACTAGATTTTGGACCTCAAACCAAACTGAATTCTAAGTTCTAACTTCTTAGATGTCTGATGAATAAAGATAAATATTCATTTAATATACAAGATTACTGTTTCATTTACTTGGGGAATGGGGCATAGATAATCCTAATAACTCAAGTTTCAGTGGTATATTTACGACTTATTAAAGAGGCATATTTAAGTTCCTTCTCAGCCATGATTACGGTAATATATTATGGTAATCATTTTACTAAAGCCTCATCAAGTGTGCATTTGGCAAAACATATTGAAATTCCTCTTCTGCCAAGCAACTGGAAGAAATGATGGAGGTAGAGACTAACATAGACAAATCCCTAGTGACCAGCATATAAATGGAACCAACTCGTAAGAACACAACATATTTCCAAAATGGTAATCAAATAGTTTTTATTTATACTTTAATTGTTGATGCTCCAACGTTTATTTCAAAATAAGTACATTTAAATTAAAGCATGAAATATGTTTCTCATATACATTACTTTTATTCTTAAATTGTTTACAGTTCTATCTGATTTTACTCCTGTCTTACTTTTGTCTTCAATTTTTAGAATCTTCCCTGAACATTTTCCAAATTTCATCTCTGCTTTAGTAAATACGTCCAAATTTGTTATTTTGCAAATTATTTCATTACGCAGTTTCAATACCTAGGCACAAAACAAAAATCAGATTTCGATAAGGACATTTCGCCAAGCACATTTATATTCCGCACATGCATGCACGTTCTCGCACAGATTCTTTGGTGCTTCTTCTGTATACTCAACAACTGAAAGAATTGTTGCTGTGCCGAAAACCATTTTCTGTAGCTATTGGCTGACCAGAATGAACGTACAACAGTCTGTTTTATCCATGTATTTATTATTGTGAGAAACTGATATCCACAGGGACTGCTATTAATAAGATCTAGTAAAAGCTGCAGTAAAACTTGAAAACTGGATTCCAGCTAAAATCTATAAGTACATCAGTGAGAGGTATATTGATATTGCAGAGAAGCGGAGCACAGTTTAAATCTGTAAAAGGAAAATAAAATTAAGATACAGATTCCTCAGGGGATTTTCATGGCAGTAATTTATTCCTGGTGTACTGCAACCTACTGCTATAATGCTGCATGATTATGCTATGGCTTTATGTAATGAATATTGTTTATGGTTTACTTGTTAGTAATGAACACCCATCTTTAATGGCATGGTCTTCATATTGCTCCCAAAGGAAGAATTATAAAACAGGGCTATTGAAATGAGTATTGATGGGACGATGCTTAATGGGCGACAATCTGATAAATGGCATAATTTCATTTCCTCAATGGCATCGCAATTAATAGGTTTCTGATCTACTATGACTCTTCTCCCCTGAATTACTTTAACATTAGCAATGGTGTGCATATAGATTGGAATATTATAAAAATCTATTTTTATGTGGATTGCTTTACTGGGGCCAAGTTGAATTAAAGGATAACTAACTTATCTGCCTAAAATAGGATCAATATTCCATATATTTGAATCATAATACTGCATTTTGTATCATTCTTATCAAATACAAATATTTCATTTCAAGATCTGAGGCATCAATGATAATCGTATCAATACCTACAGCAACTTCCATTTGTATCTGTTAGTCTTGTAAATCTTTACACATTCCTTCTATATTCTCAAAGCAAATCAATTTGATACCATATCTTCCAACCACACAAGTATTTTATTTTGGATGTCTTTTTAGATTGTAAGTTAATGATGTCTTCTCTGGCCTTTAAGAAGTATCTAGTCTTCAAAACACTATTGATTTCTAACTCCAGTAAATCAATAGATATTGTCCCCTGAGCATCAGTAAATTGTAATCCCATCTGGCTTAATATATTATCTTCCCGGCTGCTTGATTAAAATATTCTGTTCTGTCAAGGGGAGTTTACTTGCTTGAAAGTTTGAACCACTTGTTACTCTGTGAAATTAATTGATCCAGATTTGAAACACATCCTTTCCACCTTTTCTTTCTTGTTAGTTTGGAAAACAGTGCACAGAAGATTCCTATCGCTCAGAGGACTATCGGAACACAGCTACCAGCCTTGGAGGGCATCTACAATGCACGATGCCTCAGAAAAGCAACCTGCATCCACAAAGACTCTACACACCCCTGCAACAGTCTGTTCGAACTTTTACCATCGGGCAGACGATACAAGACCTTCTACGCCCGCACCTCCAGACTCAGGAACAGCTTCATCCCCAGGGCCATAGCTGCTATGAACTGGTCCTGCTGAGCCGGATGGTCACATCGCACAGTGAACCGGCACAGATCTACTTGCACTTTATTCTGTTTTAAAACTGTTCTAATTTGTTTCATTGGGTTGTTTAAATTAATACTGACTAGCTAATTAATTTATTGCATCGTATGGGAGGCGCATTCCCAATCTCGTTGTACCCTGTACAATGACAATAAAGATATATTGTATTGTATTGTATTGTCTTAAAACATCTCAGACGATGACAAAGAAATTATCCAGGTCAATGATTCACAAGTGAGTGATAGCCGATAGCACACTTGCACTTGAAGATTGCTAATTTTTGTTATTTTTATCCACTGGTTTCTTGTCCTTATTCAGAATTCTGACTAGTGGAGGCAAAATCCAAATATTGCCCACCTTATTGGAGTTTTACTATATGGTTACAAGCCTCTATTTTGCTTTGGTATTTACTGGTAGCAGGTGAAAGTGTATGATTGACAAAATAGATGTAATGATTTTATTATTTATTTAATTGAGAATTTTGAATATTTTAGTTTGGGGGAAAATAAATGTAATACACTGTGATTGAAACAAATAAGATGCTGAAGAAGGGTCTTGACCAGAAACGTCAGCCATTCCTTCTCTCCAGAGATGGTACCTGTCCCGTTGAGTTACTCCATCATTTTGTGTCTATCTTTGGTTTAAATCAACATCCGCAGTTCCTTCCAACACTGATCGTGAATCATGACAGGATGGATAGGAAAGGTTTTTTCCTCTTGTAGGAGAGCATAGAACAATATAGAACAAATTTCCTCTCTGAGGAACATGTTCATTCATCTCTCTACTTTACCGTCTATATCTCTCGTTTCCCTATCCCCTGACACTCAGTCTGAAGAAGGGCTTCAACTCGAAACATCACCTATTCCTTTTTTCCAGAGATGCTGTCTGACCCGCTGAGTGACTCAAACATTTTGTGTCTATCCTAGTTTTTAGGACTCTTTTCCTAATGGGGAAGTGGAATCTGAGTCTTTGAATATGTTGGAGGGTGAAGTAGATTCTTAATGAGCAGAATAATGGTAGGTTACTGTGCGTATCAGGAATACAGAGTTAAGGTTCCACTCAAACCACTTGCAATTTTATTGAATGGCGGCCAGCCTCACGTGGCATTCTCCTTCTCCAAATGTTTATGTTTGTTCATCTGTGTGTATTCACTGCATTACATTTAAGTTTATGGCATACTTGAACATGAACAACCCATTTCTAGGAAGCAATTAACACTGGAGTAAATCTTCTGTTGAGATTCATCCAGAACTGTCAGCCTATTCACAATCTCAGGCTGAAGCACAGCCTTCCATTCAGCAGAATCCCACCCCCAGAGCATTTGCCCTATTCTGCTGTGATTTGTTTCCCAGCACAGCACAGCAGTAGAGTTGCTGCCTTACAGCATCAGAGACCCGGGTTCAATCCGGTCTATGGGTGCTTGTCTGTACGGAGTTTGTTCGAAAACCCTGTGACCTGCGTGGGTTTTCTCCGGGATCTCTGGTTTCCTCCCACACTCCAAAGGTGTACAGGTTTATGGATTCATTGACTTGGTATAATTGTAAATTGTCCCTAGTGTATAGGATAGTGTTAGTGCACGGGGATCGCAGGGTGGCATGGACTTGGTGGGCCAAAGGGCTTGTTTCCACACTGCATCTCTAAACTAAACTAAATTAAAAGAGAACGTAAAAGGCTTCTGGAAATTGTCAACACTGTGTACCTACTGTAACTGGTATTTTGTCAGTTTGCGGACTGTACAAAGAACTGTGGCATAGGGAAGGGAGATGGAGTGAGAACTGTGTTGGATAGGAAGCTTGCTGCTATTAGTTAAAGCAATCAACATCAAACTCTGCAGGGTGTCTAATTTCTTGAGCAACAGGAAACCTTTGCTGCCACTGTAAATTGTTACATTGTTATGTAGATGATGATTCGGTGGAGAATAGCAGGCGACTTTATTTCCACAAAATCAGTTCATCTTCCTCTGCTCTGCATGATTGCATGGTTCCTTAAAAAAAAGTAATAAAGTGCAGCGTTGTAGGAGTTATGAATAAAAGTACACATTTAATGAAAATACTCCCAAAGACCGATAATCGTAATGTTTCATCAGCTTAAATCATCATTTTCTTTTCAACATTTCAGACATTAATTTGGGTATGATACAAAATGTAGCATTATCATAAAATGATTAAAAATAAGCCATTGAGCAGTTTGCCAAGTCGATGTACTGGCTGACGCTCCACGGAGCAGCTGTCCTTGATTTGAGACTTATGCCCCATAATAAATTTCTCGAGCTGTAAATTGAAAGAGATGCTGCCAAATTCAACCCCTTCCTGGAGACAGCAGAAAGACTTCACCTCAGGGATGTGCTCATTGTGCCATGAAACAGCTCAGGCAGGATGAAATGCTTCATTGTCTTTGGTAACATGGGATGATGCTTCCCCCACCCTTTCCAGCTGAAAGAGGAGTTGAGGGGAAAAAATAAACCTTATGCAGACAATTAAAAAAGAAGGAATGCTGCGATTTAAAAAGAAAAGAATACACGTTATTGATAAGGCCTAATTATTTTCTGAGATGCCTGTGCCTGGAAAATGGATCTTGTAGCGTACTTTGTTTTTAAGCTAGGTTGAATATTACTGTTTACTTTGAGAAAATTGCACAAACGGCAGGAATTGTGCAGTACTTGAAATTCAACCTGGTTGTGGTTTATATCAGCGCATTGCAGAGGTTTCCTGGGTCAGACAGGGATGGCAGGGTGTCATTTGCCAAGCCATCACAGCATGGTTTGGGAACAGCCCAGACTATCACACAAACCAACCTCCCATTGACTCCACCTACACTTCACGCTGCCTCGGCAAGTCAACCAGCATAATCAAGGCCGAGTCTCACTCACCCCACTACTCACTCTTCTTCCCTCTCCCATCAGGTAAGAGGTACAGGTGTGAAAGTACATATTTTGCACTGGATAGCACACATCAAAAAAGCTTTTTGCTGTACTTCGGTACACATGACAATAAACTAAACTCAACTAAACTAAATTGGGTATGGCTTTTACAGCTTCAAAGATTTCATAGCCATTTTGAGGGGTGCAAGCTTTTATGTGGTTCAGGGACAGTTTCTTCCCAGCTGCTATCAGGCAACTAAACCATCCTATCGCCAACTAGGAAGCAGACCTTAGCTACCATCTACCTCATTGGAGACCCTTGGACTATCTTTAATCAGACTGTACTGGACGTCATCTTGTACTGGATAGTACACAGCAAAAAAGTTTTTCACTGTACCTTGGCACACGTGACATTAAGCTAAACTGAACTAAACTAAATTGGGTCTTGCTTTTCCAGCTTCAGAGATTTCATAGCCATGTTGAGGGAAGCAAGCTTTTATGTGCTTCTCTCACTACAGCCATGCAATATACAGAGACACTCACACTATCAACACCTGCCACTCTAGTTTGGTTTTAGTTTAGAGATACAGCGCGGAAACAGGCCCTTCGGCCCACTGAGTCTGCACTGACCAGCGATCCCCGCACATTAATGCTATGCTACACACACTAGGGACAATTTTTACAATTTTACACATACACCAAGCCAATTAACCTACATAACTGTATGTCTTTGGAGTGTGGGAGGAAACCGAAGATCTCAGAGAAAACCAAGGCGGTCACGGGGAGAACATACAAACTCCGTACCGACAGCACCCGTAGTCAGGATCGAACCCGGGTCTCTGGCGCTGCAAGCACTGTAAGGCAGCAACTCTACCGCTGCTCCACCTAGTTGATTGTGAAGGTTTCTGCTATTTTTCACAATGATCGAGGTACATAAGTATACCTGCATAATAGTCTAATTTAGTTTAGAGATACAGCACGGAAACAGGCCCTTTGGTCCGCTGACCAGCGATCCCCACATACTAATACTATCCTACACACACACACACACACACACACACACACACACACACACACCAGGGACAATCTACAATTTTGCTAAGCTAATTAGCCTACAAACCTGTACGCCTTTAGAGTGAGGGAGGAAATCGGAGCACGCAGAGGAAACCCACATGGTCACAGGGAAAACATACAAACTCCGTACAGACAGCATCCGTGGTCAGGATTGAACCCGGGTCTCTGGAGCTGTAAGGCAGCAACTCTACTTCTGCACCACCGTGCTGTCCCCAAATATATTAGACCTTTGTCAAGTACGCTGTGTGGGCTGAGTCTCAAGATAAGTGTTGAAGACAAGAAAAATGTGGCTGAAGAATTGAACGGAGAAGATGAATAGAGCCCCAAGAGCCACTCTTTTACCCTGAGCTCAGTAAATAACAATGTAATAGGGAAGAAGGTATGTAAAACAAGGTCTGTGGCTAGAGGTCTGTGGCCTTCTGGTGACATAACGTCAGCTAGACATTGATGCATGGACTCCTCTGTCCATTTAAATTAAGACCATAAAACTTGCTGGCTTTCAGATCTGTCCAGACAACAGCCGATCTGTAACATGTATCCTAGTTGTTGGTCACTTCAGTATTAAGGGATCCACTGATGTTTTATTCAAGGAGAAGGTGCATTGTCCATCTGTCCTAGAGCTGAGAGAATATGTTTGAATAGAAGGCTAGGTGCTGTAAACAGAATTGGTATAGATGGGTACTTGATGGTCAAAAGTGTTTTATTGTCTTATGTACTGAAATGGAACAATTAAATACTTACTTGCAGCAGCAACACAACACGTTTATAAACATAGTACTCAATAGATAATATGATAGACAAACAAAAAAATCATTAAATAAAAAATATATAGTACAAAAATAAAACAAAGCCCCAAAGTTTGTAGTTTAGTTGGAGTTCGTAGTGTTTGGTAGCCTGATGGTTGTTGGGAAGAAGCTGTTCCTGAACCTGGACAATACAGTTTTAGACTCTTATTCAGTCTTCCTGAACATGAACATGGTGCACTGAAGGGTCTGATTTTGTGCTTATGACTCCATGAAGCATAGATTGGCAAGCAATGTGCGCTTCTCAAGATTTTGAAGTGATAGATCAGATCCATCTAGAGACACAAAATGCTGGAGTAACTCAATGGGACAGGCTGCATCTCTGGAGAGAAGGAATGGGTGACATTTCCGGTCCAAAACATCACCCCTTCCTTCTCTCCAGAGATGCTGCCTGCCCCGCTGAGTTACTTCAGCATTTTGTGTCTATCTTCAGTTTAAACCAGCATCCACAGTTCCTTCCTACAGGATCAGATTCATATATTGGCTTAAGATCCCCCCAAAAACCCAGAGGTCTTGATGGATAGAAAACCTATTCTCCCTTAAAGCTCATAGTCAACCTGGAGAAGATGTTTTGCATGGTAATGCCATTGGGGCTTACAGAATGCAAGTAAATTGTCTGCTCCGCTCATGGGAATCCCAAATGCACTTTCGCGAAAATACTATGACATTGCTGCAAAATGCTGCCATCAGGAGACCTCAGGATTTATGTGAAAACATACAGCAGGAGATAGAAGAGGAAGAGGTGTAGGAGGAGCATTAAATATGTACAAACCACCACGTATTTGTATACTTAAAATTATAAATATCAAGAAATATTTACATAGATGAAATGACAAATGTTCTAATTAATAGTAAGATTAAATGAGAACTTACCAGTTCGAAGTTTGATCTGTATTTTATGAGGAGTTACGATGAGGGACTACGTGAAGACCCCGTCCAGCACGCATGCGCGACATTCTTCAAAGCAGCGGTGTGGATTCACAGAAAAAACACAATGATTGAAATAAACATAGTAAAGAAAGGATAAGAACTTAATTACCAGTTGATCTGTATAAAAGAGGGTGGGAGCGGAGGGCACGTAGTCCCTCATCGTAACTCCTCATAAAATACAGATCAAACTTCGAACTGGTAAGTTCTCATTTAATCTTACTATTTTATTTCGGAGTCACGTGAGTGACTACGTGAAGACTTCAAAGCTCTGTGATTCCGAACCGTGTACCAGCTCATGCTTCACTCACTGTCTGAAGACCTTAGAGGGAGGAAGTATGTTATCGCAATCAAGAACCCTGTTTGTGAACAAAAAAGGTTTATTAATGACAACAAAGAACAGAGAGCTCCCCAGGGCTCAAATTAAATATTATCTGCAGACTCTAAAATTCTGTCTGCAAATGTAGCAGGTTGCGCCAGCGGTTTATTATAAAACCTTTGGAAAGTTCTTTCCGAGGACCATCCTGGTCTGGCCAGAATATGGTCGATAGGCACGTCCATTCGACTAGCCGCCGACGTAGATGCAGCCCTGGTGGAGTGAGATTTGTAAACATTAGTATTCACTCCTGCGGACTTAAGCACCTGCTTGAGCCACCTTGAAATGGTTTGGCTCGTCACCTGACCATGAGGCTTCTTGTGGCTTATCCATAAGGCTTTTTCTCTCCCTCTTAAGTTGTATGTTGTGTCTATGTAATTGGCGAGATGGGTCTTGGCACACAGCCGTGGGTCAGATGAATATGCCCAGAACTCCATGACTGGAGGCGTGGTACCTGGTCTAGTTTGTTTGACCAGTCCCTGAATATGGAATGTGAAACAGTCCAATGACTCTGTCATGCTGTCCAGCCTCAGAAGGTGGAGGGACTGTACCCTTTGAGCTGACACTGGTGCCATGAGCATGACTGATTTCAGTGTAAGTTGTTCCAGCGTGAGTGCCCTGGGCGGTGGCCATCCCCTAAGGTACGTCAGCACAATGCTGACATCCCAGATCTGAGTGTACCTTGGTCTGGGGGAATTGGTGTTAAAAAATGCACCTCATGATTTTTACCACTAATGGATGGGACCCCAAAGTCAGTTGTCCTGCTGCTGGAACCAAATAAGCTGACAACGCACTCCTGGCTGTATTTATGGCGCTGTAGCTGAGTCCTTCCCGATGTAATCCAACCAGGAACTCCACAACACTGGTGGCTGTCGCTGTAGTGTAGGTAGTTCCTGTTTTGGAGCAATACCGTTCCCATTTCCTTATGTTGGTCAGGTATTGTCTCCTGGTGGACTCCCGGTGGGATGCGGTCATCATGTTGATGGCGTCCTCAGACAGTCCCAGGCCCAGTAGAGGTCTTTTTAGAATCTGCAAGCCAGGAGATTGACTCTGTCATGGCACGGGTGACTAATGCCTGACACTGGGTGGATTAATAATTCCGGACTGCTGGGGAATTCCAACGGTGTTTCGACAGCCATGTCGAGGGCCACTGGGAACCATGGCTGTGTAGGCCAGTCGGGTGTTATCAAGATTCCTGAAGCGGAATCCAATTGAATCTTGCGTGACAGCCGACTGATGAGGCAGAAGGGAGGAAAAGCATAAAAGAACATTTTCCCCCAATGCAGCGTGAATGCATCAACTGCTGCTGCCTCAGGGTCTGGTTCCCAAGCGACATATGTTGGTACCTGGTGATTCAGCCTGGATGCAAATGGGTCGATATCTGGTGTGCCATATTGCTTTGTAATTTCGGCAAATACTTTGGGATTTAACATCCATTCGATGTTATCGTTAAATTTGCGTGACCTGGTGTCTGCCACTGTATTTTGGTTACCTGGTAGGTAAGTTGCTGATAACCAAGTATGTCTTTCGACACACCATTGCCAGATTAGGTTGACCAATTTGTCACACGATATCGACTTTACACCACCCATGTGTTTGATATAAGCCACCACCGTGGTATTATCTAATTGCAACCGGACATGTGCATGATGCGTATTAGATGAATATGCTTTTAAACCATAAAACGCACCCAACATTTCTAAATAGTTGATACCCCGTGTCTGTAGGCAAGATGATTTAGAATTAGTCCATCTGCCCCCTGTGCTGGATTGCATGTTAGTTGCTCCCCAGCCCAAAGCACTGGCATCCGTTTGCATGGCTAATACTGGGTTGGTTATTATTATGGGACTGGAACTGAGCCTAATGTTCCTTGTCCACCATTGTAACTCTGGAATGGATTCAGCAGTTAAATACATGGCTCGGTCAAAGTGACCTGAGTTTTCTTTAGTGCGTGCACTTTTGCTCTTTGTAAATTTTTGGTAGTGCAAAGGTCCAAATTGTACAGCTGGAAAAGCTGCTACCATTTTACCAAACTCTAGCTACCTGCCGTATGGTTGGCTGACGTTTATTCATTAGTTCGTGGCATGATAGTGCCAATTCTGATGCTTTCCCCTTCGGCAGAGTTACAAACATGCGAACAGTATCAATCGTAAATCCAAGATAGTCCATGGTAGTGGACGGTGTAAAATTGGATTTATCTGGATGTATGACAAACCCCAAAGTTTCAAACAAACGTTTGGTAAGGCTTTAAATTGCCATAGCTGTTTCATCCAGATAAACTTTAAGTATTTACGATGCTCCTTGTGTATGGGTACTGAGTAGTAAGCATCTTTTAAATCAATGCCTGCTAGAAAGTACCCTCTAGAAATCAAAAGTCTGGCGGTTTCAAAAGTTTCCATCTTGAAATGTGTATAGTTAACTGACTCGTTAAACGTAGTTAAGTCAATGATGATGCGACATCCACCATCTTTTTTAGTTTTAGTGAAAATATTAGACACAAATTCCAAAGGTTCATGTTTTTCTTTCAATGACACCTTTTGCTAGTAGCCTCATAAGTTCAGCTTGACCCTCTTGTTTCTCTTTGAGTGAGAGGGTGAATACCCTTTGGGGTATAAGCTGAACTGGCGGAATATTTTTATGAACAAAGTCAATTTTATAGCCATGAATGCAGCTTAGTATGTACTTGTCATTAATGATGGTTTCCCATGCATCCAAAAACCAGTGCAATCTCCCCCCTGATAGTATAGAGCCCGTACTGGTCATATGCTGAGAGGGACCAGACCCACCTACCTCCATGGTTACTGGTGCTACTTCTGCCTCTTCGCTGGACGATGAGGTGTCTGCTGGGCTGTAGAGGCCTGCTGTTGGCGTTGATGTTGTTGGGGGTGGCACATTTTCCATGGGGTCCGCTCTGGGCCCTGGCCTAAAAAAGGCTTACGGGGAATGGTTGCGGGCCCCGAGCTTTCACCAGTCCCATATGGTGGTCGACGACTGGTGGACGCCGTGGGGTACTGCCGCCTGGGTTTGTTGGGTCTGCTCGGTCCTAAACCTGCCCTCACGAGACCAAAGGTCTTGGACTCTTCCTCTAGGTCTTTCACCTTTTTTGGAAGGTCCTTTACAAAAAGCAGAATTGGAGGTTCTGAACCCGGTGTTTTGCAAGCCTGCAAACTTAGGGTTGAGGGCAGGCTTGATGATCTCATATTGAGTGGTGCACAGCAGAGCTAATGTATCTTGCTGATTTGTGGAGATGTCCACACCATCAATGGACCGAGCATATGATTTTCTGGAGCTTCAACTCCAGGTTCCTGATGTTCTGCCCCAGATGTCCCCAAATTTGGCTGTTTACAGCTGGTACATTCAATGATGTACAATTTTCTGGGGCTGAATATAGTTTAAGAGCCTCATTGACCACCCGTTCTTGTAGGGGTTTTGAGGACAGGTGGTCAATGCTGGCTGCAAGTTTTTGGCTCTAAAAGCCGACCCCCTCGTGGAATGACCACGTAGCGGTTGACCACACCCAGCAGCTCTTCCTGATCCTGTACACCCTGCGTACTCCGGAGATCTTCAGCCAAGAACCCATCTTGTTGACCAGCCCAGACCTGGTCGCCAATGCTGCCTTCAAAAGAAGGTGAGGCAATGGCCAGTGCCACAAAGGGCACTGCGGGAGTGCCTGGGCGCTCTGGGCCCTCCCTTGGCGAGTCTGCTGCTGCTCTCTCAGCAGATCTCGCTGGAGCATTTGCTCCATAAGCCGTTTGGCTTTAGGCGGCTGCCAGTGCCGCTGTGTAGCGGTGTGGCATCTTCATCCGAAACGTCGGACACTACCGCCCGGTTCTGGCTGCAGGTACCTCCAGCTCGCTGCTCAGGCTGCGCTAGCGATGCTGGGCTCGGCTCGGTAGTTGCTGCCGCCTCTTGCCCCCCCTCCAAAGAACGTTCCTCAACGGAAGACGAACGGGGGCAAGCTGAAATTTCTTTCCTCTGGTCTTGCTCATCTTGTGTACCTAAAGCAGACCAGAGAAAATACTCACGGCCACGGTAGACTTACCTGTCGGCCCGACTTTTTAGTTTGTAGCGGGAGCACCTTGAACTCCCGTTCGTCGCGGGTGCACTGCGTGAACGCTAATGTCGCGCATGCGTGCTGGACGGGGTCTTCACGTAGTCACTCACGTGACTCCGAAATAAAACTACACATTTACAGTTATAAATGCCATCTCTTTGTCTTCCCATCCACAAGACTCGTCGCTTATAACCTGTATTTAATGTATAAATTAGTAGCGCCTAGAATGAGCAATATACTGCTCTATATTCTAGGTGCCATAAATTACCAGCGTCTAGAATGGGCAATCTATGGAACATAGAACAGTACAGCACAGTGTCTGTGCCAAACAAAATGCCTAGAACAGCACTTATTAACCTGCCCATAGTTCCTCCATTCCGTGTATTTCCATGTGCCTATCCAAAAGTTGCTTAAATGGCACTATTGTACCTGCTTTCACTACCACCCCCAACAGTGCGTTCCAGTACTTCTCCAGATAGGCAGCTAGCATAACTAGTTTCATTTTCGACAATTGTTGCTCCAAATGATTGCTGTTTCAACTGTAAATGCACTGTGCGGCATATATTAAACACCATCTTTCTGATACTGCACACAAATACCAAACGGTTCACATAAAAGTTAACAAAGCAGTTAATAATCCTTATAAATTACAATAGGAGCTAGACTGGTGGTGCAGCAGTTAAATTAACAGACTAGCAATCCAGAGACCTGGACTAACAATCATGCTACCCAGGTTCAATTCCCATCACAGCAGCAGTGGAATCTAAATGTAGTTAATAATCTGGAATTTAGGAAAGGAAATAAAAAATAACAAATAGTAGTCTTATAAAATTGCCATCCTTGTGAAGCTGGATCACCTGACTGTGTACAAGTGTAACAACTGAGTGATCACACAACCCGATCAATTAGATTGAAGCTCTGCAGTCCTACTGCGTCTAGTTGGAATGTTAATGAACAGCTAAACATTTAATGGGTGAGAGAGGATACAAAAATATACATGTAGGAAGGAACTGTAGATGCTGGTTTACACCGAAGATAGACACAAAAAGCTGGAATAACTGAACGGGTCAGGCAGCATCTTCTTCAGGGTCTTGAGCCGAAACATCACCTATTCCTCTCCTCCAGAGATGCTGCTAAACCCGCTGGGTTACTCCCATTTTTGCATCTATCCAAACCTATACCCCGTTCTCAATGATGGCAGGGCCCAGCACACAAATGCTAAAGAAAAGCAATGTTCAGCCAAAATTGCCGAATGGATGATGCATCTCAGTTTCCCCCCTGAGATCCCACCATATCCGAAACAATTCTCCAGCCAATTCTATTCACTTCACATGATATCAAGGAATGGCTGAAACCACTGAATTCAAACACTCTGTTTCTCTCTGCCCTTTGCGAAAGGAAGTTCAAGGACTCCTGCCTCTTGAGAGAAAAGAAAATCACCTTATCTCTATTTTAAATGAGAGACACCTTATTTTTAAACTGTGACCCCTGATTCTAAATTATCCCACAAGAGGAAACATTCTCTCCACATCCACCCTTGTCAAGACCCCTCAGAATGCTATATACTATAATTAAGCTTTTTTTCCCTCATACTTCTAAACTTCAGGCACTTCAGAAAATGAATGGATGTGTTTTTGTCCTTGAAAAATATCACTGCTTCTATTCCAAAAAGGAATAAATAAAGAACAGCAGATCAAGTGAAAAGGAATTTATTTTTACATGGCCAAGGTAAAACATAATTTCAAATCATTTGAATGTAATTACGAAGATATTAAGGATCTGAATTATGTTAAAAAATATACATAAATAACCATCTATATAAACTTTTAAATATTAAAGGGGTGTTCTATTTACCAATTGAATCCAGATGTAATATAACAGATGGGTTATTTCTGGTTTTGGTTCTTTTGGAACACATAAATCAAGTCGAATCACTAGAGTAAGATTCAATTCCTAAATTAAACTTTAAAATAAATTATAGCACAATTTACAAACATACAATGCTAACAATAATTGATTAGCATATGGTACTATAGTAAATAAATGTATTTATTTTGCCAGAAGCTAAGGTGACCAGCCCCAGATTCACCATGACGACCAAGGGAATGGCACTGTGGCGCAGTTGGTAGATTTGCTGCCTCACAGTGCACAGTTCCATCCTGATCTCAGGAACTGCCTGTATGCAGTTTGTACACTATCTGCGACTGGCTGGATTTCCTCCAGGTGCTCCTGTTTTCTCCCACCCCTTTGATGGGTTTGTTGGTTAATTGGTCTCTGTAAATTCACCCTATTGTGTACAGAGTGGATGCAAAAGTAAGATAACATAGTTTAGTTTAGAGATACAGCGTGGAAACGGGCCCTCTCGGAGAAAACCCACGCAGGTCACAGGGAGAACGTACAAACTCCGTACAGCTGGTGCCCGTAGTCAGGATCGAACCTGAGTCTCCGGTGCTGCATTCGTTGTAAGGCAGCAACTCTACCGCTGCGCCACCGTGCCGCCCTGCTTCCATGCTGTGTTTTTCAATCAATCCATCATAACCTTCCAGCACTATCTAAATATTAGGGAAGAAATCTTTCAAGGTTCAGTACAACATAATCCTTTTTAATCTTGATGGGTTTAATCAAGGGATGCCATCAGGCAAAATCTCTCTTAAGGTCATCAGAGCAGGTTTCATGAATAGAATGTCCTATTGCCACATCTATTTTTTATGTTCTTATGTGCGCACACACACACATTTGATATCTTTTTGTGAACTTCAGATCAACATCATAGAGTGTAATGGATGGGAAGGCAGGAGCCTCGGCGGTGGTGGGGCCTTGGCGGCAATGGGAGCCTCGGCGGCGGTGGGGCCTCGGCGGCAATGGGAGCCTCGGCGGCGGTGGGGCCTCGCGATCGATCCGCGATCAGCGGTCGATGAGCATGAGAGGGGGAGGGGAAGACAATAGGGACCCGGCGTGGGGGGACCGGCGTGGGGGGACCGCCGTGAGGGACGGTGGGAGAATAGTTGGGGGGCACTCTTGTTTAGAATCTTCTGCATAGGGGATAAACCTGTATTTGTTTGTTTGTTTGTTCGTTCGTTCCGGTGAAGGCGCTTTGCACTCGGCAGCCAGCCAACGGTCGCTTGTCTTTTTCTTTTTTTTTTCACTTTAAATTTAATTTTAATTCCAAGTTTTTCATGTACCTTGTTGTGGGTTGTGACTGTTGGCAGACCAATTTCCCTCCGGGGATGAATAAAGTTTTATCGTATCGTAAGCCTCAATTAAGGAGCTTTCAGGAAACTTAACAATAATAGAACATGATATTGAATACCTTTCTTTAGAGCTGCCAACTCTTATGTTGGTTTGATAATTTAATTTGTAGATCTGATTATTTAGACGATAGAATCTCTTACTTTCAAGATGATTCAAAGTGAACTCTTAATATGGCATTCTACATTAGTGCCTTTATTGCTTGCATTGGCCGGAACATCAAAGATTATATTGTATTACATCAAACTTAAGAAAAAATCCATAAAATACAGACGTAAACATTAAAGTGATCATTTATGGGCCTCATTTAAGTTGTGTACCATACCTTGTTGGAGCTGATTTTGAAATGTCCTGCTGCATTAAACATTTCAACATGTTTCAGGCATGTAAATACATTCACTACAAAAGTTTATTAAAATCAGTTTGCTGCCTTTCCTCGACAAATGATATTCTCGTGTTTAGTTCTATTCTTTAAAAACATGGAGAAATGAAGCACAACATTTATTTACTTTTCTTCATTTGTGGAATGTGACTGCGGTAACCAAGGACAACATTTATTGCTCATCACCAGCTGCCCTTGAAAAGGTAGTGATGAACAATGTACTTGAATTGTTGCAGTCCCTCTGTTCAATATGTGTTCCAAAATGGTGTTGGGTGGCAAATTTTAGGCATGAGACCAAGCTTTTGAAGAAATGGCTATTTATTCTGAAGTGGACGTTAATGTTTAAAGTGTAGGTAGTAAGTTTGTGGATGGCACAAAAGTTCGTGGTGTTGTGGATAACAAGGAAGGATGTCCAAGATTACAGCAGGATACAGATCAGATGAAAAATTGGGCAGAACGTTGGTAAATGGAATTCCTGACAAGCATGAGGCAATAAACATTGCAAGGTTAAATATGGATAAGACATTAAACAGTAAGCAGTAGAGCCCTAAGCAATGTTGATATGTAATTAAGCATATCCTATTGTTGTAATGTGCTGGTATGTTTTTCCCCTACTCGTGTTACTCTTCTATTCACTTTATTAGAAGTACACTGTATTTCATGCAACTCAAGGATTTACTCACTGTCGCTGCAAATTGAATGAGAAATAATCCGTTTTATTTTATTTTCAAAGGCACTTTGATTACAATGACTTTATGACCATTTCACTATTTTAACTAAAAAAGCAGAGAACAAACAAACCACTTTAAACCACTTCCTTCACCAAATTTTGATCATTATGCTTTCTATTTAACTACCTTAGGATATTAGGCACAATCAAAATATATGTAAAGATTTAAAATGTTTATCTTTGTTGTTAGTTTTTCTTTCTTCTTCACCGAATTAATCAAATGTTCTATCTCTCTGCGTCCTTCGCATTAGAGACTGTACATCTTACCAATATACTGCCCTTTGTATTTTGCTAATAATGTAGTCTGGATGAACGGTAAACAATGCCTATTGAGCATGTAGATGAACCAACGGGGAAACAATCATCTATTTCACATTGAGCTGCTGTGGTCAAAGACTTCATTGTATTCTGATCTCCACAGGTGTCCTAGCATGTGGAGAGCTTTGCTTGCAATCTCATGTCCTGTGTTCCAGTTCCTCTGATGGTATTTCTGGAAAACAAATGGTGAAATTGATAAATATTCCCAATGGTAACAGGGAGAATGTTGTCTCTGCCCAACAGGATCCCTGGTTCAGGCCCCAAATTGTGAATAGGGCACTTTTTGAAATTGTCTCATCCACTTTATTTTGCTTAACACAGCTAATAGACTAAAGGTATAATAATTTGTAAGATAGCATGATCTTATGTATGTGAAATTACAAGTCTGTTTTCCAACCTCAAACTCAGCTAGGTTTCTGTTACTTGGATTTGTTATATGAAGAGCACAGTTTACACAGTTAAATTTCCAAACTTTAACAAATGTCATGGCAACTTAAAATTCCTTCTACATGTTCTTTCTGAAATTAAATAAATCCCCCCATGCAGTTACTTGACATTATCATGTTGTATTTTAAAGAACTTGCCAATGCAATATTTATATCACAAAGATGGGAAGAATAAAAATCAGATTTGAACCAGTCTCACATCTGCATCCTTTCTAAGAATTAAACAATCAGTAGCAATACAAGTTTACAAGTCCTTTTATTGTTCCAAGCGTCAAGAGTCAATACTCTTAAACTTCTACAGATGTATGGTAGACAGCATTTTGGACTGGTTGCTTCACAACCAGGTTTCCCAACTCGAATGCCCAGGAACGAAAGAGATTACAAAAAGTGGTGGACCCCATCACGGGTACTGACCTCCCCACCATCGAAGGGATCTATTGGAGGCACTGCCTCTAAAAGGCAGTCAGCATCATCAAGGACCCACACATACCTGACCATGCTCTCATTTCACTCCTGCCTTCAGGAAGAAACTATGGGAGTCTGAAAAACCTGACCTCCAGCTTCAGGAATAGCTTCGCCCAAACAACCATCAGGCTCTTGAACATTATAAACACCAACTAAACAACAAACTTTCTTAGTTGCACTAGAGATTTGGGCTTTTTTTGCACTAATATTGTTTTAAAAATGTATTTAACTATTTTTTTTGTTTATTATGTTAACCATGAGTACTGTTTCCAGACCTATAATGTTGCTGCAATTAAGAATTTCATGGTTCCGAATTTGGCACATATGACAATTAAACAGTGTTGACTCCTGAAAAGTCAAGAGTATTTAATTGCCATTTATGTCAACAATGGAACAATGAAATGCTTACTTGGAACCTTTCAATTCTTTATTAATTTCTCAGGATATGGATGCCAATTTTTTAGTTGATTTATTTTTGGGGATTGAGGTATCACTCACTGGTGAGGCCAGCATGTATTCCCAACTCCACTTGCTCTTGAGAAGGTACCAAGACATCCTCTTGAACTGTTGCTGACCTAATTAAGGTACTTCCACAATGCTGCTGGTAGTGATCAGAAGACTTGACATAGAGGAAGGAATTGGAAGGAATAGAGTCACTGAGTCATAGAGAGACACAGCGTGGAAACAGGCCCTTTGGCCAATAGGTCCACGCTGGCCATCAATCAGCCATTCATATGTGTTCTATGTTTTATCCATTTCTCATTCATTCGCTGCACAATTTCACAGAGGCCAATTAACCTACAAGCCCTCACGTCTTTGGGGTGTGGGAGGAAACCAGAGCACCCGAAGGAAACCCATGCCATCACAGGGAGAATGTGCAAACTCTGCACAGATAGCACACGAGATCAGGATTGAACCCCTGTTTCTGGCATTGTGAGGCAGTAGTTCTACCAGCAACATCACTCTGCCTTGAATTCATGATGGTGTGCGATATGGAGCAGTTCTGTCAACAATGTCTCTTAAACATGTTCTCAGAGTGGGCATTTGAATGAACCACCATTCATAGGATCATCTATTTCACAACTTGATTTAATTTTTTGAAGGGGCGACCAAGGAGGTAGATGGGGGTAGTGCAGTGGATGTGGTATACATGGATTTCAGTAAGGCTTTTGACAAGGTCCCACACAGGAGACTAGTCAAGAAGGTAAGAGCCCATGGGATCCAGGGCACCTTGGCAAAATGGATAAAAAACTGGCTTAGTGACAGAAGGCAGAGGGTGATGGTAGAAGGGTGCTTCTGTGACTGGAGGCCGGTGTCCAGTGGGGTGCAGCAGGGATCGGTGTTGGGTCCCTTACTGTTTGTAATCTACATAAATGATCTGGATGTCAATGTACAGGGCATGATCAGCAAGTTTGCAGATGACACAAAGGTAGGGGGGGTGGTGAATAGTGAGGAAGGGATCTGCAAGCTGCAGGAAGATATAGATGAGATGGTCAGATGGGCGGAGCAGTGGCAGATGGAATTTAATCCTGAAAAGTGCGAGGTGATGCACTTTGGCAGAAATAACTTGGAGAGGGAGTACACCATGAATGGAAGGACCCTAGGGAAGACAGGGGTACAGAGGGACCTTGGAGTACAGGTACACAAGTCCTTGAAGGCAGCAGGACAGGTGGACAGGGTGGTTAAAAAGGCATATGGGTTACTGGCCTTCATTAGCCGGGGCATCGAATATAAAAGTAGGGGGGGTAATGATGGAATTGTACAGAACACTGGTGAGGCTGCAGCTGGAGTATTGTGTACAGTTCTGGTCACCACATTATAGAAATGATGTGATAGCTTTGGAGAGGGTGCAGAGGAGATTCATCAGGATGCTGCCAGGGATGAAGGGCCTCGGCTATGAGGAGAGACTGGGCAGACTGGGGTTGTTTTCCCTGGAGCAGAGAAGGCTGAGAGGGGATATGATCAAGGTGTACAAGATTATGAGGGGCATAGATAAGGTAGATGGCGGGGAACTTCTTCCACTGGTGGAAGGTTCAACAACGAGGGGACATAGATACAGGGTAAGGGGAGGGAGGTTTCGGGGCGATGTGAGAAAGAACTTTTTCACCCAGAGGGTGGTTGGAGTCTGGAACTCACTGCCTGGGGTGGTGGTGGAGGCGGGAACACTCACAACGTTTAAGAGGCATTTGGATGGGCACTTGAAATGCTACAACATTCAGGGCTACGGTCCAAATGCGGGAAAATGGGATTAAAATTAGACTGTGTTTGGTAACGGGCGGTGCGGACACGATGGGCCGAAGGGCCTCTTTCTGTGCTGTAGGACTCTATGACTCTCTATGACTCTATGACTCTATGACATTGATTGTGCTCCAAAGCATTGATTGCACATCTGGCCTCCATGAGTCTGTGCTGTTGCCCTATTTGGTTCTAGATCTAGGAGGTTCTGTGAGAACAGTCACTGTGTGCTGATGGAGTGAATAGTTTAGATTGATGCTTGGAGTCAACCGAGCTTCATTATACTGGATGTATCAAGTACGAGTGTTGTTGATGTAGCACTCATTCAGGCAAGCCATGTTCATAATTATGAACTCATAGCTGGTAGTGACGTTATGACCTGTCAGGAACTGAGTCGTCACATGGGCATGATCTCTTTTTGTTGCCATGGATTTATGTGACTGGTTCACTTCAGTTTCTGGTCAATGGTAATCACCAGTACCTTGATGGAACTATGTCAATGTTGGTAGTGTTGCAGTATTTGTTGAAAAGGGTGGGTTAGAATATTTCCTGTTGGATATTATCATTGCTTGATATATTATGGTGAGCATGTAGTTTATTACTTAAAAACCCATGCCGGAACATTTTCCAGGTCTCACTAGATGTAGGGATGCACTGCGTTATTTGCTGAGGAGCTGTAAATAGATGTGAATGTAATGCACTCATCAGTGAACATCCCCACTTTGAACCTCATGTTACTGATTGAGAGTGATCAGCCATGATCGCATTGAATGGCGGTGCTGGCTCGAAGGGCTGAATGGCCTACTCCTGCACCTATTGTCTATTGTCTATTGTCTATTGTAAAGAAGATCATTGATGAAGCAGCTGAAAATAGGGCAACAATACTTAAAATGCTGCCCTGAGGAGATTTCCAGCAACCACAAATACGTGGATGGTATCTTGACTTCCTGACTCACAGACCACAACCTTATAACTTTAAAATGAGAGGAGCAAAGTTTAAAGGAAACAATTTTTTTTACTCACAGTGGGTGGTAGGTGCCAAGAATGTGCTGCCAGGTGTATTGGTGGAGAGAACAATTGTGCCGTTTAGGAGGCTTCTAAATAGGCAGACGGATATGCAGTGAATGGAGGGATATAATAATAATAATAATAATGCATTACATTTATATAGCGCTTTTCATACACTCAAAGACGCTTTACAGGGATTTAAAGAACATAGGGAAGTGAATAAATAGATAAATAAGTAAACGAACAGAGAAAGGAGACAGAGGGTGAGGTGTCCTTCAGTGGTTGAAGGCAGTACTGAACAGGTGAGACTTCAGTGATGTTTTGAATGTGGTGAGTGAGGAGGAGTCTCTGATGGTTTGGGGTAGTGAGTTCCATAGGGTGGGAGCAGCGATGGAGAAATCCCTGTCCCCCCAGGATCTGAGTTTGGTCCGGATGGGGGGGGATAGGACATTGGCAGCAGCAGAGTGGAGGGTGCAGGTGGGAGTGTGCCTGAGGTCAGTCAGGTAGGATGGGGCCAGGTTATGGAGGGCTTTGTAGGTCATGAGGAGGATTTTGTACTAGATTCTCTGGGGTATGGGGAGCCAGTGGAGTTTGTAAAGGACGGGGGTGATATGGTCACGGATCGGGGTGTGGGTGAGTAGACGGGCAGCGGAGATTTGAATGTATTGAAGTTTACTGATGATTTTTGAGGGTGCGCCATAGAGGAGGCTGTTGCAGTAGTCCAGACGGGAGGTGATGAAGGCGTGGATGAGGGTTTCTGCAGCTGGGGAGGAGAGGGATGGACGGAGACGGGCAATGTTTTTGAGATGGAAGAAGGCTGTCTTTGTGATGTGTTTGATGTGTTTGTCGAAGGAGAGGGTTTGATCAAAGATGATTCCAAGATTCCGGATGTGAGGGGAGGTGGATACTGGGAGACCATCAATATTGAGGATGAAGTTTTGGGTGGATTTGGTGAGCGTTTTTGGACCAATGATGATGATTTCAGATTTGTTGCAGTTGAGTTTGAGGAAATTTGATTGAAGCCAAGATTTTATTTCAGTGATATGGATCATGGATATGGATCATGTACTGGCAGAAGAGATTAGTTTATCTTGGCACCACGTTTGGGACAGACATGGGCCGAAGGGCCTGTTCCGGTGCTGTAATTTTTCTATGTTTTATGTTAATCAGTGAGGATGCTTGACAAAAATCCTATGTATTAAGATGCATGAGATTAACATTGACTTGGTGGTGGGGATTCAAAACTGTCTTACTGATAGAAGGCAGAGGGTTGTGGTGGGAGGCAATGTTCAGACTGGAGGTCTGTGACCAGTGGAGTTCTGCAGGGACCTGTGCTGGGACCTCTGCTGCTTGTGATTGATATAAGTGACTTGGACATAAACTTAGACAGTTGGTTGGCAGGTTTGCAGACGACACCAAGATTGGTGGGGTCACAGACTAACGAGGAGGGCTGTGAAGATTTATAGTGGGATATAGAAATGGGTGGAAAAATAAAAGATGGAGCTTAATCCGAGCAAGTGTGACGTGCCGCACTTTGTGAGGTCAAATGTAAGGCAAAAATATTCTCCATGACCTGTGCATTCCCACTGATTTAACCCTCCCGCCCTGGCATCTTCCCATCCAGCCTTCAGTTAAGCTGGTTAATATTTACTCGGTTATAATGGACAATGGGCAATAACAAACACCATTTCCCCCTTTATGGTCCATTATAACCAGGGTTTTATTGGCGTTTGATAGGCTGTTGATCAGTAAAGGCATGAAAGGTTACAGGAAAAAGCCAGGAGAATGTGATTGAGAGGGAAAAATATATCAGCCATGATCAAATGGTAGAGCAGGCCCGATGGGCCGAATGGACTAATACTGCTCTTATGTCTTATGATTGAGATTGTGCAACATAATCCAATGATTCTTAGTGACAAAATAATAAAAAATAATAGCTTTGGCAGACGCATTTTAAAGAGGTTAATATTATTCTTGTTGGTGGGAGTAAGGTTTTTGCATTGGCAATTGCTATTAATCCAAAGATATGCATAAGTGGTGCGTGAAGTACAAGCAAAAGATGCACTAAAAGATGATAAATGTCCTGTTTTATCCTGAGCTTTTGCATTTCACAGCAGGGTTTCTAGGTTAATTGGCCTCTGTAAATTGCCCCTAGTGTACTGGGAGTGAATGTGAAAGTGAGATAAATTAGAACTAGTGTGAATAGGTGACCAATGGTTTGCGAAGACTGAAGATTCAGTGGGCCGAAGGGCCTGGTTACATGCTGTATCGTTCAATCAATTCAATTAATCAATAATCTAACAACCTGAAAATGCTTAGGTTGTGGAAGGAAACGCGAGCAGCTAGGGGAAAAAGACACTGTCACATGCAAACTCCACACAGACGCACCAGAGGACAGGACTAAACCCAGATCATTGGAGCTGTGAGGCAGCAGCTCTACAAGCTGAGCCATTGAGCCATTCGATGGAGCTGCACCTGAGATTCTGTCCTTTCAGGAGATGAATGGAGAATGAGGAGAAACAGACGGATAACATCAGAGAAATCTGAAGGAAATCATTCTGGGTTTTTTTGCTTCCCTTTTACTTTGTCAAGGATGTAACATCACGACATCTACAGTTAAATCTAGAGATTTGTCAACTCTTTGTAAATTTCTGTTTTTATTTGCTAGAAGAAAACCTAACAATTTCAAATGCAACGTTCTTTAAGACTAAATGTATGGGCGTGCTAATCAGTAGAACATAAAATACGATACACCAATATAAATGGCAAAAAAGGAATGTAACCATAACACACTTAGTAGTTTAAAGGTTGCACAGATTTTGAGCAAGACACATCAATCTTCTTGTTAACCACTGAAACGTTAACGCAGGAAACTGGGTGGTATAGGAAGTCACAACACTCCTATTGTGCCTTGGAGAGTGCAACTAAAATTCAGTTCAGAGACAGGATGATAGTTTCTTCCGTTGAAACCATTAAGGGGTCAGAGAAACCGCCTTCAGGTATTAAATGACATATGAGGCTTGACAATGCATGTATGGTTTGGGAAGCAGTATAATTATATCTTTTCTGTTGGAACAAAACATCCATGGCTGTGGGCTTTATTAGAAACCAAAGTTGAAAGGAAATAAACAATTTGGGAGCTTTCAGATGGTGAGCCAGATCGTGCTGCCCTGGCCATCCCACTCAAAACCACCACTGACTGTGGTCTCATCATCCTGGTCTGGCTTTCCACTGTGCAGTGGGAAAGGCCCACACCCAAAGATTCCTCTGAACGTCCATGCCCGGGTGGTTTTAGAGAGGGCCTACGCGCTGTCCACGGGTGCCCTGGGGGATTTCCGGGACCGCTGGGCACCGCAGGGGAATGCAACCTTGAGAAGTTGTAGTGTAGTTGCTTCAAGAATATATTTGATATTTAAGAATATTTGTTTAGAGAATTGGGCGATTTTGTATTATGGTGATGGGTTTCTTTGGTATTGTTTTGTATTTTGTATATATTATTCTTGCAAATCATTGATTAAATTTATTTTGGTACATATAACAAAAAAAGATTCCTCGGAACATTTTAAGAGATGACAAAGTCCTGCAACCAGCTATGCTGGCTGTCGATATTCCAAAAAAGCTATAACTGTTTTTTATGCTTCTGGCATTCAAGGACATTTAAATCTGAATAATATACTTACAATATTCAATTCTGATGTTTTTCTTTAACAGTTAAAGTTGGCAAAAAATATCTAAAACATTTATAATTAAAAACAGTATACCAAAGCAAAATATTGTTTTGCAAAGGATTTTTTTTCCCCCATTGTTTCTTCATCCATATAACCATATAACCATATAACCATATAACCATATAACAATTACAGCACGGAAACAGGCCCGTTTGGCCCTACCAGTCCATGCCGACCACTTTCTCTGACCTAGTCTCATCTACCTGCTCTCAGACCATAACCCTCCAATCCCCTCCCATCCATATACCTATCCAATTTACTCTTAAATAATAAAATCAAGCCTGCCACTTCCACCGGAAGCTCATTCCACACAGCCACCACCCTCTGAGTAAAGAAGTTACCCCTCATGTTACCCCTAAACCTTTGTCCCTTAATTCTGAAGTTATGTCCCCTTGTTGGAATCTTCCCCACTCTCAAAGGGAAAAACCTACCCACGTCAACTCTGTCCGTCCCTCTTAAAATTTTTAAAACCTCTATCAAGTCCCCCCTCAACTTTCTACGCTCCAAAGAATAAAGACCCAACCTGTTCAACCTCTCTCTGTAGCTTAAGTGCTGAAACCCAGGCAACATTCTAGTAAATCTCCTCTGTACCCTCTCCATTTTGTCGACATCCTTCCTATAATTTAGCGACCAGAACTGCACACCATACTCCACAATCCATAGTGGAGTGGAGTCAGTGAGGTTTAAGAAGAATTCATGAGCTGTTGACCAGCTTGGCAAAACAATTGTTGTTTCAAAGGCTGGCAGTGACTCAGTTGGTCATTGTAGAAATTTGGCAGCACTGAAAACCCAAACTGACTTTTGTGCAGCACCGAGGGAGAGCTGAGATTTTAAACCAAACGTCTGTCAGTTCTTTCAAACAAACATATATAAAAAATAAATCGCATGGTACAATTCTGAAGAATAGCAGGGGAGTTATATATGATGTCTTGACTGATGTTGGAGACACAAAATCTGTAGATGCTGGAATCTTGATCGAACACAAAGTGCTGGAGGATCTCAGCAGGTCTGGCAGCATCTGCAGAATGGACAGGCGATGTTTCAGGTCAGGACCTTTTTTCAGATTGCAGAAGTTTCCTGACCCGAAATGTCGCCTGTCCATTCACTCCACAGCAGTGCCACACCTGCTGCATTTCTCCGACGACTTTGTGTTTTGGTCCTGGCCAATACCTATCCTTTCATCAACATGTTAAAAAAATCCAGCCTTTACTGGATGACGTTTGGGGGGAACTCGCAGTGTGCAATTTGTTCACAACACTTCCTACGCTACAATAGGGATGATACTTTAACAATTCATTAACTGTAAAACATCTTGAGAAATTCTGTGGCCGTGGGGAATGGTGTGTAATTGCCTGCCTTCCTCTTCTATACTTAAGGCAATCACACCAAATTCCAAAATCTCGAGTACCTTGATACACATGAAAATAATAAACCAAAACCTAAACCTCAACCTGATGGGTTTAATTTGAATCACTGCTCATTATATATCTATCACTACAAAATAAATGTTGAAAACCACAATTGTAGATAGAAAGCACTTTTTTTTTCCCCTCCCAGATCTGTGCATCCACAATCCCAACACAGATCACTGGAAATTACTTAGGAAAGAGGGTGGAGAAAGTGGCGGCATGGTGGCGCAGCAGTAGAGTTGCTGCCTTACAGTGCTTACAGCACCGGAGACCCTAAGGATGATGACTGAACACAATTTTAATGAGAAGCAAGCATAGTTTTCTTAATGGTTCAATCAATAGTTCAATGGTATTTTCTTGTCACATGAACCTAGGTGCAGCAAAATTATGGTTTTGCATACAGTTCAGTAAAAATTATACTACACATAGGCACAACAATACTTAAGTACAAGAGTGTAAGGATAGTGGATTACACCAAGGCAGTACACAAAAGTCGCCACGTTCCAGAACCATCTTGTATCCTTCAGAGTTGTTAGAAATATAGAGTCTTAATTTAGCCATAGGCAGCAGTATGGGTTTGGAATTGCAAGGGTTGGCCTGGCCAGATGATTTTGTCACTGCTCTGCCACTTTGAGCCGCTGCAAGCCATGTCTGATCCACACACTCAGCAACTTGGAATCCAATCGTGCCCCAGGCTGCTGCAGGGCCTCCAGCAGCCCACTTTACTGGCAACTTGATCCGGACACATCGATCCACAAACGTGCCATCCCTCACCTCTCACGGCCACCTCCACGCTCCGAAGCATCTCTCGCAGCCAACTTCGGTACACCCAGAGCACCTCCAAGAGTGCGGGAGGTGAGCCCACAGCACCGTAACTTTCCTCTGTCTGCCGTCATCTAGAAATCTTCAGGAAGAATCTCAGCTAATCCTGTCCGTTATTTAAGCGAGCTTTCTCAGCTTACAGAAACAATGAACTGCAGATGTTCATTTACAAAAAAGACACAAAGTGCTCGAGGATCTCAGCAGTTTGGGCAGCATCTCTAAAGAACATGGATAGGTGATGGTTTTGGTCGGGATCCTTCTTCAGAGTCATTCACAGTCTGAAGAAGGGTCCCAACCCGAAACATCACCCATCCATGTTCTCTAGAGATGCTTTCTGACTTGCTGAGTTCCTCTAGCACTTAGTGTCTTTTTTCTCAACGTACTGTCATTTTCTATCCATATTGACCTGTTTTTTTCAAGGAGACGCTGCCATATTAGTGTTCCTGCAGGCAAAACTTTCCACCCATCAGCAATTTATGTTTTGTATAAACTTTGAGGAAAAAAATGAAGAGATGAAAACTTTTGACTTGATCAGCAAATTGAGCAATTTGAAGTTGTGCAACATCTTAAAAATGAATTTTGTGTAGGAAGGAACTGCAGATGCTGGTTCATACCGAAGATAGACACAAAGTACTGGAGTAACTCAGCGGGTTAGGTGGCATCTCTGGAGCAAAAGCATGGGTGATGTTTTAGTTCAAAACCCTTCTTAAAACTAAAAGTTTCAGAGGGGAGGGGGCTGAATGTAGGAAAACCTGAGTTAAAACCTAAAGATGAGTTCTCTGCGGTGTGTGCTTCTGATATAACTCATCACTGCTGACACATGGCATGGTTCAACTGTACACACTACATCCTTCTTGTTTATGTTCCTTTCCAAACCAATTCCACTCTGTCAGCCATAGGTCAGTGGACACACTCTGGATGGGAAGGTTGTGCTTTCAACTGAGTGTTAAGCAAAATCCAATCAGCCCTCTCATGGTAACCTTGCACACAATTTTAAAAAAAGCAGGAGAGTTTTCATAATGTTCTGACCAATATTTATCCCTTGGCCATATTTTAAATGGATGATCTGGTCATTTGTTGTGCGATTTGGCTGTCGCATCTCCTGTAATATGACAGCGATTATATTTCTGACACTGTGCAGTGCTGTTTCACATCCTGAAGACGTGAATGGTACTATAAAAAAAAGCAAGGTTTCCTTATTTTTATTACCAACATAATATGAGCACATTCATAATTCTCCCCACCAGTCTATTTTCCCTCTTGGGCACATATTACAAACATTATCCATACAGGAAATTTATAATGCAGACATCACAGCTGTGTGCATAAATCACTGAGAATACGGTTGCATTCTGAAATCTTATTAAATATATCTACGATGCTGCAAAATACAAAAGTTGCCCCATGATCAATCTGCCAAAAAATGACAATCTTCTCGTCTGGTTAAATGGGCAAACAAATCTGCTGGTGGACATGGTTAAATTATTAATTCACCAGTCTATGCAACAATTTTCTACCCTCTGAAAACATGTGGCTGCTGACATTCCTGCCACAAATCACTGGCCATGGCCTGACGGACTCGTTGCTAATGTAGACACACAGGCCTCTGCTGGCGAACTGTTACACTACTAATAATCAATCATTACCAGCAGATTCTGTCTAGTTGCGGCTTTTGGATGTGAAACATCCATACATCAGTTTTTTGTCTTGCTGTCCGCCATTCCGTAATTTTCTGTGTTGAAGGAGGAAGCCAACCAGCATGGGAACAATGATGTTGGAGCAACACCATCCGAGGTGGCATCTAAAGGGCGGCACAGTGGCGCAGCGGTAGAGTTGCTGCCTTACAGCGAATGCAGCGCCGGAGACTCAGGTTCGATCCTGACTGCGGGCGCCATCTGTACAGAGTTTATATGTTCTCCCCGTGACCTGCGTGGGTTTTCTCCGCGACCTTCGGTTTCCTCCCACAGTCCAAAGACGCACAGGTATGTAGGTTAATTGGCTGGGCAAATGCAAAAATTGTCCCTAGTGTGTGTAGTATGTGTTAGTGTGCGGGGATTGATGGGCGACGCGGACCCGGTGGGCCGAAGGGCCTGTTTCTGTGCTGTATCTCTAAAAGTAAAAATCTAAAAAAAAAAATCTAATAACAGGGACAGAGTTGGACAAACGCAGGCACTTACTATCTGGAATCCAAACACTCTGAGTAACAGAGACAATAAATATTCTGACACAAGTCAAAGATGTTTTCACTGCTTCTGCTTCCGAAGATATATCATCGTCTTTCAGAAGCCCCTTGAGTGTACTTAGAAATAGAAACACTATTTGAAAAAGTGTAGGGAAGTTATTTCAATTAATGTATATTCTTGAACAAACATTTATTTAATAAATATCTGCTCATTCTGAAAGTGGTCTTTATGGGAGCTTACTGTGCAGAAATTGCCTATTTCCTAAAATACTGTGTCGAGGTTGTCCTATTTCCTGCATTATCTCAATGATCATACATCTGAAATCTTTATTCATGGTCTTCAGTGTCCCCTTGTTATTGAGGATGGCTTGCTTCCTCTCGAGCTATGTGGGATTTGTGGATGGGCCCAATGTGGGTCCTGCAGGATACCACGGTGGGGGCTGGTATTGTTTGAAAAGATGGGTGGTTGGGAACTTTGGAAGGTAATGCTCTTATTCTCCTGTTTTCATTGGGATTTTGCTTGCTTCCAACAAAGAGACTCTAGGTTAGTGTCATGCTGAAATTTCCTCCACATTGAGTGGTCAGAAGCTACGATCAAGGCCATGAGTAACATGCTTGAAACATTTCCCTTTTTGTGGTACTCCCTTGCCCTATTGGTGTTTGTACTAGAGTATAATATCAGCAATACTCAATATTAGCTTATCTTAGCTGCCCCTTTCCAGCCACATCTGGGCATTCCCTTTCACCTAAAGTCATCGAGTCTTAGAGCCTTACAGCATGGAAACATGCCCTTCAGCCCAACTTGCCCACACTGGACAACATATCCCATCCACACTAGTTCCACCTGCCTGTGTTTGGCCCATATCCCTCTAAACCTGTCCTATCCGTGTACCTGTCTAAATGTTTCTTAAATGTTGGGATAATCCCTGCCTCAACTATCCCTTCTGGCAGCTCTTTCCATACACCCACCACCCTTTGTGTGAAAAGGTTATTCATCAGGTTCCTATTAAATCTTTTCCCCTTCACCTTAAACCTAAGTCCTCTGGTTCTTGATTCTCCTATTCTTGGCAAGAGACTCTGTGTGTCTACACGATCTATTCCTCCAATGATTTTGTGCACCTCAATAAGATAATCTCTCATCTTCCTGCACTCCAAGGCATAGAACCCTCACCTGCCTAACCTCTCCCTATAGCTCAGGCGAAAAGTTCTGTGTTTTTCCTATCAATTAGATCCAATACCACAGGAAGCTTTTTGAAGATGAAGTGGAGCTTTGCAATGAGAAAGATTGCACAAAGAGTTGTGCTGGTAACATTGCCTTGTTTAACGCTTGTCTGAACAATGATTGCACTGAGTTGTGCTGGTAATGCAGCCTTGTTTAACGAGAGCCTGCACTGTGACTTGTGCCTGTTATGAACCTAAGGGGATGAGCAGAGATCATGGTAAAAATGTGAGTTGTTCCCCTAGAGTGAGGATCAATCCATCCCTATCTCAATAACAGCTGCACTAGGACTCAAATTACTTACTGCACACTGGGCAACATCACACCACAGACTGGCAGGAACAAGCAGGCAACCATGGTCTTATCAAAGCTTTACTGGAGCTTTTCGGGGGAGAACTGGGATATTGTCCTTGTCACGGTTCATCCCGAGCCGCTGAGTAGTAGAGGACTCTCTGATTCACGAGCTCTTCCCATGATCCTGTGTTCCCCAGAGATGCTGCCCGACCAGTTGAGGTACTCCAGCATTATGCGTCTTTCCTTGTGAGATGGGCAAGTATAGGTCCACCACCAATTTTCCGGCAACTAGAGGTCCTGCACCTCCTTTAATCCGGTCAAAATGACGAGGGTGCTCTTGAAATCCCCCCGGATGTCCCCCCGAAAATGTGGCGCCTCGGCCGGGTGAGGTAATCCTGGGCAGCTGGAGTGGGGGAGAAATTGTTTGGCCAGTTTCAGGCACCATTGGACAGCCTAATTCAAAGGTACTTTGGCATGACCTGAGGTTGTGAACATGCAAGTCATTTTGTTTCGTCTCCTGCTGTGCTCAGTTGAAATGCTTCTAAAGAATGACATTAGTTTGGACAGGTAAAATTTCCTTTGTCGCCCTTGAGTTCTTTCTCTGATTGCCAATTAAGACAGTACAGACACTGTCCTAATTTCTTTCCTCATCAGATGAGCATTAGTGAAGTATTATATGAGATATATTTAGCATGATCCATCTGGAAAGTTTAAAGCGGATTTGAATTCCTTCATTCAAGCTGCAGCTGTACAAAGCTCTGGTTAAATCATAGCTGGATTAGTTTCTGCAGCGGATAAAGCACCTTGGGGAGTATGTTATCCATGGGGGGAGGAGGGCGGGGGTGTGGGGAGGGTGGAGAGAAATAGCAAGGTTAACTCCAATATAACCAGGACTCTGTTGGAGACATAAAGGGATAATACATAAAGGGAGTCTAAAAAAAAATTAGAGATTAAGAGATTCAACTTCTATCATATTGAAATAGTAGGTTAATAAAGCCCAGGAAGAATCAAGCTATCAAGAGAGATTCTGAAATATTTCCTCACTCAGAAAAAGATTTAAATGTCAAAGTCCTTTCCCATAGAATGTACTAGAAGCTGCCTCAATTTTAAGTCAGAGACTGATAGAATTTTATAGAACAAGTTTATCGGGTGTCCAACTGTGGTGAAGGTAGAGTTTAGATAGTCTCGGTGAGTCAGTGCCATGCAGCCCTTCGGCCCAACATGCCCATGCCGACCAAGATGCCCCAACTTGTCAGCATTGAGGGGTTGAATTACTCCTATTCCTATCCGATTCCTATGTTCCCATGTTCATAAAACATGATATTTTTAATAGTACACCTCGGATATATTAGTTTAATTTTCCAACACTGCTTGTCTTTGAGTTCTATTAGAGATAGAGCCTCTACTTTAGCTACCGTTATATTACAGAATCACTTTCCCCCTCTGTTACCTGTACGCTGAGTTTGGACAGGAGGTTAACTTGACAACCTTTTCTCCACAGACGCTGCCTAACTTGCTGGGTGTCTTCTGCATTCTTTCCATCGTTGATACACAATACAAACTGCTCAGTGTGTGCTTTTGTGCAAATTTCCTTTCCACTTTCCTCTTCAAATATAACAACCATAACGTCTCCTAATTTAAAGTAGCTCAGGCATACCACAATGCAAGTCCTTCCACCCAAGGTGTTTTAGCCTGAGGTTATATACCATGTCATAGAACCATAGTCATAGAATAATATAACATGGAAACAAGCCATTTATCTCAACTCATCCACATCGATCAATGGGCACCCATTTTTGTTAATTCCATTTCCCAGCACTTGGTCCATAGCTTTCTATGCCTAAAGGGCCTGTCCCACTTTGGCGATTTTAAGGCGACTGCCGGCGACTAGGCTATCGCCGACAGTTCGCCAGGATGTCACGGGCATGATCATGAGGAGTCTTCCAAGAATCGTAGTGGATCTCAGCGCGTCCCTGAGAAATCAACCGGAGTGACATTTCTTGGCGACAGTTGGCTTGTCGCCAGGTATCGTTGCTTATTGCGGGCGCTGTCGCATGCTGTCCCCAGGTTTGCTAGGTTCTCTTAGATGCATTTAGAAGCACATAATATTAAAATAAGTAAAGTCATTTGAAGATACCATAAAATACTTGTGTTTAACCAATTTATTTACCGTCAGGACATTTGACAGGTAGATTGGAGGCGACAGTTTGATGGTCAGGTAAGCGTGGGAATTTTCGCGATGTTTATGGCCCTCAGCGATTACATTTAAAGTAGGCTCCCAACCCAGATATGCAACCCAGAAACCAGATATGCATCTCCCGTACATTTTCAAAGAATGCCCACACTCCGCACAAAAATCCATTTAACCACTTTTAAAATTAAATTTCTTAATACTGCTATTCGTAAACTGGAAGTAAATCCAGTTTATGCCTTGTTACCGTGAAGCTTGGTTTCCAAGTAACCCGGGCAAGATGTTATCTTTCAAAACTCTCAAGTACTTACCAACTTGTCAGTGATTTCAGCGAAAATTAGGACGGCGGAGAAGCATTGACAGCATGGGAATTTTCGCGATGTTTCCGAAGACAGTGTAATCTCGACCTGACTCGGCATTGTCGTGGTCATTGTCATCGGGTAAAAGAAACTTTTGACGATCTGCTACAACTTTGGCAGTTGCCGGCAGTCGCCTAAAAAATCACCTAAAGTGGGACAGGCCCTTTAAATGGTGCCAGCAACCCAGCTTCCACCACTCCTTCATGCAGTGCCTCAATGCCCCCCTCAAATTCTTTTCCCTTTGTCCTAAATCTATGCACTCTAGTGTTATCTAGTTCTCATATGAATAAATGTTTCCTGTGGTCTACTCTATCTGCAGCCTTTGTAATCTTATATACCTCAATCTTACCCCATCCTAACCTCTTCTGCCTCAGCAAGAACAGTCCTAGCTTCCAGTCTCCACTCGTAGTTGAACTGTTCCATTTCAGACAATGTTCTGATTGAGTTGGGTCATGCTTTACGACGGGAATGGCTGCTATTATTTTTCAGTCTCCATTGGCAGCTTACCTCTTTGCTTACCTCCAAGCTGCACCACCTACACCTTTCAACCCTTTACATTTCCAACATTTGCCAGCGAATGTCCTCAGTCGTCAACGACACCATTTATGGTGTCTATTTGATTATCTATTTGGATTATATTGAGTAATCATCTATTTGGATTATCATGACATTAGGTACTGCGGCAAGAGGTTTAATTGCCATTGCAGTGGTTTAGGTTTATGTTGGCTGGTTATCATGGTTGGCTGGTCAACTCTTTGAAGGCTTAACATTGCACTCAACGTTATTTCCTTATCATGTATCTATACATAGTAATGGCGCAATTGGAATCATTTATTGTCTTTCCACTGGCTGGTTAGCATGCAACAAATGCTTTTCACTGTACATTTGCGCACATAACGATAAACTAAACTGAAACTGATGGTTTTAAATTGTCAATGTACAGTGAAAAGCTTTGTTTCACATGCTACCCCAATCAGTTCAGGTAACACCATATAAAAATACAAGCAAGACAAACTCAAGTAGAATAGGTCGAGCAAATGGGAAAATACAGAGTGCAGACACAGAGCTACAGAGAGAGATAATCCCATCAGGAGTTTGTCAGCATCTCATTTATCTATGGACCAAAAAGTTGGCTCTGACAGGAGATACAGATGGATGTATCACATACTGAAACACAGCTGCTAGCAGGGAAGAGAAGCTGATATTTGCATAAATTCCAGGGCACCAAATGAGCACACGAAGCACATTGCACTGTGTTGCCCCTGAGAGAGTTATCCTGTGTCCTGCCCTTTCTTCATAGCAAATTCCTTGTTCTTAACCAATTCATTACAACATTATTACAGATACTCACACAGATGCAGATTATTACAGACCTGAGGTAGAGGAAGCAGCAAACCAGAGGACTGGGAGAAATTTAGAACTCAACAGAAGAGGACAAAGTGGTTAATTAAGAGTAGGAGCCATTTAATAGACAATAGACAGGAGTAAGCCATTCGGCACTTCGAGCCAGCACCACCATTCAATATGATCATGGCTGATCATTCTCAATCAGTACCCCGTTCCTGCCTTCTCCCCATAACCCCTGACCCTGCTATCCTTAAGAGCTCTATCTAACTCTCTCTTGAAAGCATCTGGAAAATTGGCCTCCTCTGCCTTGTGAGACAGAGAATTCCACAGATTTACAACTCTCTGACTGAAAATGTTTTTCCTCATCTCCGTTCTAAATGGCCTACCCCTTATTCTTAAACTGTGGCCTCTGGTTCTGGACTCCCCCAACATTGGGAACATGTTTCCTGCCTCTAACGTGTCCAATCCCTTAATAATCTTATATGTTTCAATAAGAACCCATCTCATCCTTCTAAATTTCAGTGTATACAAGCCTAGTCGCCCCAGTCTTTCAACATACGACAGTCCCGCCATTCCGGGAATTAACCTAGCGAACCTACGCTACATGCCCTCAATAGCAAGAATATCCTTCCTCAAATTTGGAGACCAAAACTGCACACAGTACTCCAGGTGCTGTCTCACTAGGGCCCTGTACAACTGCAGAAGGACCTCTTTGCTCCGATACTTAACTCCTCTTGTTATGAAGGCCAACATTCCATTGACTTTCTTCACTGCCTGCTGTACCTGCATGCTTACTTTTTGTGACTGATGTACTAGGACACCCAGATCTCATTGTACGTTCCCTTTTCCTAACTGGACACCATTCAGATAATAATCTGCCTTCCTATTCCTACCACCAAAGTGGATAACCTCACATTTATCCACATTAAACTGCATCTGCCATGCATCCACCCACTCACACAACCTGTCCAAGTCACCCTGCAACCCCATAGCATCTTCCTCACAGTTGACACTGCCACCCAGCTTTGTGTCATGTGCAAATTTGCTAGTGTTACTTTTAATCCCTTCATCCAAGTCATCATAACACCATTTGTGTTTGTGCTGGCTTCTTTACCATATTATATTAGTTTGTCTAGATATATCTTGCTGTATTATTTTGGAACACTTGGTGGCTGTCGTTGGATGAATATGTATATGGGCATAACAGACTTGGAGGAGCCAGAACAAAGTGGTATATCTGTGGATACAAGGACTGGGAGGAGTTAGACACAAGGAGGGAGAAGATACAGTTCTTACCAGACCTGCAATGAGAGCTGTGAGCAGACAGGGGGAACAGAGCAGCCAGCCATGACTAGTTTGCAAAATAGGTACAGCCTGGTATGTTCATCTCCTTGTTTGTACAACTACTTCAATAAACAACTAATTAACACAAAGCGTCTGGAAAATCTCTCTGTTGGGTTTGCGTCAAGATCACTCCGGCTCCCTGTACAGTAATGGCAATTTGAAAAGAGTTTACTGGAAAAGACTGAAGTTGCCATTACAATTTAAGTAAGAATGATCTCTATGAGTGAGACTGGAGCTTGTGAATCAACTGGACAGAATAAGGATTGTTTTATTTCACAAGCCTGACGCTGAATCTCACAGACTGGACAAGGCCGCTACCTGCACTAATCTGACTAATGGAGATTGCAACCTTCGAAAGCCAATGTGCAGGAAAGGTGAGTACAGCATTAAGCTTTATTGGAAAAGCTATGAGCCAGAAGCTGTATTGGAAAACGGCTGCTGTAATGGAATGCTGAGAACAAAGAAGTGACCTTGAGCATCGCACCATATCAGTTGTTTTGAATACTAGTGCAGATGCGAATTTACGCCAACACGTCTTAAAGGGATAGTGTACAAGTATGTCTGTGGTTAGATCTGATGTTTAGCCACAAGGTGGTGATATCAGAAAAGATTCTAAAAAGGAAAAGAGGATTATCAAACTCACTGCCAAGGGCTTGGAATCGCTCATTGGGAAGCGCCAGGAGGAAAAATTCAAGATATGAACAAGCTACCAAGTTAATGGAAATTATAAAAGAGCTCATGAAATCACAGGAAAATGTAATGAAGTACAATCCAACTTGATTCAATTAAGCCAGCTCTATGATGAAATCAATGAAGATTATGAAGCATTAGTACAGTTATCACTGCCTGAAGAGGATCTCGAAAAGGAAAATCAGTGGATTCATCAAACAGTGGAAACTTTTATCGGGTTTACGCAAGATACTAGGGCATGGTTATCCAAGGTTGGTCAGCAAACGACACACTCCATTGCTGGGAGTGCCGCACAACAGAGTGATGTAAACTCAGATGACATTGGACCTGATGACAGTGTTTCAAATGTCTTCAAACCTAAATTGAGCCACAAATCTCATTCTTCATCATGTGCATCTTTAACGCTCGCTGCTTGCATGAAAGCTCAGGCAGATAAGGCTGTTCTCAGAGAACGGGATGCCGCCATGAAAGGCAGGCATAAGATTGAGGCACAAGAGGAGCAATTGAAGGAAGAACAGAAGATAAGACAATTGGAAATGGAGGAAGAACAGAAAAGAAGACAATTGGAAATGGAGGAAGAACAGAAGAGACAAAAGGAACAGCTGAGAAGAAAGAAAGAACAAATGGAACTAGTTGAACTGACAGCATGTCAAATAACCATTGCATTGCTGAGCAGCATATCCAGAGCTTGAAATGCAAGTTTGGCAAGAATGAGAAGTTTTACGATGAATATACATCTTTCCTCACAGAAATGATTGACAATGGTTATGCTGAAAGGGTACCAGTGCACCAGCTGAATCGAAGTGATGGAGAACTCTGGTACATCCCTCACCACGGGGTGAATCACTCTAAGAAAGGAACTTGAAGGGTGGTCTTTGACTGTGGTGCAGTCTTCAAAGGAACATCACTTAATTGCCAACTGCTGCCGCGTCCAGACCTAACCAACTCACTCATTAGAGTTCTCATCAGTTTCAGACAGGAATTGGTTGCTTTGATGGCCGACATCAAAGCAATGTTTCATCAGGTCAGGGAATCAGAAAAGCATATTGACTATCTGCAATTTCTGTGGTGGGCCGATGGTAATGTGCAGCAAGATCTTGTGGAATACCGGATGAAGGTACATCTTTTTGGAGCCGTGTCGTCACCAAACTTTGCATTAAGGAAAAGTGCTGCAGACAACAAAGCACACTTTCCAGCGGAGGTGACTAACACAGTAAAGAACAACTTCTACGTAGAAGATTGTTTAAAGTCCATGCCTTCGGAACAGGAAGCAGTTTAGATGGTAAAAGACCTGACTGCCATCTGCCAAATGGGAGTTCATGCTGTCAAAATGGATCAGCAACAGCAGTGCTGTATTGGCATCCATTCCTCAAGAAAGCAGAACCAAAGAGATCAAGCAGTTGGACTTGAACAAAGACAATCTGCTAATGGAAAGAGCACTGGGATTGCGCTGGTGCGTTGAAACAGATGTGTTCAAGTTCAGAATTGCTGCACAGGAAGGATCATACACTAGACGTGGCATCTTGTCCGTGGTTGGCTCTATATACGACCCTTTAGGATTTCTAGCACCATTTAGTCTGCCAGCCAAGCTGATTATGCAGGAGCTCTGCAAGGAAAAACTTGGTTGGGATGAAAATATACCCCAAACCTTCTTTCAGCGATGGACAGGTTGGCTAACAGATTTCAACAAGATTACGGAGTTTAAAATGGACCGGTGCATGAAGCCCACAAGCTTTGGTCAAATCAAATATGCACAGCTGCACCACTTTTCAGATGCCAGCGAAAGTAGTTACAGTACTGTTTCATATCTAAGACTGGAAAATGATTGCAAAGAAGTGCATGTAGCATTCAAAATGGGGAAAATCCAGATGGCATCATTAAAACAGATGACGATTCTCAGAATGGAGCTTACAGCTGCAGTCCTAGCGGTCAGAGTTGACACAATGCTGCGAAAAGAAGTACAGCTTCAACTGAACAAATCCATCTTCTGGACTGATAGCACAATGGTGCTTAAAGGGCCTGTCCCACTTAGACGATTTTTTGGGCAACTGCTGCCGACTGTCAAAGTTGTAGCAGATCGCCAACATTTTATTTTACCCGACGACAATGACCACGACAATGCCGAGTCAGGTCGAGATTACACCGTCTTCGGAAACATCGCGAAAATTCCCACGCCGTCAATCCTTCTCCGGCGTCCTGATTTTCACTGAAATCACTGACAAGTCGGTAAGTACTTGAGAGTTTTGATATAAAACAAACTTGCCCGGGTTACTTGAAAACCAAGCTTCACTGTAACAAGGAATAAACTGGATTTACTTCCAGTTTACTAATAGCTGTATTTTTAAAAAGATTCGGAGAAGAACTATCAGGACTAGAAGCTGGTAGTAATGGTGTAAAAAGAAGCTTTACTCCAGGTGACATTGTAGTGGTGGCTGATTCCACTGCACCACAAGGTTCCTGGCTAATGGGTTGAATATTGGAGACCATACCAGATGCACAAGGTCTTGAACACAGTTTAACTTCAGACTAAGAGCAACATCTTGGAAAGACCGATAATGAAGATATATCTGCTCCTGGAAGCTGATACCCGAGTACAGCAAAGACTGGTGGCCTTAAAGATTGAAGAATCACTAAAGTAGATTAGATGCCAACACATTGTGCATACCTTTTTTTTTGATTGTGTGTAAAGTTTTTATAGCTCTTTTTAATGTTTATTAGTAATTGTTGTGTTATATACGTAGAACAATTAGGGACCGGTGTCTGGGCGCCATTTGTGTTTATGTTGGCCGCTTTAACACATTATTTTATTTTGTCTAGATATATCTTGCCGTATTATTTTGAAACACTTGGGGGCTGTCGTTAGATGAATATATATATGGGCATAATGGACTGGAAGGAGCCAGAATAAGGTGGTATATCTGTGGATACAAGGACTGGGAGGAGTTAGACACAGTGAGGGAGAAGATGCAGTTCTTACCAGACCTGCAATGAGAGCTGTGAGCAGATGGGGGGAACAGAGCAGGCAGCCATGACTTGTATGCGAAATAAGTACAGCCTGGTATGTTCATCTTGTTTGTACAAGTACAATAAACAACTAATTAAACTGGAAAAACGTCTGGAAAATCTCTCTGTTGGGTTTGCGTCAAGATCACTCTGGCTCCCTGTATAGTAATGGCAATTTGAAAAGAGTTTACTTGAAAAGACTGAAGTTGCCATTACAAGGAGGAAAAAAGAGCATGAAAGAAAGCTTGCGGGGAATTAAAAAACTGACTGTAAAAGCTTCTTTAGATATGTTCAAAGGAAAAGATTAGTGAAGACAAATGTAGGTCCCTTACAGTCAGAGAAAGGTGAATTTGCAATAGGAAACAAATAAATGGCAGAACCGTTAAACAAATACTTTGGTTCTGTCTTCACTAAGGAAGGCACAAACAATCTCCCATAAATACTAGGGTACCGAGGATCTAGTGGGAGGGAGAAACTGAAGGGAATCCACATTAGTCAGGAAATTGTATTAGGTAAACTGTTGGGACTGAAGGCAGATAAATCCCCAGGGCCTGATGGTCTGCATCCCAGAGTACTCAAAGAGGTGACCCTAGAAATCGTGGATACATTGCTGATCATTTTTCAATGTTCTCTCGACTCTGGATCAGTTCCTGTGGACTGGAGGGTAGCCAATGTAATCCCACTTTTTAAGAAAGGGGGGAGAGAGAAAACGGGGAATTATAGACCAGTTAGCCTTACATTGGGAGTGGGGAGGATGCTTAAGTCGTTAACGATGTTATAGCAGTGCATTTGGAAAGCAGTGACAGGATCAGTCAAAATCAGCATAGATTTATGAAGGGGAAATCATGCTTGACTAATTTTCTGGAATTTTTTGAGGATGTAACATGTAGAATAGATAAGGGAGAGTCAGTGTATGTGGTGTACCTGGACTTACAAAAAGCCTTTGACAAGGTCCAAAACAAGAGATTAGTGTGCAAAATTAGAGCACATGGTATTGGGGGTAGGGTATTGACCTGGATAGAGAACTGGTTGGCAGACAGGAAGCAAAGAGTAGGAATTAACGGGTCCTTTTCAGAATGACAGGCAGTGACTAGAGGGGTGCTGCAAGGCTCGGTGCTGGAACCCCAGTTATGTACAATATATATTAACGATTTAGACGAGGGAATTAAATGTGACATCTCTAAGTTTATGGATGACACAATGTTGGGTGGCAGTGTGAGTTGCAATGAGGATGCTATGAGGCTGCAGGGTGACGTGGATAGGTTGGATGAGTGGGCAGATGCATGGCAGATGCAGTTTAATGTGGATATATTCTTGGAAATATCTCCGAGGGTCCACAGAATTACTCTGCAATAAGTAGAAGTAAATTAGTAAGTACAATGCGAAGACCAGCAATGAGATGAAGGACAATTTAATTAATTCTTGGATGACTTTGCTTGACTTTGGATGAGGGGAATTTGTCTGCAACAACGAAAAAAAAACACTTTTTTGTCTTCCATTTGTCCTTAAGGACCTTTAATTTCAACATGAACCATCGGCACAACTTGACAATTTTTAGTATTATGCCTATCACTAAATAATGTATCAGCAGATACCCTCAGGCCTGAAAGTAAATCTCTGGGCTGACTTTCATTTTTAATCAATACAACAGTCAGAGGTTCCTGCTAAAAATACACCCATGTCGAACGACTATCTTTTAAATCATATAGCAGTGCGGAAATGCCACATAGCTGCAGAGATGAGCACCACCATCTCTTTAACACACTGATATTATAAGTTCATAAGTCATAGGAGCAGAAGTAGGCCATTTGGCCCATCAAGTCTATTCCCCCATTCAATCATGGCTGCTCAACTTTCCCTCTCAATCCCATTCTCCTGCCTTCTCCCCATAACTGTTGACGCCCTTACCAATCAACTATCTGTCAATCTCCTCCTTAAAAATACCCAATGACTTGGCCTCTACAGCTGTCTGTGGCAATGAATTCCACAGATTCACCACCCTCTGACTAAAGAAATTCCTCCTCATCTCCTTTCTTCTTTATTCCGAGGCTATGCCCTCTGGTCCTCGACTCTCCCACTAGTGGAAACATCCTCTCCACATCCACTCTATCCAAGCCTTCCACTATTTGGTAAATTTCAACGAAGTCCCCCCTCATCCTGTTAGACTACAAAGAGTACAGGCCCAGTGCCCTAAAACGCTCATAATATGTTAACTCATCTCCAGGATCATTCTCAAAAACCTTTTCTTGATCTTCTCCAACAACATCACGTCCTTCCTCAGATATAGGGATAAAACTGCTCACAATACTCCAATTGCAGCCTGACCGGTGTCACCTCCAAATAAAAACGCAATCATGTTTGTAAGACATGATCCATTTCACACAAAGCCACACGGATTTTGTGGATTATTCCTATTTCCTTTCTTAAACCAAAGGATAACATTGGCTACTCCCCAGTTCTCTGGGACCTTCTCAGTGGCTAGAGAGGATACAAAGGTCTTGATCAAAGTCCAAGGACTCTCCTCTATTGCCTGTCTCAATAAGTTGGGATAGATTTTGGGAATTTATCCTCCTGATTGCAATAGACAATAGACAATAGACAATAGACAATAGGTGCAGGAGTAGGCCATTCGGCCCTTCGAGCCAGCACCGCCATTCAATGTGATCATGGCTGATCATTCTCAATCAGTACCCCGTTCCTGCTTTCTCCCCATACCCCCTGACTCCGCTATCCCTAAGAGCTCTATCTAGCTCTCTCTTGAATGCATTCAGAGAATTGGCCTCCACTGCCCTCTGAGGCAGAGAATTCCACAGATTCACAACTCTCTGACTAAAAAAGTTTTTCCTCATCTCTGTTCTAAATGGCCTACCCCTTATTCTTAAACTGTGGCCCCTGGTTCTGGACTCCCCCAACATTGGGAACATGTTTCCTGCCTCTAACATGTCCAACCCCTTAATAATCTTATACGTTTCGATAAGATCCCCTCTCATCCTTCTAAATTCCAGTGTATACAAACCTAGTCGCTCCAGTCTTTCAACATAGGACAGTCCCGCCATTCCGGGAATTAACCTAGTAAACCTACGCTGCACGCCCTCAATAGCAAGAATATCCTTCCTCAAATTTGGAGACCAAAACTGCACACAGTACTCCAGGTGCGGTCTCACTAGGGCCCTGTACAACTGGCTCTCTTCAAGAGACCTAGTATCTCCTCCTCCTTCAACTCAAAATGCCCTAGTGTACTCCACATTGACATTGTTGTCCTCCATGTTCTTCTCCTTGGTGAATACTGAAGCAAAGTACTCATTTGGTACTTTCCCTGACACCAAGCATAAATTCTTTTCTTTATCCCTCCATCCTGCACTCTTCCCAGTTAGCATCTTGTTTGCAATGTATGTATAGAAATCCTTGGGATTCTCTTTATTCCGGCTTGTCAATAACATTACATGGCTGCTTCTGGCCTCCTCATTTCCTGCTTGAGTTCTTTCCCACTTTCTTTATATTTCCCAAATACCCTATCAGATTTAATCTCCCTAAGCCTTACACATCCTTCCTCTTTCTGTTTGGCCATAAAAGAGGATTTTGGGGACACAGTGACAAAGTTTATTACCTTTGACAAGTTCCCAAACCACAACATTCTGGGATTTAACTGGATATTGCACCAGAGCCATTCAGAAACTGAATGCCACTGAACTAAGTAACTCAACTTTGGATGCCCTAAATATTTTTTTCCATCTTAAGATCACAAGATCATAAGTGATAGGAGCAGAATTAGACCATTCGACCCATCAAGTTTACTCTGCCATTCAATCATGGCTGATCTATCTCTCCCTCCTAACCCCATTCTCCTGCCTTCTCCCCAGAACCTCTGACACCCGTACTAATCAAGAATCTATCTACTGGAAACATCACCCATTCCTTCTCTCAAGAGATGCTGACTGACCCGCTGAGTTACTCTGGCATTTTGTGATACCTTCGATTTGTACCAGCATCTGCAGTTATTTTCCTACATATCTCTGCCTTAAATATATCCACAGACTTATGCATTCTGCAGAGAGAGAAATAGAATGAATGGTCCTTCATTAATTCAGGAGAAGTGAGAAAAGTAGGTTGTTTCAAATAGCAGAGGGGATGGTGTGAGGGTGGGTTGGAGGGAACAAGGAATATCTATGATAGCGTGTGGAACAAGTTGTCAAGGTTATATAATATTTTTGGAATCATCCACTTAATACTTGGATGATGTTTATTCGAGAGAGAATAGAAAATAGAACTCCTGCTCCTCCATCCTAATGAATTATGGTATATACTGAGCATTATGTTTACATGCCTGTAGAGTTGCTGCAAGTAAGAATTTCATTGGTCCGCTTTGGAACATATGGCAATGAAACACTCTTGCCTTTTGACTCTTGACTCTTCCTGCAACCACACAGATCTTCAAAATGTCATTACTTTCACTGCCAGTTTCCATCCAGCTCTCACCTCCACATAATTCATATCTGGCTCTTTCACCATAATCATAATCATAATCATCATAATCATAATCATACTTTATTAGCCAAGTATGTTTTGCAACATACGAGGAATTTCATTTGCCATACAGTCATACCAATAAAAAGCAACAGAACACACAAAATACATTTTAACATGAACATCCACCACAGCGACTCCTCCACATTCCTCACTGTGATGGAAAACAAAAAAAAGTTAAATCTTCTTCCCTTCTTTGTTCTCCCGTGGTCGGGGGCCTCGAGCCTTCAGTTGACGGGACGATCTTGATTCCCGAAGCCGGCGGCGTTTGGGCCCTCCACATCGGGGCGATCAAGCTCCTGCATCGGGGGGGGGGGGAAGGAATCTCAGCTCCTCCGCGCCGAACGATTGGATCCGGGTCGGGGCTGGTTGAAACCTTTTGCGTCGTTTGGAGCTCTCAACATCGGTCTCTACTCGAGACTGCTGGCTTCTCGATGTTGAAGTCCACAGGCCGCAGTTGGAGCGTCGATCCCAGGCAAGGAATGTCCCCGCGGTGGGGCTCAAAGTCAGTCCTGAGCAAGGCCACCAGCTTCATGATGTTAGGCTGCAGAGCGACCGGAGATACGATCCGGAAAACAATCGCATCTCCGACAAGGTAAGAGATTTTAAAAAGTTTCCCCCGACACCCCTGCCCACCCCCCACATAAAACAAACCAGAGAACATTAACACCAACTTTTAAAACACACTATAAATAACAAAGAAAGATGAAAAAGATAGACAGACTGTAGGTGAGGCTGCCATCGCGGCGCCACCTGGTGGTATATAATCTTATCTCTTTCTTATCTTTTCATGACACCTCTTCCCCATCTCAGGGTGTGGGATCATATACAATATCCATTACAAGCCTGCAGGCTTCAACTGCTATCCTGACTACATCTCCTCCTGTCTTATTTACCGCAAGACATCCATTCTGTTTTTCCACTATCCCAATCTCCATGATGATTTCTACATCCAGACCTTTGAAGTGTTTTCCTTTCTCCCGAGCTATGGCTTCTTCTCCAGCATAGTTCAGCATGATATCAACTGCATTCCCTCTATTTCTCCACTTTTGCTCTCATGCTATTTCCTCTCTGTTAGAGCAAAGAATAGTGTTCCGCTTGACTTCATCCCATCAGTCTCCATGTTCAACAGATCACCCTTCCTCTAACTTCAGAATATTTTCAACACTGAATATGCCTTCCCCTTCGCTAACCTTTTAGTATTTCAAAAGGATGGCATCCTTTGCGATTTCTTGGAAGCTCTTCCATCTCAACCATCCACTCCCTTTCTCAAAACATCTTCCCAGGACTGCACAGGAAAGGCAATGTCTGCCCTCTGACCTCTTCGCCTTGTCTGCCCTTTGACCTCAACCATGCATTGGCTGAAACAGTCCTTCCAGGTGAAACAGGAAAATTCACTTTCATTCTCCCATTTTAGTACATTCTGACCATGTGGCCTCCACTACTTTGGGGGGAAACAAAAAGGAAACTGAGTTATTGCTTGGCAGAGGACCTCAGTTCAATTCTCTGCTCTCTCAATCCTTTTTCCCTTTGCAATTTGTTTTCTCACATCTCCATTTGTGTTGAAGAGTCATTGATTTAGTACTTTATCTTAGTTTTTGTTTTATCCATTGAATGTTGTCAGACTCTGCCGAGCATTTCCAGTACTTTCTGTTTTTATTTAGTATAATACAAGTCGAGACAGATCATTTCATATTTGATATTTAGTTTAATTTAGAGATACAGCACGGAAAAGGCCCTTCGGCCCACTGAGTCTACGCTGACCATCGCTCACCTGTTCACACTAGTTCTATGTTATACACTCCTAGGGACAACTAGGGACAACTTACAGAGCCAATTAACCTACATACCTGCAAGTCTTTGGGATGTGGGAGGAAACCGGAGCACCCAGAGGAAATCCACTTGGTCACAGGGAGAACTTGCAAACTCTGCACAGACAGCACCTGTAGATAGGATCAAACCCCGGTCTCCGACGCTGTAAGGCAACAACTCTACCGCTGAGGTAGTATGCCACCCATCGATTTGTACATTAGTTCTATTTTTACAATGTTGGGAACTCTCAATGAAACTCGGAAAGATGTGTTGTTTCAACTGGGAGTGGCAGGGATGTGTGGGGGGGTGGGGGGGGGGGGGGGTGGTGGTGGTGGTTAATTTGGTCTCAGACCTCTTTCTACTGTTCATTCGGATCTCTGTGGCAATACATAAAACTAAATTTATAGATGTTAAACATTTTTCCAGTGTCCTGCCTGCTTGTCTTGGGAGAGAGCACATATGCTGTTCTGCATAATCACCACTCCCAAGACTTAATGGGAATTATCGAATTTGGTGAATCCATTGATTTGGAAAGTGAAAAGTTGCTCCAAACTCATCCATCAAACTCCCGCACCATAAATTGTGGCTTCGCCGATTGATTTGGTGCCGATGCAATTTTGTACAATGTTACATCTGTTGTATCAATCAATTGATCTCATTATAAATAATAAAGTACCACAACACATATTGCTACCTGGGTGTTTCATTATTATTTTAAAGTTACAGGATGCAAACATCAGTGCAACAGCCAACATTTACAGCGCACTGCGACCCGCCCTCAATCCACCATCTTGGATTGCTGCAGCCCTTCTGGTGAAGGAATCCTTGCAGCGACGTTTGGGAGGGAGCTCTGTTAAACAGATCCAGTGGTGATGAAGGAAATCTGCTCTATTTCCAAGTAAGGATGGTGGAAACTGCAGGTTGTGGTGTTTCCATATGCTAGCATTTGTCTTTCTTGGTGATAGAGGTCATTGGTTTGAGAGATGCTGTTGTAAGTAGGCAGTGCTCTTTGTATATGGTAGAGGCTGCAGCCAACCTATGCTGGAAATTGAATCTTGAGGGTGGTTGATAAAATGCCCTTCCAATGGACTATTTTGTCCAGGCCGGTGTTTGTAAGAAGTTTTCTACAACTGTTTTCATCTCGGTCAATGAAGACTGTTCCATTGCTCACCTGGTTTGTATTTGATAGATAGTGCAAAGGCTTTAGGGTGTCAGGAGTTGAGTTACTCACCACAGGATACCCAGCCTCTAAGCTGCTCTTGCAGCTATAGTGTGCTTGTGGACATTTGAAAGAGCTAGTTGGTGTGGTATTTATTAATCATAATGATATTGAGTTTAGTGCATTGTCACATGTACTGAGGGACAGTGAAAAGCTTCTGTTGCGTTCTAAGCAGTCAGTGGAAAGACAATCCATGATTACAATCGAGCCATCCACAGTGTATAGATACATGATAAAAGGAATAGCGTGAATAACATTTAGCGCAAGATAAAGCCAGTAAAATCCGATCAAAGATAGTCCAAGGGTCTCTAATGAGGTAGATAATAGTTCAGGACTGCTCTCTAGTTGTGGTAGGATGGTTCAGTTGCCTGATAATAGCTGGGACTTGCCTGATAGCTGTGGAATGACAAGGATAGGCAATTAGACCTCTTACTGGAGAGATGGCCATTGTCTGATTTATGCGGCAATAATGATAACGTCACTTTTCAGTTCCTGCCTGAAACTTGTCCAGGCATTGACAATTTCATTTTCTGAAGAGCTGTGAATGGAATTAAATATCATGCAATCATCAATAACGGTCCCTATTTCTGACTTTGCGATGGTAGGAAGGGCTTTGATGAAACTGCTAAAAATGATTGTGCATGGGCAATGCCCTATGGAGCTTCTGCTGTGCAAACCTGGGGCAGAGGTGATTGTTTACAACAGCCACAACCATTTCCTTAAATTATATGTGCAGGTAACTATTCCTTACTGACCATCGTGTGGTTATTCCCAAGGCATTCCTGTACTAGTAGTCAGAGCAGGGATTAGTGCATTTGAAACAACTCACTTAAAAAAATATATAGGCTAAGTTGCTGAATTTTGTAACTTGCTCAAAGGGCAGTGGTACATTATTGACCAGAATTCTAATTTGCCAAAGAGTTCTTTTTGTCATAGATCATAAAGGTAAATTAACATATAATGATTGTCGTCCTTGCTGGATGTGAATAGGGAGTAATCTATGGGGACATTATAGATGCTGCATTACTGGCTGTGAAATGTGCTGTTCCAATCAGGCCACAGTCTATACCTCTCATACATCTAACAGAATTGAATAAATCCCTGAGAAAAATTTGTTGGATTTACAAAACCAGGAATACTTGTAGACACAAACTGCTGGAGTAACTCAGCGAGACAGGCAGCCTCTATTGAGAGAAGGAATGGGTGACATTTCAGAGAGAAAGGGAAGCAAAAGGGGCTACTTGAAGGTAGAGGTCAATGTTCATACTGCTGGGGTGTAAGCTACCCATCTCTCTCTTCATCCCCTCCCTCTTCCTATACTTCTCCTATACTTACTGGCCTTAATGTCTCCGCTGAGTTACTCCAGCTTTTTGTGTCTACCTTCGATTTGAACCAGCATCTGCAGTTCTTTCCTACACACCAGGAATACTTGGTACCTGGTATTTGAACTTTCTATTGCATTAATGAATGCACTAACAAATAACAGAAACTCAGCGCATTAGGCAGCATCTATGAAAGGAAATGGACAGTTGATGTTTCATGTCGAGATCTTTTCTCCAGAATGATAGAAGGCCAGAAAAATGTTCTTGGCACTAATCCAAATCGTACCTTTTCAATTGAACACTACAGACCACCTACTGCACTGCCATTTTATAATCGTGTTTAGCACTGATATTTGTTTTATGACTAGTTTTTTTAATGTCATGCAGAATAAATGTGTAATTTATGTATAGTTTATGTTCCCTCCATCTGGATTCAGCCCCATGAATGTTATACTGAAACCCCAAATGAGTAGCTTTCAGAGATGTTGGTTATTATTCAATCTGTTACATAATTAAATGTACATGATAAGTCCTAGGCGTAAATATCATTAATGTCCTAGGTGTAAATACACCCCCCCTCCCCCCCCATCCCCATCATCTACCCATCGCCCACAACCAACTGGATCTCTTATCCTCCCCCCCACTGGTTCCATCTGTCCATTATCACTCCCTTATCTGCCTCCAATTATCGCTTTTCTTAATGCAGGTTCCAGAATCTGCAGCCCTTTTCTGTGTCTCCACTTGTCTCGCTCTGTTTTCCCCACCTTCTCCTGTCCCCACGCAGCTCCATCTGCCCTCATCACTCTCTTCACTTAGTTTAACGTGTCACTTACCAGCTCCTTCCTCACCACTCCACCTCACCTCTTTATACTGGCCCCTTCATGTTCTCAGATCTGATATTAGGTCTCAAACAAAAATGTCGACCATCCCTCTGCTTCCACAGATGATGCCTATCCAGCAAAGTTCCTTGACAGTTTTTTTTTTTGCATTAGAAACCAATTGTAACTCAGTGCAGATGGCTCCAGTGAGCCCTTTTGCATTGAATCCTCAAGGAAGCTGGAAGTAATTCACAGTGCTTTTAACTAGCATATATACAGGACACCTTTACATTGATGTCTTTTGCATTACTAATATCTGTGCAAACCAATTATTACTTACAATTGTGCAAACAGGACCAATATGACAAATGCTGTGAACAATGACCTTTTCACCTTGGAGTGCTTTGAACACGTGTGTGTGTGTAGCAGAAAGGAAACCATGATGAACCTTTACGAAACCTCAGTGCACTCCATAACCCCTGTTTTTGATTAAAGATCGAGAAACACCAGCAGTGGTATTTAAAAAAACCCCACCATTGTGCAAATTAATGTTCAAACTACTATCTCAGTAAAAATAAAAATTCACCTAAGACCTCATATTGACAACCATCCCCATATTTTTACACATTAGAGACCATTATTGCCGAATTCTGCATTACAGGCAGGCACAATCCACATTGCACCTCATTGTTGGATTGTGTTACAGAACTTCAGCCTGGCTTGTGATATCAAGGGAACTGCACCGAGAAATGCCACATGGCATACTACTTTGTAATTAAAGACATTAATTGGTTTGTCGATGGTGGCTGGTCAATCTATTAATTCTCCAGAGGTACAAAATTTGATTACATCAGATTCCAGTCAACTTAACATTCCCTCCATCTGGATTCAGCCCCATGAATGTTATACTGAAACCACAAATGGGTAGCTTTAAGAGATAAGTAGGAGGAGGAGGTGTCTGAGAGTTGTCGCCTGGCTTCAGTCCGTAGAGGTCAGCGTGCCTGACTACAATGGCACCTCCCTTGTCGGCGGGTTTGATGAAGAAGAAGGGGTTCGACCTGAAACGTCATCAATTACTTCTCTCCAGAGATGCTGCCTGTCCCGCTGAGTTACTCCAGCATTTTGTATCTACCTTCGATTTAAACCAGCATCTGCAGATCTTTCTTACACAGCTTTAAGAGATGTTGGCTATTATTCAATCTGACACATAATTAAATGTACATAAGTCCTAGGTGTAAATATCATCAACAATTTGTCCTGGTCCTACCACATTGATGCTATGGCCAAGAAAACACACAGATGCCTCTGCTTCCTCAGAAGACTGAAGAAAATCAGCATGTCTTCGATGATTCTTCCCAATTTCCACAGACACATCATAGAAAGATTCCTACCTGGATGCACCACAGCTTGGTAGAACAACTGCTCTGCAAGAAATTGCAGCCTTCTGAATGCAGCCCAGTCCATCACCCCAACCAGCCATTCCCCCATCAACAGGATCTATACTTCATGTTGCCTCAGGAAGGTAGCCTACATAATCAAGCACCACTCATACCCCACCCTTTCCTGTTAGGCAGAAGATATAGAAGCTTGAAACCAGGTACAACGAGATTCAAGAATGGCTTCCCTATTTCTCTGATCAGACTCATGAACAGTCTTCTCATGCATTGAGGATGAATTTACAATCTGCCAATCTACTTCATTGCGCCCCTTGCACTTTTTAAAATCTACACTTTCTTTGCGGTAGTATCACTATATTCTACATTTTATTTATTTTCTCTTTTACACTTCATGATGTACTCATGTATGATATAATTTCCCTGGATAGTAAAACAAAACTTTTCACTGTATCTCAGTAAACATGAAAGTAATAAACTAATACCAATACCAACAATAGTTTCATGTGCAAGCATGTTAGCTCGAATTAAATGATCCCCGGTCTTTTATACAATAGTTTATCTCATATTCAGGCTGACAACAGAAAAATAGGCTCCATACGCACAATAGTCTCATTTTTAATTGCTCTAGCAACTGTCAAGAATATCAGGAAAACATGATGTGGCAGAGTAATGAAGGTGGAGAAAGATTAATGACCCTGCATTTATCATTCTCCCCTCACACCAGTGTTTCTTTGCTTGTTACTAAATGCGTTTATTGGCCTTTGATGTGGATGGCATATTTTGACTCCACAGACAGTCAAGTGATGACAAGATTCAGAATAGCTGCAGGATGGCATTGTTTCTCCCAGCAACACTGCTCACTGGAGCAATGCTGCCACTGAATCCTGCAAAGCTGTTTACCCACCAAAAACCAAGGCACAACTGGCTGGCCGTCAAGTTCAATAGGTCCAACCATTATCTGATACATTCTGTTGTTTCATACCTCTCTTTGCCTAATAGTTTAGTTTAGTTTAGAGATACAGTGCAGAAACAGGCCCTTCGGCCCGCCGGGTCCGCATCATACACTAGCACGACCCCACACACTAGAGACAATTTATACTTTTTACCGAAGCCATTTAACCTACAAACGTATACATCTTTGGAGAGTGGGAGAAAAATGGAGCATCTGGGGAAAACCCACGCGGTCACAGGGACAATGTACAAACTCCGTACAGACGGCACCCGTAGTCAAAATCGAACCCGGGTCTCTAGTGCTGTAAGGCCGCAACTCTACCACTATGCCACTGTGCCGCCCTTGAATAATACTGCAACATGTTCAGGTAATCAACATTATTCCTTCTAATTTTAGACCTCTGAAAATCCAAGAAGGCAGAAGTTGCTGAGTGAAAGCTGTTCAGTATCCGGGTCTCAGGAGTTATGGGGAGAAAGCAGGAGAATGGGATAGGAGTGAGAAATAGATCAGCCATGATTGAATGGCAAAGTAGACTCGATGGGCCAAATGGCCTAATTCTGCTCCTATCACTTATGAACCTATCCATATACTGTAGGTTGCCTTCTACTTTTCTTTACTTTGCACAATATATTGGGCCTGAAATAGAGGTGCAAAATATTAGCGAGGCTACAGACACTGGTTCTTGTTTAGGCACAATCCAGAAAGGATCATCTGAGAATTCAATGCAAAAACCTGGAAGTCACTGCCTCAGATTTGCTGCCCACAAATCAAATATATTGAAACACAAAATGTTCCTGGCCTGATATCACAGATATTGCTTAAACTCACTAAAGGAAGCTGAGACTTGTCCAGTTTATGCATTATAACAGTAATAATTTTGAATGATCTACAAATAAACTTTCTGGTATTTTCTTCAATCTTAGGTTGCTGCAGGAGATTCAAAAATATATTAATTTCATATATTTTCTTTTTCTGTCTGTTTCCTTTTTTTAAATCGAGCAATTGTCCCCCTCTTTATTTTGGTTTCTGAGCCTGATTTCCAAAGTATTTACATTTTTCATTTATGCACGTCGTGTTGCTCAATGATGAATTTTCAGTTCTGAATGGCTCCCAGGTGTATAGTTTCAATGTTCCACGCAAATCAAGTTGCCAAACTCAAGATCAAATAAATACAATGAGCAAAGACATACGTTTTGTGTTCACCTGTTACACTAAATTCTAACACAATAACAATGAGGTTGACTAATTGAAGCAGTCAATGGAATATCCTACTCAAATGCAGACAGAAGGGTGTCCAAATCAAAACAGCTAACTACCAGCTACAAACAGAAGGAAGTATACAGGCAGGATATTGTCTTATCTCACCTAATATCAGTGGTGGGTTGAATCAGTGAGCATGTCTTCAGCAAATACAGATAACCCTTTATGGATTACAGTTCACCCTTTAGATTGTCTTCCCAGTATGTGGTCCAGCCAATATTCTTCTCTATTAAGATTACTCTCCTGTAAATGTCGATGTTTATAGATCCTCTTCCTCACCCCAGTTTCAAATGCAACAACACAACATTATTCTTAAATCTGACTTAAACTTATGATCCACTGCCTTATTTTAAACTAATTCTGATTTATGATATGAAGAAATTGCATGAACAGATTTGTTGGACAGTAAGAGCTGAACTTATAAACTTGAATTTTATTAGAATATGGACTTTGGAAGGAAAAGCTTTCATACATTGTAATGAGATTGATCTGTAATGTTACAAAATGCTGAAGAGGAAAACTTTGAAAGCCAGCAAAACAATTACACGAGGACTTTACAATAATCTTGGGATGTATTACATAACAACTGGTCTCTGATTGTTAATTTCCTTGGTTTAGGTCAACGCTTGATGCAATTATGGAAAGAGTGGTTGCTTTATCAGAACTCGTTTAATTGATTCCTTCGTGACACAAAATTAATTTGGATGCAATTATTTCAAACGATTTTCTTCCATCAATTAAAATAGACGTGACCTACTTATTGTGAAAGATTGCAAAGTGAATTCTCCATTGAATGAAGGTGTTTAGGAAATATATTAATCACATCACAAAGTCCGCAAAATAAAACTGTCCAAATATATTCAAGACGATATGTGCATAATTCATGTTGAAAACAATAATCATTAATGAAGCATTCTGGGTAACTCTTCTTGCCACGATTAATTCGCTTTTTAATGATATCAGGAGAGAAAGTCACTACTACAACTTGTTCACTAAGTAGCAAGGTATAGACCAGCAGACTGTTGACTCAATTTGTGATGAATGAATATGTCAATATTTAGGTGATGAAGCTGATATTGAAACCTCCTTACAAATTTCTATTCATGCCCACTAAATTTATTAATGAGAATTGAAGATATTAAGTTGTTGGCATCTGAAGACCATTTAAAATGATTTTTGAGCCATTTCTTGGTTCACCTACACCTTCTGCAAAAAGCAGGAACGGGGGGGTACTGATTTTAGATGATCAGCCATGATCATATTGAATGGCGGTGCTGGCTCAAAGGGCTGAATGGCTACTCCTGCACTGGTTTTTCTATGTTTTTCTATGTTTTCCAATTACCCCATCCGCACCCTCAAATTTTCCTCTCCACCACACTTCATGATTGTACATTGTTGCACAGTGATGCAATGGTAGAATTGCTGCCTTGCATATTCGATCCTGACTACAGGTGCTGTCTGTATGGAGTCTGTACGTTCTCCCTGTGACCTGCTTAGGTTTTCCCCGGGTGCTCTGGTTTCCTCCCACACTCCAAAGACGTAGGCTGTTTGGCTTGGTGTATGTGTAAATTGTCCCTGCCGTGTGTGGGATAGAGTTAGTGTGCGGGGAATACTGGTCGGCGCAAACTCGGTGGGCCGAAAGGCCTGTTTCCGCGCTGTATCTCTAAACTACACTCAACTTAATTTTCAACGAAGAGTTAGCATGGTTTTGTGTGTGGGAAAACGTGTTTTTCCAATTTGACCAAGTTTTTTTTAATGGTGATCAAGAAGATTGATGATAGCAGTGGGGTGGACATTGTTTGCATGGACCACAGCAAGGTATCGCATGGTGGGCTGATCTGGAAGGTTAGATCACTAGGGCAAGCTAGCTAACTGGAAACAAATTTGGCTTGATGTTAGGAAACAGTGTGGTAGAAGTTTTTTTTTCAGATTGGAGGCCTGTAACAAGTGGAGTACCATGGAGATTTGAGAAGGGTCCACTGTTGGTTAATATTTAATTAATGTTTTGGATGTGAATGTGAGAGAAATGGGCCAGAATCTTCGACCCATCTCATCAGTGGCAGATGAGGAATGCAGCTGTGATAGTCAACAACAGCAGCCAGGAAACAGACATTAAAGCCAAGGTAAACGGGCATTGGAGATCTTTAGAAAAAATATATAACACCCTCTTGCATTTCCTTTATTGAAATTGAAGTGGATTTACTCCCAGAATGCTATGGGAAGTTGGGTGGGATGATGTCCAACAATGTGGGCTTGGACCCTATATGCAAAATTCCCAAAGGTATCGGGAGTAAACCCAGCCTTATAACATAGCTTCAAGCAACCTTTATGTCCATCTGATAATGGACAATAGACAATAGACAATAGGTGCAGGAGTAGGCCATTCGGCCCTTCTAGCCAGCACTGCCATTCAATGTGATCATGGCTGATCATTCTCAATCAGACGATGCTGTTGCCTATTTCAAATGAGTGACATCAGCAAATTGAGATGGTGGTTGGATAAAGTTCTGGAATATTGAAGCCCGAAATATAAGTAGGCGCCAAAAGATGTCTCATCATCGATTGCACATTTCAATGCAGTTCCCACATTAATTGTCAGCACTTTTCAATGGTCAATTTTCCAGGCCTGTTTCAAAAATGTCAGGCTTTAAGGGCTAGAGGTTGGTTGTCTCTCCGTTGTTACTTCTTTATCCTCCATTAAGTCACATTAAGTCACATTACTCTGCTAAACTCTATCCAAGTACATATGATCTATATAGATATGTATTGGTGAGTGTATGTATACACACACTGGACTATCTTTCCTCTCTCGTTTATTATATTGTTTACAGTGTATTATGCTTACGTATTGTATTCTGTTGTGCTGCTGCAAGTAAGAATTTCATTGTTCTATCTGGGACATACGACAATAAAACACTCGTGACTCTCTTGACTCTGCCTGCATTTGGTTCACATTCTCCTGCCTACTTCATATACTTCTATCATTTTACAATTATATTAGCTTCATACTCCTGTTACTGGGTGTTCATTACTGGCCACCTCATCAGCAAAGATGTCGAGAAATCTGGCTGCATTGTGAGATTCTTCCTGAGCTCTGATTAGTTTAGTTAAATAAAATAGGCAATTCCCAGGTGTAAATCAGTGAGTGTGGGGAATGGCAGCTTTGTCTATTCAGCATAGGTGTGGATGCCATTTCTGCCCATCATCCAGTGAATATCATTGGAAGGGGAAATTGGGCTAGTCAAGGTTAACTCATCCGTAATGTTGCAGAATATTGATGGGTTTGCAAAATGTCAACTCTTAAGGGAGTTTGAGTTAGCTACACAGAGTGGGTCGATGAAAATTTCCAAATTCACAACCCCCAGTTCCAATTGGCTTCTGAAAGGCTCACTTGGAAGTTATAATGTTGAGTCAGTTCGTTAAATTACCGGATTAGTATCTCAACCACCAGCAGGATCTTGATTAACAATACAACTGCAGGAATGTAAATTCCGATAAGCAGCTGCGGAATTTAAATCAAATGCGCAAGATGTAAGTAAAAATATATAGTTTTAGTAGCAATTAATGCAGAACCCTCAGATACTTCTTAAAATTCATCCAGTCATATGACGATATCCAGGGAAGTAACCTTATTCCATTCTGGCTCTAGGTGATTGCATAATTGCAATAATGTGGTTGACTGCTAAATGTCGGAGTTGGAGATGACTGAGCAACTCACCCAGTTTGTATCAGAATTGCCACGTTGAAGCAGAAAAAGATTTTAAAAAACAGTACAGGCCATGAAATTTCATGAAACAGTACAGCACTGAAATTGGACATGGCAAATTTGCTCCCGATGTAATCAATTTTACAATGTGCACCTCACAGGCCTCTGGCGATTCCTATCCGTTCAAAGAATTGTTCCAGAGATCTTCTTATCGAGTCCACATCACAAGATTAGAAATTGTTCAGCCAGAGCTGAACACACTTCTCAGCATCTGCAAACAATGGCGTCTTGTGCTTCTTGTGCTTTTTGTGCTTCTTGTGCGTAGTGGAAGAAAGATTGGTGGAAACAGGCCCGCGGAACGTGAACGCTCTTTCCTTGACCCCGTCCCAGAGGTAAGTCAAGCAAAAGCCAACATAGCCATAATTACAGAATCGTAACCTAGAGACAACACTGCCGGATAGGTCCACCGCAATCATTGTCTCACTGACAGGACTGATGCATCAACATGGGCAATACTCTAGCACTCACGTGGCAAAGAGTAGTTCCAGGATTGACTTTATCAACATTGACTTAATTGTGGTATCAGGTTAAAAATTGGCAAGGAAACCTCTTTCTGACTATCATTTCCCATTATCTCTCAGATGATAACTCTGTGGTTTTTTCACATGGATAAACAATTGGAAGTGTAGAATGTAATCAGGGTGGGGTACGGAAATCTCCATCAGCATCAAGTGAGTAAGAAGGAACTGCAGATGCTGGTTTACACCGAAGATCGAGACAAAAAGCTTGAGTAACTCAGCAGGTCAGGCAGCATCTCAGCATCTGATAAAGGGTCTCACCCCGAAACGTCATCTATTCCTTTTCTCCAGAAATGCTGCCTGACCTGTTGAGTTACACCAGCATTTGGTGTCCATCTCCATCAGCATCAAGATTGGTTGGTGTCTTGAAGGTCATCACTGCTAGGATTTGCTGGGACCAGTAGGAAACATACTTAAAATATGGTGTCAATCTGAACTGTAAAAACAGCTTGAGCCGACCAAGCTATGTGATCCTACAACCAACAGAATAGGTATAAGTTAAGCTGCCTTGTCACGGGTAGCCACAAATGGTGGTGGGCAATTGAACTATTACAGGAGGAGGAAGAACATCTGCAGCTCCAGTGATGGTGAGGCCCAGCATGTGAACACTAAAGACAAGGCTGAAGCATTTGCAACAGCATAAAGGCAGAAGTATTATGTGAATGGCTTTGTCTTGGCTTTCACCTGAGATCTCAACCATCATTGAAGCCTGTCATAAGTTCATGAGTTATAGGAGCAGCATTAGGCCATTTGGCCCATCAAGTCTACCCCACCATTCAATCATGGCTGATCTATCTTTCCCTTTCAATCCCATTCTCCTGTCTTCTCCCCATAACCCCTGACATTCATACTAATCAAGAATCTAACAATCTCCACCTTAAAAACATCTGTTGACTTGGCCTCCAAAACCTTTTGTGGCAATGAATTTCATAGATTCACCACCCTCCGACTAAAGAAATTCCTCTTTATCTCTTTTCTAAAGCTAAGTCAATTCCAGAAATTGTGAGATCACCAGGCACAAGACCACGGGACCATGTAAAATTTTGGCTGCAGTACTGATTTGTGCTCGAGAACTAGTGATGAATGCCTCTGGCCAACTTGTACCAGGAGAGTTACAACATTGGCATATACCTGAAAATGTGTACAATTGCCCAGGTATACCTTGTTCACAAAATTTAGAACACAGTGCACACCATTGCCTTTATTACATCGACAGTGGGTGGGAAAGTGGGATAACATTGAATTGGTTTGGACTGCTGCTGCAGAGATCTGGAACTAGGGTGTCACAAGCTTGAAATGAGGATGAGATTGGACATTACAATTAGTGGAAATTCCTTTACCCATTGAATCGTTGGAGTTCTCTATCTCCAGAGGGTTATGGAGGCTCAGTCACTAATTTCATCCAAAACTGAAAATGATAGATGTAGAAACAAAGAACTGCTGGATGGATCGTCAAATTCCCAGATGGGCATTAAAGCCAATGGGTAGAGTTAGGATGCAATCAGTGAATCAGATGCAAAATGCATATTGTCCTCAAAATCATGCTGTTTAGTAGAATATTAAAAATAATTGTGCATTGCCAAAACATTTTCCTTGAATCATCACAATCAGGCAGCTTTCCAAAAATGTTCTTTTTTAAAGAAGTGTCTTTAAGTAATAATTCTTTGATGTATTATAAAGGTGTAGGTCGATGCAGTTAGCTTAATCTTGTTGAATATGTTTTTAAGCTCAAAATATATTTCTTTAAAAATATATCAGATTATTCTCAGATCGTGGATTTTTGTGTGCAGTCCCCAACCTGAGAATAATCTGATTTTTTAAAAAAATCTGAAATAATAACTTTTAAAAGGATGTACAAAACAATTTGCTGGGTTCTTTTTATCTTCCGTTCTCAGTTTCCCAGTAAATTAAGTAAAAATTACATTCAAGTGTTTTTAATGTCTGCACTCAAAATTGTATCTGTAGAGGCTCCTCAGAGACCACAAACGAGCGGAATTAGTGGAAACTTGCACTGGTGATTAATTCAATCTGGTCGGAACCAGTTTGTGGATGGTAGCGGCTTCGAGCGTGATTTAAAAAAAATTAGCATGCAAGATGTCTGAAGCTCGATTTTTGACTGTGTTATTTTTGGGCGAATAACACGTAAAAAAATGCCAGATCAAGAAAACTGCAGGACATGATGCCTGCAGCTGGCTGCTCAGTTCCCTTTGGCAAACGATTTACTGCAGAAGCCACTGGATTTAGGCCAAGGGAACAATCATTCCTTCCAACAATATTGCAGTGCTGGGTTGGAATCCGCAGTGGATGTAAGAGATGGTCAGAAAGAATAGAGGAGGATTGAGAGGAAAATAACAGTGGGAGCCAAGGTGGCTGGATGCATCATCCAGGTTACGAGTTGCACAGGCAGAGGCTTAACTTCCTCAATCCATGGAGAAACTGGCTCAGTTTGGAATAGCAGATAATTGTAAATATCTGCAGCTCTCCAGAAGAACTTCTCCCTGCTGGACCTGCCAGTTACTCGGTTTCTGTTGCCGGTGCTGTCAATGCTTTCACTTTGTTTGTCTCTGTCTCATTCCTCCATCCCCAGTGGAGAAATCTCAAGGGTGTTGCAGTCAGCTACCTGATAAATGTATATGGCAGTTCATGGATGGGTTGTTTTTCAGCTTCAGCAGCCTTGACAGTAACCAGAATGAGTGGACACTTGCTTTTGCCTCTTTGGCTACCTTCGCACATACTGTACAGAATACTTTTGTATGCATGCACTTGACATAAATTGGAGCACGCGTGTAACAACAAAGAGAGGTTCATGAAGACATCTGCACATTCCATGGAAATTTGTCATTCTACAGCAATCCAACCTATTCATACCAGAAAAAAACATACGTGCAACCTCATATGGAATTAGGGGAACTCTCTTCAAATTTGACAGATGATTCTGTGGTAACCATACTGATGAAGTCCATTAGAACTGTAGCAAAAACCACATGGTCACGAGGTAGTGTTAAAGACCAAGATATCAGCATGTTGAAGGTAATCTACAATTCTTACCAATCAGTTATGTTCCAAATAACAAGCAGTCTTAGACCTGTAAACTCAAAACAAGAGTTCTACCAACTAAGTCATATGTGTAATATGGTGTAATAAGCATAGGAGAAAACAACTGTATTTAACCAAGGCTAGACACAGGTGCTTCATAAAATGTAAAGGCTGAAAAGTTATATTTTGTGATGACACATATGCTTCAATGTTTTTCATCTTTACTTCGCATTGCACTTTATTATATCTCTAATGTCTCCTTGTTTTGTCATGATTTTGAGTACGGAATGCGAGTTTTTGGGGAAACGTACAATGTATGGTTGAGGGCGCAGCTTTGAGGTGAGAGGAGCAAAGTTTAAAGGAGATGCGCAGGGCAAGTTTTGTTCACAGAGGGTGATGAGTGTCTGGAACGCGCTGCTGGTCGAGGCAGAAACAATAGTGGCATTTAAGAGACCTTTAGATAAGCACATGGATGTGCAGGGAATGGAGGGATATGGATTATGTGCAGGCAGATAAGAGTTGGTCTTGGCATCAAGTTCAGCACAGATTTTGAGGCCTGAAGGACCTGTCCTGTGCTGTACTGTACTTTGTTCTCTGCAGGACTGTGTTGTGCAGAGAACAATAGAGCATGGCGGAGGTGGGAAGTGTGGAGAGAGTGACTGGACTGGTGGGGTAGAGACAGAGGATTTCAATCTTTAGCGAATCTAACCACAAGCTGCAACTGATTCTGGTATCCTGAAGGTATATGATAGGTTGGCTTTGTAGATTCATCTTCTTCAAGAAAGGAGATGGGGAAGAATTTCTTCAATTGATTGATTCTTGATTAGTACGGGTGTCAGGGATTATGGGGAAAATGCAGGAGAATGGGGTTGAGAGGGAAAGATGACTTGATTGAATGGTGGAGTAGACTTGATGGGCCAAATGGCCTAATTCTGTTCCTATAACTTATGAACTTCACTGTTCTTGTCATATCCGCAGCACTTATTAAACCTCCGTGTTGGATTAAAATTTTCCTTAAAAAATACATGCTCTCAGCATCCCACTTAGTACATAGTGTAATGGCAGTTTCTGTACCTTCTCAAAGTCCAACTTTGATAGCCATTACTGCTCGGGGATGGAATGGAGGTGTATAGCTTACGCACACACCACACTCTGAGATAACAAAAACGAATCTTCTAAATGCTGTTTCTTGATTAATTGGTCTTTATTAAAGTAGCACAAATCAAAAGAGTAATTCATAACTTTTCGTTCTTATCAACTGTTTCTTCTTCAAATACAGTAAAAATCGTGCAGTCGTTACCGTGTGGTCCTTGTGAGTGTGGCAGTCGTGAGTGTGGCAGTCGTGAGTGTGGCAGTCGTGAGTGTGGTAAAAAACTGTATTCTCTCCATCCTCCGAGACTAAACTGACCCACAATCCCTGTCGCTACTCTAGCCTCCTCCCATGTGGACACTCCCCATTACGTATCAAATCACACCCACAAGCATGCAAAAAAGACAGAAACCAGAAATATTAAACATCGTCATAATTATGACAGTAACTAAATTCAGCGTAAATGGCTCCTACACATAGTAAGAATCACCAAGAAATTCTCTTGCATAGATTGGATTTTTTTTTCAGCTCTGCGACATTGCCAATATTGATTCCAGTTGATGGAAAAGGAGCCAAAGTGGCGCAGCCTTTTCTCAGAATGGAGGGAGAGATGAAATAGAGAACTATTGGCCTGTTAGTCTAATCAATTGTGAATAAAATGGTGGAATTCATAATTGCACACATGAAAACAGGGCATGTATTATTGTACCTTAGAAAGGTGTCATAGTAATTGGAAGCAAGTCAACGTAACATTATATAAAGAAATCTAATATAGTCTTCTGAAGACATCAGCAGTCAGGCATACAGATTTTTTGTCTGTCTGACTTTGTTTTTATCTCAGATGGCAAAGTTTCCGTCAGTACTGATAGAAGAATGGTTGCAATGTAACCTTAGGCTGCATTTTTCATCTTCGAAATCTTTATTTGTACACAGTGCTAACTCCCAGAATACCACTTACCACAGAGCATAACTACAAAACCCCTTTGCTATCCCTCCAGATGAATGCAGTTCAAATTTAGAAGTTTTTAATTTAATGTTGAGGCATGATTTCATGACTGTCAGTTGAATATCGGTTCAGTTTTCTGATTATGATATGTTTTACACTGGGGACGCAGTGTTCTTTAATTCATTGCCCCATTTTATATTTGTATTGTTGCAAGAAAGCTTGTGGTGAATATTTCTGGCTGCAATGTCTCAGGAGAAACATACTCTGCAGAGATTACATTACCAGTCCAGAGAAGCATAAAATACAATACGGTGACAAGGAACCTGAATCAAGTAAGTGTGTTCAGTGGTGTTCTGGGTTGATTGCTGTGCTTGTGAAATGTTTATCAACAATTGTGTACACCACACTATTTAGTGAGATTAATCATTTTTTTGCAGAATATGCTCACTATGCCAATGCCAATCATAAACCAATGCCAATATAATAATTAATGTTCACCAAGTCATAAAATAGATGGTACTACAAATAATTTTATAACTTTATCTTGCAAGCAGGAAGCTCCTCCCTTCATGGCAAGTGTCCTTTTAGACCACCAGTGGTACAGAACAGCCAAAGAATTTGTACCTTTTAATGTTTAAATGTTATTTCAAATGTAACACAGTATTTATTTCCTCTATACAAACACAATTAACCTGTAATTACCGCTTTTTCTTTCCTTGAAACAATTAATTGCTTTGCTGCTGGTGGAATCATTAATTTCTCATGTTACTGCTGGTTGATAAGATTAGCTGGTTCCATTATTAATTATTTAATTACTATGCTAATAGTACTCATTTCAGTCCTAGGTGTTGGCTATTTATCTAACTCCATGGTTTTTTTTCCTTCTTTTAATCAAGAGCAATCATGGACTTGGATGCAATGTAATTTGAACTTCTTTCTGGCTTTGAAGTGCCTGTTACAAGTTGTCCATGTTGTTCAGGATAGCTTTTGTTCAGTGGTCTGGGTCTTTGAGCAGTTTTCCCAAACGTGAATGAAGCTTTGGCTGCTACACAAAAGCAGTTGTAGATTTAATCATGAGTGCTTTCCCTTGCAGAAAGGTGGGTCTAAGACATGTGTTAATTTATGTTGGCCAGCATTCTTCAGGGGGGTCTTGATTATCGGCTGGCAGTGATAATGAAGAGGACATTGTCTTACAATATTTAGTGCAATCCTCATCCTCTCACATGCTTCAATTAAGGAAATAACAATAATTTGGATGCGACCTGCCCTGCTGAGTTACTCCAGCTTTTTGTGTCTATCTTCAGTTTAAACTATCATCTGCCGTTCCTTCCTAGACAATAATTTGGAGTCTGTCCTCTGAGACCACATGTACGCAAGTGTCATCTGCATGCAAAACACAAAGTACTGGAGGAACTCAGCAGGTCAGGCAGCATTTGTGGAGGGCAGGTCTTCAGTCTGACGAAGGATCCCAACTCAAAATGATGCCCGTCCATTCCCTCTACAGATGCTGCCTGACCCATTGAGTTCCTCCTGCATTTTGTATAAGGAAATAACTGCAGATGCTGGTACAAATCGATTTATTCACAAAATGCTGGAGTAACTCAGCAGGTCAGGCAGCATCTCGGGAGAGAAGGAATGGGAGACGTTTCAGGTGGAGACCCTTCTTCAGACTGAAGACGGGTCGAGACCCTCCTGCATTTTGTGTTTTGCTCAAAATTCCATCATCTGCAGTTCTTTGTGTCAGCATCATCTGACATAATTCGATGAGTTGTGGTGATGCCATCTTGATTCTGGAGTTAGGTTGATGAAGAATCATTCTATGAGTTCACTCCCCTCTTGTATTGAGTTTATTGGAAGTGAAATGAAATTTGCAATGAAATACAATGAGAACAGATTAGTGTGAGGACAGAGCCGAGTATCTACTCGTACAGTATGAATGGTGTTGATGAATGTGTGTGGCTGGAGCCACATCCTTTGTGTGAGGGATTGAGTCACTGCCATTGTGTTTTGGAAGGCATGGATGGTGTATGAATTTTTGATTTGCATTTTTTGTGGGGAAGTACAAAATGATTCATGCAAAGAATAGGGTTGCGAAATACAGGATGTCTGTTGGGAGAGGGAGAACTCCTCTGAGTATTAGACCACAGTCATATATTATGCAGAGGCACTAAATTAATCAAAAGCCAAATAACCTTTATCTTTCTTTCTTTCTTTTAATTCTATTTGGCAGATTTTGACTGAGGGAAGGCAGAGGAATAAAATGCTGGGTTGAATGTAAAACCACATTCACTCCTTTTGATGAATTTATGTGCTGTTATGGGGTGAAGCTCAAAATAATGGCCCCAGAGCAGAAGTGTCCACATCGCGAGGCTGGAAACCTGAAGTGTCCTGAGCTAATTCTGCTACCACCATCATCTATTGTACAAGCGATGGCTCCCACTGATTGTCGCCGGGAAGCTTGCGTCCTTTTCAGGACGGACGATGACAGTGATGTAACATTTGAAACATGGATGATGGACACGAAAGAAGAAGCTCCAAATAATTAAAATATTTTTGCATGAAATGGAAAAACCTGTTTCCCCTAAGAAAAAAATCTCAGAGGATCATGGAACCACATTGCCAGTGATGTATTTCCATGGGTTGATAGTGAAGCAGTTCAGAAGGAGCTGTGTGACCTGCATGCCAATGAAACAATATGAGAAATGCAATGTATTTCCAGACTGCCTTCATGTTTACTAGACTCAGTTTATTGATTTCTGAGTCTACAATGGCTTGCTGCTGCAAAGTGGACCATGTCTGGCTTTGCCAACGCTTGCGAATTTTACTTTTTCTTTCAAACTATTTATAAAACATCACAACAGGACATCAAATCACCACCAGGGAGTTTGCACTGAACTCAAACAGTCAGATAACGGACCATGGATATTAAATTGCAGTGGCCACCTCTTCACCGGCACGAATTGACTGAATATTTGTTCACTGTTAAGTTTTACAAGATAAAATATATAAAGGAAGTGGAACGTTAGATGTCCTTCTTTGGTGTCTGTTGCACAAATCCAGAAAAGCTAGTAGCTCAATTTCTTGATGTTTTCCAAGAAAAATCCAGGTTGAGATTGATGCCTAAAGGCTAATGATCTCTGACATGAATATATTCAGGAACTACCGAGATAGAAACTGGAGACAATTTGTTTGAACTGTTGTGCATTACCAAAATCCTCTAAATATTTCCACCTGATAAAAGCACATTTATTGCTGTCTGTTTGACTGAGTTCAACTGACTCAGTCCAAAAAGAACATTGAATTTGACACTTTGGTTAACTATTCACATTTTCAACTAACTGCACCAAGATACTTCATACAAAGAAACATTTTGTAGAGATTTTCTTTCGCCATTTGATAGAAAATTGTTACTGGTGCAGCATTTAACTGAACTGCTAACCAAGATTGCTAGCATGTGACGTTCCTTTTAGAGAATAGACAATAGACAATAGCTGCAGGAGTAGGCCATTCGGCCCTTCGAGCCAGCACCGCCATTCACCGTGATCATGGCTGATCATGCACAATCAGTACCCCGTTCCTGCCTTCTCCCCATATCCCTTGACTCCGCTATCATTAAGAGCTCTATCTAACTTTTATGTGGACAATTCAAATTCAGTTGGGCTAAATTAGGAAATATATCTATCAGGCATTCAGACACGTTATCATGGATAACATGCCCTCCTTCCTGTTACAAACTGCATACAGAAGTAATATTATATCTGCCTCCCTCCAGTCCTGAGAGAATCACCCTTCCCTTGCTCCATATCAAACAAATGATCTACAACAGTTCTTAAGCCACCTTGTATTCCTCATATAGTCTTGACGGATATAATGTGCTTAGAAGGATCGTAACTCTCTTGTAGATAAAATGGTCCTTGGGGGCACGTAAAGTAGTTAATATTGATAGCCACTTAAAACAGACAGAAATGAATGGCTGTTAATGATCTTTGCATTAAAGTGAATGATAGTGTTTTTTTGGTGGAAAGTCAAGACCTGTCAAAAAGTGTTTCTGCTGGTAAGGACAACAATTAAAAAATGCTGGACATAACAAAAACTATTTATTTTAGATGCATCAATTAAACTGACGGTTTTAATGCAGTTCACCTCCAGCATTAAATCAGCTTGGAACATCAAGCTGTGTGGAAAAAATATGCATTGTGTAAAGTTTTTGCAGAACTATTCTGCAATGGGCTTAACAATAACTTCAGAGGAATGATAAATTGTGCAGCTTGTAAACCAACTGCAACATATTTCAAAGCCTGCATGTTGTGTTGGTTCAGATCAAGGTGTTTTCTCTCAAGAACGTTTCGCCTCAGTGACCTGAGGATCGCAGTGAAATTCAGCATTCATTAAATTATTTACTTTATTTTGAAGTGCTTTGCCAACTCCAGCTGAGGAGCATTGAACTCCCATTGAAGAGGTTACATGCTCAGATTCCCCCTGCTTTGACTGCCATTTGAACTTATTTGGTGCGGAACTTTCACTAGTCCTCAACTAGATTAATTTTTTATACCACAATACTGCACTAAATGTTGTACCCTTTGCCCTTTATCTGTGGACAGCTTGATGGTACAGACTTTTAGTTTAGTTTAATTTAGAGGTACAGCGCGGAAACGGGCCCTTTGACCCACCGAGTCCGCACTGACCAGCGATCCCATACACTAGCACTATTCTACACACTTTATAATTTTGACAATTTACAATTTTTACAGGAGCCAATTAACCTCCAAACCCGTACGTCTTTGGAATGCCGGTGGAGACCGGAGCTCCCTGGGAAAACCCATATCAATGATTTGAATGAGAATGTACAAGGCATGATGATTAAGCTTGCAGATGATACTAAAATAGGTATTGTAGAGTGTGAAGATGGCTATCAAGAAATACGCTGGGATTTGATCAGCTGGCAACTGGGCCGAGGAATAGCAACGGAGTTTAATTCAGATAAGTGTGAGGTGTTGCATTTGGTAAGTCAAACCCAAGCAGGAGCTTCACATTAAACGGAAGGGCCCAGGGGAGTGTTGTGGAGCAATGGGATCTAGGAGTACAGGTTCACAATTTTTTGAAAATGGCATATAAGAGGGTGAGAAGGCTTTTGGCATCCTCACCTCCCTCAGTCAGCGAATTGAGTGTAAATGTTGGGACAATGTGGTACAAGATGTTGGTGAGGCCACACTTGGAGTATTTTATTCTGTTTTGGTCAACCTGTGGTGAAAAACACCATTAATACGAGATGCCACTGAGCTGGAAAGAGTGCAGAGAAGATTTACGAGGATGTTGCTGGGGCTCAGTTACAGGGAGAGCTTGGGCAGGCTTGGACTTTATTCCTTGGAGCGCAGGAGGCTGAGAGGTGACCATGTAGCGGTAAGTAAAATCATGAGGGAAATAGAAAGGGAAATAAAAAGGGTAATGGGTAGAGCAATCAAGAACTAGAGTGCATATGTTTAAGTGAGAGGCAAAAGACCTATTAGGAACCTGAGGGGAAACGTTTACACAAAGTGTATGTAGTTCAGACAGGTATTATAAACAACATTTAAAAGGCTGTGGAAAGGAACTGAGGTTGCTGGTTTAAACGAAAGATAGACACAAAATGCTGAATTAACTCAGCGGGCCAGACAGCATCACTGGATAGAAGGAATGCGTGAGGTTTCGGGTCGAGAGCCTTCTTCAGACTGAATATGAATAAGGGTCTGAGGAAGGGTCTCGACCCGAAACGTCACCCATTCCTTCTATCCAGCGATATTGCCTGGCCTACTGAGTTACTCCAGCATTTTGTTTCGATCAACATTTAAAAGATGTTTGGACATGCACATGGATAGACAAGGTTCAGAGGGCTATAGGCCAAATGTCGGCAAATGGGACTAGCTTAGATGGGGCATCTTGGTCAGCATGGATGAGTTGAACCGAACAGCCTGTTTCTGTGCAGTAGGATTCTATGACTCTACTCACATTGCCATAAACACCCCCCCCCCCCCCTCTCTTCCACATCATCCCGCCCCACTTTACACATGAATCTCCAACATAGCAGAAATGAAATACCCTGATGAATGAAGATGCGGAGGGTTCGTAACTAGGAAACTATTTCTCCAGCATTTCATGGCAAATATATGAAACTTTGGTAGGAAAAGGGGTGCCTTCCCTGAGCAGTAGTTTCACCTTGTCTGAACCTCTACACTTCCTGCTGCCTCGGCAAGGTCACCAATGTAATTAAGGATGAGTCTCACTCTGGTCACTCCCTCTTCTCCCCCCTCCCATCAGGCAAGAAGTACAGGAGTGTGAAAATGCATACCTCCAGCTGTTGCCGGGCAACGGAACCATCCTATCACCAACTCGAGAGCAGTCCTGATCTGTCATCCACCTCTTTGGAGACCCTTGGACTATCTTTTATTGGACTTTACTGGATTTTATTTTGCACTAAACGTTATTCCCTTCATTTTGTATCTGATCACTGTGGACAGCTTGATTGTAATCGTGAATAGTCATTTCACTGACCCGATAGTGTGCAACAAAAAAGCTTTTCACTAAACCTCGGCACAAGTGACCATAATAAACAAAACTTTGCTCCTCAGGATAAGCAGCAGATTGATCGAACATTTCTATATGCAAACTAGGGACAAAGAGGTCAGGCGATGGTATCCAAGGTAAATTGAAAAAGAGAGAGTGGAAAGTAAATAGTTAACACTGTCAATATATACAGATGGCCAAAAATGCTAATATAAACAGGCTACCGTACTTGTAGAACAAAGACAACATCATGACCTTGTGGTGACCATATTCCATGAAATGTTACATGATCGCCAACAAGGAAAGTGCTTAATGGAGGTTATATAGAGCTGAGATGCATCCCTGTCACACTTCATCTAAACTGATACATTGAAATTGTTCACACCACACAGACCTGGGAATTACTGTCCAATTCCAATCTATTCCAAACATCCACCGTAATGAAAAATAATTAAAGAGCTTGAAAATTAGCTTTCACATGAAATGGTTTCAGTGACTGGACACAATTGTATTTGGCAGCCTGTTCTGGGTTTACTTTCATATAACAAAGATTACTAATTATCTCTCAAGGTGTGTTTTGAATGCTTATGCTGGCTGTACCTATGGCACCTCTGGGAACAAAGTTTAGATGACATGCAGGATGCCCCAGACAACTCAACAAACCGTTTACATGCAATTTACATTATATTTGTATTACTTGTAATTCTGCCAGTTGAAAGCTGTAGGATCTAAGCCAGGCAGTAAATTCACTGACTGCCTCATTTGTACTTAATGACTGCCGTCTTCAGTTGCAGTTTCGTTAATTGAGTTGCTTCAGAGAAATAGCTCAGACTATAACAAATGGACACCGTACATTTCAAAAACAATACCTCTTAAAAATAATGTTACTGCTTCACCAGAGTTCAAAGATAAAGCTCCTGATAGTGTAAGTCAGGCTCTTGGGACTAAATTTTCACCTTGGTTCAATGACATAAATACAAATTGTGTGGCAGTATACTCTGATTGGTTTGCTAGATTTCACTGAATAATGAATTGCTACAGGATTTGTCCTCGAGTTAACAAATTTGCCGTGAGCACAATTTTAATCTCTTAGTGAAAGTTGGGCCATTGTACTATGAACCATACGATGTCACCTATTAAAAGAAGTTATCTCTGCCAGCCGACCTGACTTTAAACTTGAGTAAGGTAGACACAAAAGGTAGAGCTCTTAATTTCACCTTGTCAGGGGGTATGGGGAGAAGGCAGGAACGGGGTACTGATTGAGAATGATCAGCCATGATCACATTGAATGGCGGTGCTGGCTCGAAGGGCCGAATGGCCTCCTCCTGCACCTATTGTCTATTGTCTATTGTCTAAATGCAAGAGTAATTCAGCGGGACAGACAGGATCTCTGGAGAGAAGGAATGGGTGACATTTCGGGTCGAGACCCTTCTTCAGGCTGCGAGTCAGGGGAGGGGGAGACACAGAGATAAGGAAGTGTTAGGTGTGAAAATGAGACATCAAAAGAGAAGGGGGCGGGACAAATATAGAATGTAGTTGGAAACAGTAAGGCTGGTGGGAGAACTGGGATGGGGAAGGGGATGGAGAGAGAGGGAAAGCAAGGCCTATTTGAAGTTAGAGAAGTCAATGTTCATACCACTGGGATGTAAGCTACCCAAGCGAAATATGAGGTGCTGTTCCTCCAATTTGCGCTGGCCCTCACTCTGACAATGGAGGAGGCCCAGGACAGAAAGGTCAGATTGGGAATGGGAGGGAGAGTTAAAGTGCTGAGCAACCAGGAGATCAGGTAGGTTAAGGCAGACTGAGCGGAGGTGTTCAGCGAAACGATCGCCGAGCCTGCGCTTGGTCTCGCCGATATACAGAGGTTGATACCTGGAAAAGCGGATGAGGTTGGAGGAGGTGCAAGTGAACCTCTGCCTCACCTGAAAAGACTGTTGGGGTCCTTGGATGGAGTTGAGGGGGGAGGTAAAGGGACAGGTGTTGCCTCTCCTGTGGTTGCAGTGGGAAATACCTGGGGAGGGATGGTTTGGGTAGGAAGCGACGGGTTGTCCAGGGAGTTGCGGAGGGAATGGTCTCTGCGGAAAGCAGAAACAGGTGGAGATGGGAAGATGTGACCAGTAGTGGATCCCGTTGGAGAAGTCGGAAATGTTGGAGGATTATATGCTGTATGCGAAGGCTGATGGTGTGGAAGGTGAGGACAAGGGGGACTCTGTCCTTGTTGTGAATGGGGGGGCAGTGAAGCAAGAGCAGAGCTGCGGGATATTGAGGAGACCCTAGTGAGAGCCTCATCTATAATGGAGGAGGGGAACCCCCGTTTCCTAAAGAATGAGGACATCTCCGATGATCTAGCACCTCATCCTGGGCGCAGATGTAGCGTAGATGGAGAAATTGGGAGTAGGGATAGAGTCTTTACAGGCACCAGGGTGGGAATAAGTGTAGTCTAGATTGCTATGGGAGTCAGTAGGTTTGTAGTAATAGTGGAGGAATACTGAGTCTGAAGAAGGGTCGGAACTTAAAACAACACCTATCCATGATCTCCAGAGATACTGCCTGATCCGCTGAGTTACTCCAGCATGTGTATCTTTTTTTTATGGAATAGAGGGCTTTGGTGATCAAAGATACACATTTATGTATAAAAATTCACTCAATCCACAATAATTTGTCTGTGTAAATATATCCTAAATCCCCCTCCCCCCCCCCCCCCCCCCCCCCCTTCCCTGCTCCACCTGGACTTGCACTCATTTCTCCCTTCCCTTCCATCTCCCATTGCACCACCTTCTGCCTTTTCATCTCTGGCCGATCATCTACATCCACTGTGTAGGAAGGGACTGCAGATGCTGGTTTAAATCGAAGATAGACACAAAAAGGTGGAGTAAACCAACAGGACGGGCAGCATCTCTGGAGAGAAGGATTGGGTGACGTTTCAGGTCAAGACCCTTCTTCAGAGCACTTATCACTTCCCAAGCTTTGCCTGCGCCTCCTTTCTTCCAGCTTTCTTCCACCCCACCCCCACCCCCATCACAATTAGTCTCAACCTGGAATATGGATATCACCTATCCATGTTCGCCGGAGATGCTGCCTGACCCACTGAGTTACTCCAATAGAGAAGGACATAAAGTGCTGCAGTAACTCAATGGGCACTGCAGCATCCCTGAAGAATATGGATAGTGACATTTCAGGTCGGGACCCTTCTTCAGACTTCAGATTACTCTGCAATTTGATTGCATCATCCTTTCACTAGTATTTTATCATTTCAGCTGTAAAGTTTCTCACCCTTTTGCCTTCGTTGGTTGCCGATTTACAATTGATTGGCTGTATTGATTGCTAAATATATTAAGATTCTACTTATCTACTAGAGCACTGAATACTGGATTCAGTGAAAGGACATCTACATCACTTGGGACATGCTGAGGACAATCAAGAGCACTTACTAGTAGTTCATTGTCACACTGTTTTGAATCGGGAGGAATTTATTATACCATTGAAAAGTAATATTTGCCTCCACTAATTAAACCATAAGCAGAGATCCAGCTGCAGAGGTTGGTAGGAATCTGACTCAGGCAGATCCCAAATCTTCTGGTTCTGGCTAAACTTCCAACACTAATTCTAAGAACAGACATTCATTATGATGATAACGAAGGCATGGCTTATTCTCTGGATCAAGTAGAAAGAAAGACCAAGGGAGAAATGATATTAGGGTCATAGAGGCATGCTGTGTGGAAGCAGGTCCTTCAGCCCGATTCACCCATGCTGACCAAGATGCCCCATTTTGTCCCATTTGCCCACATGTGGCCCATATCCCTCTAAACCTTTTCTGTGCATGCACCTGTCGAAGTGTATTTCAAATGCTGCCTCAATGCAGTATGTTCCTCAACTGCCATCTCTGGCACCTCGTTCAATGTACTCACTACCATCTGAGTGAAAATGTTGCCTCGCAGGTTCCTATCTTGCAAACCTCACCTTAAACCGAAGAAGGGTCTCGACCTGAAACGTCACCCATTCCTTCTCTCCAGAGATGCTGCCTGTCCCACTGAGTTACTCCAGCATTTTGTGTCTATCCTCACCTTAAACCTATGTCCTCTGGTTGTTCATTCCCCACATTGTTTGAAAGACTGCGCATTCACCCTGGATATTCACCTCATAATTTAAAAAAAACTCAGTAAGATCACCCCTCAGCTTCCTGCCCTCCAAGGAATAAAGTCCTAGCTGGCCCAACCTTTCCTTTTTGCTCAGGCCCTTGATTTAGTTACCTTAGGATATCACAAAATGCTGGAGGAAAATAACTGTAGATGCTGGTACAAATCGAAAGTATCACAAAATGCTGGAGTAACTCAGTGGGTCAGGCAGTATCTCTGGAGAGAAGGAATGGGTGACGTTTCGGGTCAAGACCGAAACGTCACCCATTCCTTCTCTCCTGAGATGCTGCCTGACCCGCTGAGTTACTCTAGCATTTTGTGATACTTTCGATTTGTACCAGCATCTGCAGTTATTTTCCTCCACTAGTTACCTCAGGATCTTGATTCCAGTTATGGAAGGGCAACAGGATGCAAAAAAAAAATGACAAGCAGTTCAGTTTCCTTCAACCGATGGAATGGGAGTACAATCCCTTTAATTGCATTTGGTGCTTTGAGTGTGTTAGTGAGGGAGTTACGGGATTTATAGGTCTGTGAGCTATTGTGTGAGTGAATGAACATGAAAATATGAATGAGATAGTATGAGCGTGAGCATGGTGAGAGAGTAAGTGAAAATGAAAGTAAAGTGGTGCGTTACTGAAAGAGAAGGAAAAATTATTAAATCCTTTTATAAACCTAGAACACTTTAAATCACCAATAATTAAAAAAGCTAATTAATGCTTGCCATGTCTACCATAGCAATTCCACTCCAATGAAATTAATGGTGAAAGAACCTTGTGCTAACTCCAACCCAGTCGAGGGTGTTTAAGGAGGCTGACACTGTCAATGGATCGATCCCAAGAGGAGTCGAGGATCAGAATTTACCCTGAGAAAGAACTGACTGCAACTGTGTTGCTTCTGCATATACTCATACTTTAGTCTGTTCTTTAGTCAGAGGGCGGTGAATGTGTGGAATTTATTGCCACAGATGAATGTGGAGGCCAAGTTAATGTTATGGGGAGAAGGCAGGAGAATGGGGTTGAGAGGTGAAGATAGAACAGCCATGATTGAATGGCAGAGTAGACTTAATGGGCCAAATGGCCTAATTCTGCTCCTATGTCATGAAATTATGAACTACGGTGTATTTTCTGTGGGAAACATCAGCAATTTCACTGTAAATGGCATTTTTCTGCAAAATCTAATGATATATGTTTAGAATGTATCTGCTTCATTTGTCTGCACTCAAACATAATTTATTGTAGTGAACTGTTTAAAGATAATCTGACAATGCGAGAAGGAGCTAGATAAATGTTTGTTGCTTCTTTTTCTTCATGGAAAATAAATTATTTTCTTTGTCTGATGTAATGGAGGTTTCCCAAGATCTGGAATGAAAGAAAAGCTGCTATATTTTAGTATTCACAAAGTGATATTATCCAAGTTAGTGGAGGAATTTGACAGTGTAACAGCAGAGAGACACGAGAGAGAAGGGAGTGTATGTTGGTTTTTAAAACAAGAGACTGCCAGTCTATGTCCTCCATCTACGGTTTCAGCTTGAATATTTTGTGTTCCTATTTAGTGATGCAGGATTTTAAAGTGGTAGTCTCACAGGCACAATGTGCATTTACCATTTTCACCGGTCTGAGTTACCACCGAGGACTCTGGAGGTAGCAGTCACAGGTGGGCAAAAAGTAAATATTTTGCTGTTTAATATCTGATATCACTGAACATTAGAATATAAATTTTCACTGTCGCCAGTGTATAAAATTACATTTAAAATCAATTTACTGTTAGGAAAAATTGTCACGTAAATCATCATCTATCCTTCGACTTTCAATATCCTCAGGGTATTCTACCTTCAAGAAAGGTCCAGCTTTTTAATGCTTGCCATTCACAAACCTTAATATTAAATGTTGTTTTTCTTCAGTTATATTAAATAAGCAAAATCGAAATGAACACTCAAGACAAATGTACTTAAAAATAAACATTTTAACTCCCCCATTGTCTTTCTTCTAGTTAAAATCTTCTATATATTAAATCACCATCTTGTATTCAGATTGAAGAAGTGTCTCGACCTGAAACGTCGCCCATTCCTTCTCTCCAGAGATTCTGCCTGTCCCGCTGAGATACTCTGGCATTTTTTTGTCTATCTTCGGTTTATACCAGCATCTGCAGTTCCTTCCTACACATCTTATATTTTAGAGTAGGTTTGGCTTTTTGGCTCAAAGGTGACAATAAGGCTGGCATATGAAGCCCTAATTTCAATGTGGAGTGTGCACTGCAAATTGCCAATCACTGCATTGCCATTCTCTGGAAGGCCTGGTCTATATTAATAGCCAGACCTCAGTGAATCAATGCAAAGCTCTCTTACATTTGTGGCAGGCTGGAATGCCATCAGGGCAGATTGCTTCAGGAGCTAAAATCAGGGCTAGAGTACTGAGTGCAGGTACTATCACAACATTTAAGAAAGATTTGGAAAGGTATATGGAGAGGGTAGGTTTACAGGGATAAGGGCCAAACGCAGGCAATGGGACTAGTGTAGATGGGGCATATTGGTTGGCATGGGCACGTTGGGCCAAAAGGCTTGTTTTCACGCTGTATGCCTTTATGACTCTGTGTGGGAGGTTACAGTTGCAGGGTAGATCACTAAGTCATAGAAACATATAAACAAAGAAAATAGGTGCAAGAGTACGCCATTCGGCCCTTCGAGCCAGCACCGCCATTCAATATGATCACGACTGATCATCCAAAATCATTACCCCATTCCTGCTTTTTCCCCATATCCCTTGATTCCATTAGCCTTAAGAGCTAAAGTCAGGGTGGAGAATGGAGGAAGTGAGGCCTAAATCTGTTTAGGAACATGAGAATGTAAAATACAGAAGCAGGAATAGGCCGAACACAAGCTTGTCCATCATTCAATTGATGATCCTCAAATTCACTTTGCAACCTGCCTTCAACTCTGATCAATATTTTCCTTGCTTAACTTTGTGTCCATAAAACAAAAAAAAAGGTTTCAGCATTAATCTCCCATGGAACCACAAGAAGTCTCACCAAAATTTAAAAAAATGAATAATTGCCTTCGAGCTCCTCAAACATGAAGTTACTTGATGTGAATTTTTTATTGCTGGCTTGGAGAACGTGTGTGAATTACACAATTCATGGTTAAAATTTCAGCATGTTCTGATTTACATCTTTAGATTACTTACGAGGTTTCAAGCTGCCTGCCACCTCTATGCTGTTAAAAGCTCTGGGGGTTAAAATTAGAGAGACACAGAACACAGTGGATTCTGTCCAGAAGTCAATTTGTCCTTCAGTCTGTACCTTTGCTACTGGGTGGGCAGTTTATACTATTATCTAATGGTATGATTAACAAAAAAGGAAGCTAAACTAACTCAGATTATTAGTAAATGAATGCCTCAGTAAGAAATAGACCAGCTTGGTAAAAAATATATAATCAGGGTACATAAATGCACTCAGGATGAGACAATATAAACCAGTTAATGGCACTTAATTCATTTTATATCAGGGGCAATATATATTGGTCGTAAAAAAATAAGGTATCTGCACCTTTTATAGGATGCAACGTACTTCTTTCACAAAGTAGGATGCAGACAGATATAGTATTAAAACATCTGCGACAGAATTCTCTACCATCCCAAGGAATAGACAATGCATTTGATCAACTGCACTGCATCACTCCCCAATACATGTGTAGGAAAGAACTACAGATGCTGGTTTACACCAAGGATGGACACAAAATGCTGGAGTAATTCAGCGGGACAGGCAGCATCTCTGGATAGAAGGAATGGGTGACATTTCAGGTCGAGACCCTTCTTCAGACTGAGAGACACAGAGATAAGGAAGTGTTAGGTGTGAAAACGAGACATTAAAAGAGATGGGGGGTTAAGGAAAATGTAGAATAGATCATTGTTAGCTCGGAAATGGTGACTACAAAGCAAACAGAGATAAAATTTAATTGGGGGGCAGTCAGACTGGTCAGGGAACTGGGAAGGGGAAGGGATGGAGAAAGTGTGAAAGCAAGGGTCACTTGAAGTTAGGGAAGTCAATATTCATTCTGCTGGGGTGTAAGCTGCCCAAGCGAAATATAAGGTGCTTTTCCTTCAATTTGCGCTGGGTCTCACTCTGACAATGGTGAAGGCCCAGGACAGAAAGGTTAGTATGGGAATGGGAAGTCCACACCTGGAACAGCGGATACAGTAGATGAGTTTGGAGGTGCAAGTAAACCTCTGCCTCACTAAAAAAACTGTCGAGGTTCTTGGACCGAGTCCAGGGAGGAGGTATGGGGACAGATGTTGCATCTCCTGTGGTTGCAGGGGAAGTACCTGGGGAGGGCGTGGTTTGGGTGGGAAGGGACCATTCCGCAGAGACCATTCCCTCCACAACTACCCACCCAAACCGTCCTCTCATCTCGTTTTTACACCTTACACTTCCTTATCTCTGTGTCTCCCTCTCCCCTCAGTCTGAAGAAGAGTCTCGACCCGAAACGTCACCTATTCCTTCTATCCAGAAGATGCCTATCCAACTGAGTTATTCCCCAATATCTGGTTGTTTCTGGACCTCTTTAAAAGTATGAAAAATATATAATACTTTACAGATTCAACACAAATGGGTCAAACAATATGGGTGCTTCTTCTTTGTTTATAGATGAGCTTTGCTATCAGTGGAAAAAAAAGGCCTCTCTATTCCGTTTTGTAGACTGGAAATTTACAAATTCTTTTGCTGTGAAATGCCAATACAGAAACATAAAAGGTTAGCAGAAATTCATTTAAACTGGTTCATTGATATTTACTTATAGAGTCATAAAATGACATTTGATATCATTAAATGGAGCAGAAGACCTTAAAGCAGTGGAGGCGCAGGACTTTGCCTGATGTACATCTGAGAAACAAAATTGAGCCTGAAAGCCTTAGCACAAACCGTGCAACCAAAAATATTTGATTGAATGTAATAAAAACACACTTTTAAAATCATCAATGGCCTTGTTATAAATCTGAACCTTTTATTAGCAATATAACACAAAAGCATTAAAATTCTAAAAACGTGAATTGGAGAATATGAAGTAAGGAAAAGTATATTTAATAATATTTTCAACTATGGAAAAATGTGTTGTGTATAATTTTGAAGAAAGACTCCATACCTGCCCCATGCCAGGTCACTTTGGTTGATGCAGAGTGATGCAGTATATTTGTTAGTAGTTTTTACACAAACCTTTAGGTTTAGTTTAGAGATACACTGTGCATACAGCCCTTTCGTGAGTCCACACCGACCATCGATCACCTGGACATTGGTTCCATGTTTTCCAGGTTTTGCATCCTACACACAGGGCAGTTTACAGAAGCCAATTAATCTACAAACCTGTAGTTTTTTGGAATGTGGGAACAAACCAGAGCACCCGGAGAAAACCTATGCAGTGTTAGGGAAATCGTGCAAATTCTGAACATTCAGGACCCGAGGATTAGACATTGGCAAGTATGATGTTGTGGGAATTACAGAGACATGGCTACAAGAGGACCAGGGCTGGGAACTGAATATTCAGGGGTACACAACGTATAGAAAAGACAGACAGGTGGGCAGAGGGGGTGGGGTCGCTCTGTTGGTAAGGAATGATGTTCACTCCCTTGCAAGGGGTGACATAGAATCAGGAGATGTAGAATCAGTATGGATAGAAATGAGGAATTGTAAGGGTAAAAAGACCCTAATAGGAGTTATCTACAGGCCCCTAAACAGTAGCCTCGACATAGGGTGCAAGTTGTATCAAGAGCTAAAATTGGCATGTCGCAAATGTAATGCTACGGTGGTTATGGGAGATTTCAACATGCAGGGAAAGTCAGGTTGGTAATGGACCCCAGGAAAGAGAGTTTGTGGAGTGCCTCCGAGATGGATTCTTAGAACAGCTTGTACTGGAGCCGACCAGGGAGAAGGCAATTCTGGATTTAGTGTTGTGAAATGAACCTGATCTGATAAGGGAACTCAAGGTAAAAGAGCCATTAGGATGCAGTGATCACAATATGATAAGTTTTACTCTACAAATTGAGAGGGAGAAGGGAAAATCGGAAGTGTCAGTATTACAGTATAGCAAAGGGGATTACCATATAACCATATAACCATATAACCATATAACAACTACAGCATGGAAACAGGCCTGTCCGGCCCTACCAGTCCACGCCGACCATTCTCCCTGACCTAGTCTCATCTACCTGCACTCAGACCATAACCCTCTAATCCCCTCCTATCCATATACCTATCCAATTTACTCTTAAATAATAAAATCGAGCCAGCCTCCACCACTTCCACCGGAAGCCCATTCCATACAGCCACCACCCTCTGAGTAAAGAAGTTACCCCTCATGTTACCCCTAAACTTTTGTCCCTCAATTCTGAAGCTATGTCCCCTTGTTGGAATCTTCCCCACTCTCAAAGGGAAAAGCCTACCCACGTCAACTCTGTCCGTCCCTCTCAAAATTTTTAAAACCTCTATCAAGTCTCCCCTCAACCTTCTACGCTCCAAAGAATAAAGACCCAACCTGTTCAACCTCTCTCTGTAGCCTAAGTGCTGAAACCCAGGCAACATTCTAGTAAATCTCCTCTGTACCCTCTCCATTTTGTCGACATCCTTCCTATAATTTGGCGACCAGAACTGCACACCATACTCCAGATTCGGCCTCACCAATGCCCTGTACAATTTTAACATTACATCCCAACTTCTATACTCGATGCTCTGATTTATAAAGGCAAGCATACCAAACGCCTTCTTCACCACCCTATCCACATGAGATTCCACCTTCAGGGAACAATGCACAGTTATTCCCAGATCCCTCTGTTCCACTGCATTCCTCAATTCCCTACCATTTACCCTGTATGTCCTATTTTGATTTGTCCTACCAAAATGCAGCACCTCACACTTATCAGCATTAAACTCCATCTACCATCTTTCAGCCCACCCTTCCAAAAGGCCCAAGTCTCTCTGTAGACTTTGAAACTCTACTTCATTATTAACTACACCACCTATCTTAGTATCATCTGCATATTTACTAATCCAATTTGCCACACCATCATCCAGATCATTAATGTAAATGACAAACAACAGTGGACCCAACACAGATCCTTGGGGTACTCCACTAGACACTGGCCTCCAACCTGACATACAATTGTCAACCATTACCCTCTGGTATCTCCCATTCAGCCATTGTTGAATCCATCTTGCAACCTCACTATTAATACCCAACGATTTAACCTTCTTAATCAACCTTCCATGTGGAACCTTGTCAAATGCTTTACTGAAGTCCATATAGACAACATCCACAGTCTTGCCCTTATCAATTTCCCTGGTAACCTCTTCAAAAAATTCAAGAAGATTAGTCAAACATGACCTTCCAGGCACAAATCCATGTTGACTGTTTCTAATCAGGCCTTGTTTATCCAAATAATTATATATATTGTCCCCAAGTATCTTTTCCATTAATTTTCCCACCACAGACGTCAAACTAACAGGTCTATAATTGCTAGGTTTACTATCTGTAGACTCTGATGGTCTGCATCCCAGGGTACTTAAGGAGGTGGCTCTAGAAATTGTGGACGCATTGGTGATCATTTTCCAATGTTCTATAGATTCAGGATCAGTTCCTGTGGATTGGAGGGTAGCTAATGTTGTCCCACTTTTTAAGAAAGGAGGGAGAGAGAAAATGGGAAATTATAGACCAGTTAGTCTGACATCAGTGGTGGGGAAGATGTTGGAGTCAATTATAAAAGACGAAATTGCGGAGCATTTGGATAGTAGTAACGAATGAACGTTTACGAAGGGGAAATCGTGCTTGACTAATCTTCTGGAATTTTTTGAGGATGTAATTAGGAAAATTGACAGGGGAGAGCCGGTGGATGTGGTGTACCTCGACTTTCAGAAAGCCTTCGACAAGGTCCCACATAGGAGATTAGTGGGCAAAATTAGAGCATATGGTATTGGGGGTGGGGTACTGACATGGATAGAAAATTGGTTGGCAGACAGAATGCAAAGAGTGGGGATGAATAGGTCCCTTTCAGAATGGCAGGCAGTGACTAGTGGGGTACCGCAAGGCTTGGTACTGGGACCGCAGCTATTTACAATATACATTAATGACTTGGATGAAGGGATTAAAAGTACCATTAGCAAATTTGCAGATGATACAAAGCTGGGTGGTAGTGTGAACTGTGAGGAAGATGCTATGAGGTTCAAGGGTGACTTGGACAGGTTGTGTGAGTGGACGGATGCATGGCAGATGCAGTTTAATGTGGATAAGTGTGAGGTTATCCACTTTGGTGGTAAGAATAGGAAGGCAGATTATTATCCGAATGGTGTCAAGTTAGGAAAAGAGGACGTATAACAAGATCTGGGTGTCCTAGTGCATCAGTCACTGAAAGGAAGCATGCAGGCACAGCAGGCAGTGAAGAAAGCCAATGGAATGTTGGCCTTCATAACAAGAGGAGTTAATTATAGGAGCAAAGAGGCCCTTCTGCAGTTGTACAGGGCCCTGGTGAGACTGCACCTGGAGTACTGTGTGCAGTTTTGGTCTCCAAATTTGAGGAAGGATATTCTTGCTATTGAGGGCATGCAGCGTAGGTTTACTAGGTGAATTCCCAGAATGGCGGGACTGTCCTATGTTGAAAGACTGGAGCGGGTAAGCTTGTATACACTGGAATTTAGAAGGATGAGAGGGGATCTTATTGAAACGTATAAGATTATTAAGGGGTTGGACACGTTAGAGGCAGGAAACGTTCCCAATGTTGGGGGAGTCCAGAACCAGGCGCCACAGTTTAAGAGTAAGGGGTATGCCATGTAGAACGGATATGAGGAAAAACCTTTTCAGTCAGAGTTGTAAATCTGTGGAATTCTCTGCCTCAGAAGGCAGTGGAGGCCAATTCTCTGAATGCATTCAAGAGAGAGCTTGATATAGCTCTTAAGGATAGCGGAGTCAGGGGGTATGGGGAGAAGGCAGGAACGGGGTACTGATTGAGAATGATCAGCCATGATCACATTGAATGGTGGTGCTGGCTCGAAGGGCCGAATGGCCTACTCCTGGACCTATTGTCTATTGTCTATTGTCTATTGTCTATTGTCTATTGTCTACCCAGATCTCTAGTGCTGTGAGGCAGGATCTACCGCTGTGCCACTGTGCCACCAGAGAAAATACAACCTAGAGGAGAAACAACAGCTAAGAACCAACATTTACACATTCGATCATTAAATTCTGCGGATCGGCTCTGTAAATACAGAAATAGCACTTGAGAGGGAAAAGAACTGGGAAACAATTCAGTTTTTGCAATAATTAATTTGGGGACTGCATCATTAATTATAAGTATCTATGGCACCTAATGTGCAGAGGGTAATTAAATGGTAGGACCCCTGGTTATTCCACATACTGTCCACAAGATAATCTTATCTTCACCCAAGCTGATCTCAACTTCCATTTGGCTTCAATATTAATGGTCTGGAGAGAGAGTAAATAAACTCAGGTTCCTGCTTCTTATAACCATTTAGTGACCGTTATGAAATTGTACCTGTGAAAACTGGGTGGGAATTGTAAAAACTGTGAGGACCCCTGATGGATGAATCTATCAACATGACTGTAGTTCATGAATGAAAAATAATTACCTGTGTAGTATTCAGATGGATTTTACAGGGTGTACACTGCTGAATTGGGCTGCAGTTTCTAAATGTGGCTGTCCACTCAGTATTGTCGCACAGTTGACCTTAACCGTTACATGTTATCAGTTTAAACTGCAATTTATATGCAGCCTTGGGGGGAAAGTCTTTCGTGTGAACCTTTCTTCATTTAATACAATGAAGCATCCTGAAGGATACCATGAATTGGACTACAAACCTCCTCAAGTACTCCTGTCCAAGCTATCACTGGATTAGAACTGCATGATTCTAAATATATTGTCATATAATTGACTTCATACAGAAAACCAGGAAATTGAAAACAGACTGAGAATTGCTTATATATATTTAGACAGATTTATTCTAAATAAATCACTCGAGGGTGAAATGCATAGGGAGGAGAAATAGGAGTATTAGGGAGAAGCAGCCATAATCAGAAGTTATAAGGTCGTAGTGATTAATACAAGTGACAAACAGATTTCACACTATTTCAATTTTAACTATGCAATAGTCAGTTTTGAAATGACAAAGATAGCTGTGGCTGTGCAAACAAACAGCACTGTCCACGATGGTTACTGTGGGGGACCACTAAAGAGATAGAGACATAGAAACATAAAAACAGAAATTAGATGCAGGAGTAGGCCATTCGGCCCTTTGAGCCAGCACCGCCATTCAATATGATCATGGCTGATCATCCTAAATCAGTACCCCGTTCCTGCTTTCTCCCCATCTCCCTTGATTTTGTTAGCCCTCACAGCTATATCTAACTATCTTGAAAACATCCAGTGAATTGGCCTCCACTGCCTTCAGTGGCAGAGAATTCCAGAGAAGATAGAAATGTGGATTGGAAAATAACATCACCAACGTATTTTAGTACGCATGAATGAAATGTATGACTGTGGGGCTGTGTTAATTGGCCGACAACAAAGCAGTCATCAGACACCTTCACCCCATATATTTTGCATCACATGGTCGTAAGTGATAGGAGAAGGATTAGGCCATTCGGCCCATCACGTCTACTCCGTCATTCAATCATGGCTGATCTATCTCTCCCCCCTAACCCCATTCTCCCCTTAACCCCTGACACCCCCTGCATCACTATGACAGAGATCAAGGTATTACCATACCAGCAATTTTTCCATTTAGCACATCGAACATGGTCTTAGGCATATTTGTTCTGTCAATCGATGTTTCCTTGTGTATCCAGATAATCATTCTTCAATGCAGTGGGAAAATTGATTTGAGTGTCTAGATTTCTAAGAAACACGCATGAATATTCAGAGGTGGTTTTGTAAGTAGTGATGAGCTCCCATTGTAAATATGTAATTCTATGGGACCACATGTCTGCATCTTTCAAAGCAATTGTAACTACTGAAATTATATTTAATCGGCTGCTGTTATGATTGTGGTTAAAGAGTATAAGACTTCCATATACTTTGATTTTGGGGAGATTCTATCGAGAGAGCTTTTACCAAGAGAATCTCCCATCAGGTCTCTCCGTTTGTACCTATTTGTTGCACTGGATGAAGAGCCATGATATCTACAACTCTGTTCACTGTGTGGTTCATTCAAAGTCACAACAAGAGGACATGAGGACATGAGGACATGAAAGAATTGAATCTCCTGATGGTAGACAGGAATTGAGGTTAGTCAGATCAACCGTGTTTTATGAGTTGGCAAAGCAGGCATGCACAACTGAGTGACCATCTCCTCCTCCTAATTTTATTGCAGAACTAGACCAAGTGGACCCGTTGGGCCCAAACCTCTCCTGCATTGGTGTAGCACCCTCTCCTCCCCCTTCCCCCTCCCCTCTCCCCCCCTTCCCCCCTCCCTCCCTCCTCCTCCTCCCCCTCCCTCCTCCCCCTCCCTCCTCCCCTCCCTCCTCCCCTCCCCTCCCCTCCCCCCTCCCCTCCCCTCCCCTCCCCCTCCCCTCCTCCCCCTCCCCTCCATCCCCTCACCCCCACTCCATCCCCCTCAACCTCCCTTATCCTCACTCCTCCTCCCTCCCTCCCCTCCTACCTCCACCCCCTCCCACCTCCCTCCCTAGGAGATAGATTTAAACTTTAAAATGTGAATAACTTAAAAAATATAACACAGATTTCAATGAAACTTCTTCCATTAGCTCCAAAGGGACGATAGTGCGTAAGGTAGGGCTAAAATTGTCGGGCTAGTGTGTACCAGTTTGGCTGTAGTTCAGGAAAAAACAAACAAACAAACAAGAGTTTTAGTATATAGATAGCATCTGAAAAGTTTTTCATTTTTATTATGTCCAGGGCCCAATCAAAAAAGATTTTTTTTTCTGATGGGGCCTTGATATAATGGAAAAGCCACCTGCAGCATAAATTTCCAGGTTGCAATAGGAAATGGAACTGGTGGGTTCATTGCAGCACCCTTTCTTTGGGTGGTTTGGGTGCCAGAAAAAAAAAGATTTTCAAAGGCAAGAGTGGCTCTTTGGCTAAGAGCACAGTGTGGTTGGGTATTCTGCATTTACTGGTGTTCTGGTCCATGGGACATATTGGAATACCTAAGGTGCCGCATTGACAGTAATTATCAGTGACAACCTCACCCTGATCCTGGTACATCAGTTGAGTTAAAATAATATACCGTCAGACCAAGATTCCCTCTCTGCCACATTTATGTCAAAACAGAGTGATAGAAAAATTTCAGTCCCAGGATTTATTAATATAAATATGAAGTACTTCAATGGTTTAAATCTGGAAATGATGTTCAATTACTAGCATATGGTTTCTCATGGCAGAACGTCAACAGGGCTTGCCAGAATCCAGTCCTCAATCCTGGGGTGAAAGTCAAAACTAAAAACCCAATTACTAACACTAAAATAATAAATAGGGGCTAGCGGAATCAAGGGATATGGGGAGAAGGCAGGCACAGGTTACCGATTGTGGATGATCAGCTATGATCACAATGAATGGCAGTGCTGGGTCGAAGGGCCCAATGGCCTCCTCCTCACCTATTTTCTATGTTTCTATGAAATTATTCAAAGAACACGTTTTTTTCTACACTTAGAACCATGGATGATGGATGAATTAACTACAGAATTTAGCTGGCTGGGTTTGAGTATTTATGGAGTGAGGTTGGGTTAATATTCACGTGTAACTAGTGACTGATTACTTTGACAGGCTCGTTTGAGCATTAACACAAACTTATCTTCTTGACATATTTACTGGTGGTTGATTGTCTCCAGCCTCTGCCAACAGACTAATTGAATTGCCAGGAGTCCACAATGGGGGTCAATGGAGGAGTTAGCTCTTCAGTCACTTCATTGCATTACATACAAGCTATTTTAACAAGCTTGGTTTTCCAGTACAATTATTTCATTATAACTATAACCTACAAATTACCATTGTTGATATAGCTTCTGAATACTTAATGTATTTGCATAGCATTCCTCTACCAGATTGTAGCTCAGCAATTAACTTGTTTATATTAAATCCTTTATCATCCACAGTAAAATATTTTGGAGTATTCATGCACTGATTGCGCCAATAGACAATAGACAATATCAGCGTGACAGGCTCATCAGGGGTCTCAACCCGAAACGTCACCCATTCCTTCTATCCAGAGATGCTGCCTGTTCTGCTGAGTTACTCTCAGGCATTTTGTGTCTCTCTTTGGTGTAAACCAGCATCTGCAGTTCCTTCCTAGGCAAAAGCAGTATATTATTAATTAATGCAAATCATAATGCGATCATAATAGACAATAGACAATAGGTGCAGGAGGAGGCCATTCGGCCCTTTGAGCCAGCACCGCCATTCAATGTGATCATGGCTGATCATTCTCAATCAGTACCCCATTCCTGCCTTCTCCCCATAACCCCTGACTCCGCTATCCTTAAGAGCTCTATCCAGCTCTCTCTTGAATGCATTCAGAGAATTGGCCTCCACTGCCTTCTGAGGCAGAGAATTCCACAGATTCACAACTCTCTGACTGAAAAGGTTTTTCCTCATCTCAGTTCTAAATGGCCTACCCCTTAATCTTAAACTGTGGCCCCTTGTTCTGGACTCCCCCAACATTGGGAACATGTTTCCTGCCTCTAACGTGTCCAACCCCTTAATAATCTTATACGTTTCGTATAAGATCTCCTCTCCTCCTTCTAAATTCCAGTGTATACAAGCCTAGTCGCTCCAGTTTTTCAACATATGATAGTCCCGCCATTCCGGGAATTAACCTAGTAAACCTACGCTGCACGCCCTCAATAGCAAGAATATCCTTCCTCAAATTTGGAGACCAAAACTGCACACAGTACTCCAGGTGCGATCTCACTAGGGCCCTGTACAACGGCAGAAGGACCTCTTTGCTCCTATACTCAACGCAAAATAAAATAATTGGCATGAAGCTTCAGAAGAAAAGACACAATATTTCCACAATACATACTCAAACCACGAGTTTGACTCTGTTGTTGATGCTGATTGCAGAATTTTTCAATTATCTATGCAATCAAATTCATTAACAATGAGCATGAATTTAAGAAAGACATCCAATGAGAAATCTTGTTATCTAGCTTTAGGTGTACAACTGGTGTTGTGCTAGCTTTGATGACTCATGTTAACTATTACAGGCGGCACAGTGGCGCAGCGGTAGAGTTACTGTCTTACAGCGCCAGAGACCCGGGGCTGATCTTGGCTACGGGTGCTTTTCTTTATGGAGTTTGTACGTTCTCCCCTTGACCTGCGTGGCTTTTCTTCGAGAACTTCGGTTTCCTCCCACACTCCAAAGACCTACAGATTTGTAGGTTAATTGGCTTAGTATAAATGTAAGAATTGTCCCTAGTGTAGGATAGTGTTAATGTGCAGAGATCGCTAGTCGGTGCGGACTCAATGGGCCAAAAGGCCTGTTTCCTGGTCGCTAAACTAAACTAAACTATTTGTCCTGGTAATCATTTATAAGCAATATGACCTTCTTTCTATCATGAATTTGGGCATGAGAAGACTTTGAGGTCCTCCACTATTCTGCTTTCACATCTTAGTTACTAAAATCTTTCTTATAAATTACTGCAAGGAGCTGCCATAGTATTTGATTCCCACGCCCCACAAATGGCGTGATGTCAATGACAGCATAATTTCTCACCTCGAATACTTAATGGTCAAGCTGTTAAATGGCTTGACAATCACTGGCCATTCTGGTGGTTTGCTGTGACATTTACATGGGCAGATTGCTGAAGGTCCTCTTGATCTTCCAATGCCTTATTTTTTCCATGAATTAAAACAATTTTCACAAAATCAATAAAACATTAAGGAACTCTGTGAGCAATCTGAGATATGAGCCCAGCAAAATTGATTCATCTTGAATACGATCATGAATGAAGGGAATGTGGGAATTGTATTCAATGGAGACGGTGAGAGACTATTTTGAAGTTAACATTGCAAAATATCACATAATTAATGGGAAAATATGGGGAGGGAATTACATTTTTTATATAAAAGTGAACAACAAAAAGACATATTTATAATAATCACAGGACTCTTCATTGCTGTGTAAATCGAATTAATGGATTCTCATAAATTAAGCAATGTAGTGATATATTAGATAATTAAGCAATGTAATGATATATTAGAAACAATTTAAAAAACAAATAACCAGCCAAGAGATTTCCAATAATATTCAATTCTCATCAACATTCACTGAGTTTTCTGTTGCACTGCAAATTGAATACTTTGTGGAATTACATAGTTCTATGAGGGGGCAGCACCGTCAAGGTTATCTGTCTTTCATTTTAGAAGCTTGTCTCGGGAGGAAATGAAGTCAGAATTTGCTGGCTTTTCATTTAATAGAGTTTAAGTTATTAATTTATTGTCATTTCTTTTTTGCTGGAATTTTTTATTTTCAGAAAGGGATGGATATTTATCTTATGTTCTAAAAATCAGAAGTTCATACAGGTCCTAAGAAGTATGTGTATGTCCTTTGGGAAATGTGCAAAATTCTCTCTAAGTATTACAGAAAGGAAGAAAAACGCATTGCATTGAAAGATCATCACGATAAGGGTACAAACCACAGATGTAGTCACTGCATCATCTGGTATCATGGCCAAACTTCCATATTGTGTGAAGTAAAGCCATGGATTGTTACATTGCTGTTTTCATGTAATCAGAATTGAAACAACAGCAGGAATCATCCATTTATTCTTTGACCTTGCTGAACCTCAGTTCATGAAGGTGAAGTTTTTGATATTGGCACAAACGATAATTCTGTCTCAAATTGCATTCAAAATTGTGTTTCCTTGGGAACTGTACTCTTTTCATTTTTCTCATCAATTGCTTTAGTACATCTTCAAGTAAGAGAAAAAAAACTACCACCACTGGGTCCAGATGTAGGCATCTGGAATCAAATGTATCCATGGAAGAGTTTAGGAGACGGAGGAGCATCCTTCTCTCCAGAGATGCTGCCTGACCCGCTGAGTTACTCCAGCGTTTTGTGATACCTTCGATTTGTACCAGCATCTGCAGCTATTTTCCTACTTACTTAAGAAGAAAATCAGTGGGGAGCAAAAGGGAGCAGGGGATAGCTTTGACAGATAAAATCAACGAGAATCAAAATATAAGTGCATTACGGGAAAGATTGTAAGTAGAGAGAGAATGGAGCCTCTCAGAAACTAAAGTGGTCATCTATGTGTGAAGTTGCAGGAGGTGGGTAAGGTCCTTGAATTAGTATTTCCTCTCTGCTTTTACCATGGAGAAAAATATGAAGGCGAGGGAACTTGGCGAGGGCAGTTATTGGAGATGTCTTGAGGATAGTCCATATTATGGTCGAGGAGTTTCTGGACGACCTAGGGAATATGAAGGCAGATCAATTTTCCGGTCATGATCAGATATATCAAAGGACCATGTGGGAAGCTAGAGAAGAAATTGAGGGAGCCCAGGCTGGGATATATGAGGGTGGCACGGTAGCGCAGCGGTAGAGTTGCTGCTTTACAGCGAATGCAGCGCCGGAGACTCAGGTTCGATCCTGACTACGGGCGCTGTACTGTAAGAGTTTGTACGTTCTCCCCGTGACCTGCGTGGGTTTTCTCCGAGATCTTCGGTTTCCTCCCACACTCCAAAGACATACAGGTATGTAGGTTAATTGACTGGGTAAATGTAAAAAATTGTCCCTAGTGTGTGTAGGATAGTGTTAGTGTGCGGGGATCGCTGGGCGGCGCGGACTTGGTGGGCCGAAAAGGCCTGTTTCCGCGCTGTATCTGAAATAAAAAAATAAAAATTTAAAAATAAAATTAAAAAATAAATAAAAATAAGAAATGAATCATCATTAGATTTGGGTATGGTGCCAGAAGATTGGAGGTTTCCTAATTTTGTCCCTTTAAGAAGAACTGCAAGGTAAAGCCTGGGAACTATAGACCAATAGATATTCATTAGCATACACTGATGAGCCAAAACATTATGACCACTTGCCTAATATGCTATTGGTGCTCCGTGTGCCGCCAAAACAGCGCCGACCCGCCGAGGCATGGACTCTAGAAGACCCCTGAAGGTGTCCTGTGGTATCTGGCACCATAACATTAGCAGCAGATCCTTGAAGTCCTGTAGGTTGCGAGGTGGAGCCGTCGTGGATCGGACTTGTCGATCCAGCACATCCCACAAATGCTCAATCAGATTGAGATCTGGAGAATTTGGAGGCCAGGGCAACACCGTGAACACTTCATCATGTTCCTCAAACCATTCCCGAACAATGTGTGCAGTGTGGCAGGGCGCATTATCCTGCTGAAAGAGGCCACTGCAATCAGGGAATACCATTGCCATGAAGGGGTGTATCTGGTCTGCAACGATGTTTAGGTAGGTGACTCATGTCAAATTGATGTCCACATGAATGGCAAGACCCAGGGTTTCCCAGCAGAACATTGCCCAGAGCATCACACTCCCTGCACTGGCTTGTCGTCTTCTCACAGTGCATCCTGGTGCCATCACTTCCCCAGGTAAACGGCACTTATGTACACAGCCATCCACGTGACCTAAAAGAAAACGGGATTCATTGGACCAGGCAACTTTCTTCCACGTCCAGTTCCGACGCTCGCATGCCCAATGTCGGCCCTTTAGATGATGGACAGGGGTCATCATGGGCACTCTGACCAGTCTGCGGCTACGCAGCCCCATATGCAGCAGGGTGTGATGCACTGTGGATTGTGACACATTCCTCCCGTGACCACCATTAAAATGTTCTGTGACTTGTGCCACAGTCGACCTTCTGTTGGTTTGGACCAGATGGGATAGCCTTCATTGTCCTCGCGCATCGATGAGCCTTGGGTGCCCAACACCCTGTCGCCGGTTTGTGGTTGGTCTCTCCTTGGACCACTGTCAGTAGGTACTCACCACTGCTGACCGCGAGCAACCCACAAGCCTTGCCGCTTCAGAGATGCTCTGACCCAGTCGTCTGGCCATAACAATTTGGCCCTTGTCAAAGTCGCTCAGGTCTTTACTCCTGCCCATTTCTCCTGCATCCAACACATCAACTTCAAGAACTGACTGTTCACTTGCTGCCTAATATATCCCACCCCTTGACAGGTGCCATTGTAACAAGATAATCAATGTTATTCAATTCACCTGTCAGTGGTCATAACGTTTTGGCCCATCGGTGTATATTAGTGGGGGTAACGCATATGTTTATTAATGTGGCCGACTAAAGGTTTATCAGCAGTCTATTCAATATCTTATCAAGCATCAGCTGCTTACCTGATTTTAAAGAACTGGAAACTACGCCAAAATTGCTCAGGATAATTTGTTGCAGGGTAGTTGTAAGTTTGTTCATTTTAAAAGGTGCCAAATAGTACCCTGGTGCCCAGGAAAATCAGCATTTTTTTTTAGAGCCTCCTTGAGGCCTGTAAATATGCACAATTAGCTGAAATAGAAAAAAATGATTAATTTGTCTGGGAACATGGACTATTTTGTACATATATCTGTTTGTAAAATATTTTAGAAATAACACAAGGGACGCATGATTTACACTGCATGTAGTTTGCATTGACATTTCTGATTCTCGACAAATTGTGACGAAAAATTATGAAGCAACCCAGTAGAAATTTCAGACACTTATATTCATTGGTATTCTTCAGAGCAGACCAGCTGTCAACCTTTGTGTTTAATTCTCAACAGCGAATCGTTTTTGCTGTAATAACAGCCCAACTTTCTGTTTAATGAATTGACTGTGAAAGCATTAGTGTTGGGCTGTGACTTTAAGTCAGGCAAGCAAAAATTCCGAGAACCGTTAGGGGAAATGAAATTACTGAGCACTTAAAACCAGGAATGGCTGTTTATTTCAGCAACCGGGTTTGTTGATGAGTTGTTGGCCTGTGTGGGATGTGTTGGAGATTAATGACTATCTCCTGCCTGCCAAGGTATCAGGTGAAGAAGTGATAATGTCTTTTTCACATCCATCATAGTTTTGAGAGGTTGGTTCAAGATAAATGGAAATTCTATACAAGTAAAGCACTTTACTGTCCAAGGGGTTGCCTGTAAGTGAAAACTGAATTCTAGTTTTAGCCCACAGAGCTTGACAGCTCAGATAACAGCCGGCAGCCATGAGCTCACCTTTCATTTCACTGTCTAGCTTGGCAACATTTGTATCGCTTTTTTATTGTTCAAAATAGTCAAATTCAGACATTGGTAATTTAGATTTAGATTTAGATTTAGAGATACAGCGCGGAAACAGGCCCTTCGGCCCACCGAGTCCGTGCCGCCCAGTGATCCCCGCACATTAACAATATCCTGCACACACTAGGGACAATTTTTTAAAACATTTACCCAGTCAATTAACCTACATACCTGTACGTCTTTGGAGTGTGGGAGGAAACCGAAGATCTCGGAAAAACCCATGCCGGTCACGGGGAGAACGTACAAACTCCGTACAGACGGCGCCCGTAGTCAGGATCGAACCTGAGTCTCCGGCGCTGCATTCGCTGTAAGGCAGCAACTCTACCGCTGCACCAGTTCAATTGTTCTGTTAAAAGCAGATCCTAGAAGTACATAACTCCTTACCATGTCTCATTTAGCTGTGGTTTAATTAATGCTGTCACGTAGAAGTCTAACACAGCCAATTTTTCTGTCCGTGTCTATTTCAGACCTAAAGGACACAAGCAAATTGTCATTAGACTTTAACATTTGTATTTCCCCTTTACTGAGCTTCCACAATTACGTTATGATGGCCTACAATTTATTGATTTGTGGTTTGGTTTAGTTAAGTTTAGAGATACAGCATGGAATCAGGCCCTTCAGCCAATCGAGTCCGCCCGGACCAGCCATCAACCGTATAGTAGTTCTATCCTACACGCTAGGGACAATTTACAGAAGCCAATTAACCTGCAAACCAGTGTGTCTCTGGAATGTGGGAGGAAACCAAAGTACCCAGAGAAAATCCATCTGGTTACAGGGAGAACGTACAAATTCCGTACAGACAGCACTCATAGTTAGGATTGAACCCGGGTCTCTGGAGCTGTAAGGCAGCAGCTCTTTTGCTGTGCCACTGTACTGCCCTAGATATAGATTAGATACCAGGACAAGGGACCTTTATGTCCAACATAAAACTCTAACATTTGTAACAGCTCTGAACTCCTCTGAAGGATACAAGATGGCGCAGGAAATGTGGCAACCCGTCTACCGCCTTGGTGTAGTCTATTATTTCAACACTCTTGTACCCAAGTATGATTGTGCCTGCGTACGGCAAGGTTTTTATTGAATTGTATGCAAAAAAAGGAAGTTCACCGTGTGTGTGTGTGGGGGGGGGGGGGGGGGGGGGGGGGGGTGGGGGGGGGGGTGGGGGGATCTCTGGTCTGTGCAGACTCGGTAGGCTGAAGAGGCTGTTTCTGCCCTGTATCTCTAAACTAAACTAAACTAAACTAAACTAAACTAGAGTAGAAACTTTTTCCCCCTCCTGGGCCTACCAAGATTTTTTTCATAATTTTGAGTATTTCCCATTAATTTGCTCTACACCAAGAAGAACAATCACAGAACAATCCAGTAATTACAGAGGGATTTTGGGGTCCAAGTCCATAATTCCCAAAAAGTGGCAACACAAGTAGATAGAGTGGCAAAGAAGGCTACGACATGCTTGAGTAGAAATTAGGACCTGCAGATGCTGGTTTACAAAAAAGACACAAAGTGGGTCTCAGGAAGTAGAAGTGGAAGTAACTGAGTGGGTCAGGCAGCATCTTTGGAGAACGTGGATAGGTTTCTTTGATATGCTTTCCTTCATCATCAATTATTATGGGGAACAAGGACACGGCAGAAGAGTTGAACAGGTACTTTGGTTCTGTGTTCACGAAGGAAGACACAAACAATCTCCCAGATGTACTAGAGGACAAAGGATCTAGGGAGACAGAGGAACTGAAAGAAATTTGCATTGGGCGAGAAATAGTATTGGGTAGACTGAAGGCTGATAAATCCCCAGGGCCTGATGGCCTGCATCCCAGGGTACTCAAGGAGGTGGCTTTAGAAATCGTGGACTCATTGGTGATCATTTTCCAATGTTCTATAGATTCAGAATCAGTTCCAGTGGATTGGAGGGTAGCTAATGTTATCCCACTTTTCAAGAAAGGAGCGAGAGCCAAAATTGGGAATTATAGACCAGTTAGCCTGACATCGGTGGTGGGGAAGATGCTGGAGTCAATTATTAAAGAAGTAATAATGGCGCATTTGGATAGCAGTAACAGGATTGGTCCAAGTCAGCATGGATTTATGAAGGGGAGATCCTGCTTGACTAATCTTCTGGAATTCTTTGAGGATGTGACAAGTAAAATGGATGAAGGAGAGAGCCAGTGGATGTAATGTATCTGGACTTTCAAAAAGCCTTTGATAAGGTCCCACATAGAAGATTAGTGGGCAAAATTAGAGCACGTGGTATTAGGGGTAGGGTATTAACATGAATAGAGAATTGGTTGGCAGACAGGAAACAAAGAGGAGGAATAAATAGGTCCCTATCAGAATGGCAGGCAGTGGCGAGTGGAGTGCCGCAAGGCTCGGTGCTGGGGCCGCAACTATTTACAATATATATGAATGATTTAGATGATACAATTAAAGTAACACTAGCAAATTTGCAAATGACATAAAGCTGGGTGGCAGTGTGAACTGCGAAGAGGATGCTAAGAGGTTGCAGGGTGACTTGGACAGGTTGAGTGAGTGGAAAGATGCACGGCAGATGCAGTATAATGTAGATAAATGTGAGGTTATCCACTTTGGTGGCAAGAACAAGGAGGCAGATTATTATCTCAATGGTGTCAGATTAGGAAAAAGGGAAGTACAATGAGACCTTGGTGTCCTTGTACACCAGTCACTGAAAGTAAACATGCAGGCACAGCAGGCAGTGAAGAAAGCTAATGGCATGTTGGCCTTCATAACAAGAGGGTTTGAGTATAGGTCCTTCTGCAGTTGTACAGGGCCCTGGTGAGACCACAGCTGGAGTATTGTGTGTAGTTTTGGTCTCCTAATTTGAGGAAGGACATCCTTGCTATTGAGGCAGCATAGGTTCACGAGGTTAATCCCCAGGATAGCAGGACTATCATATGAGGAAAGATTGGAAAGACTGGGCTGGTATTCACAGGAATTTGGAAGGATGGGAGGGGTTCTTATGGAAACGTATAAAATTATAAAAGGACTGGACTAGCTAGATGCAGGAAAAATGTTCCCAATGTTGGGGGAGTCCAGAACTAGTGGCCACAGTCTAAGAATAAAGGGGAGGCCATTTAAAACTGAGATGAGAAACTACTTTTTCACCCAGAGTTGTGAATTTGTGGAGAAGGCAGTAGAGGCCAATCCACTGGATTAACTTAAAAGAGAGTTAGATGGAGCTTCAGAGATGAGCAGAATCAAGGGATATGGGGAGAAGGGAGGCACGGGTTACTGATTGTGGATGATCAGCCATGATCACAATGAATGGCGGTGCTGGCTCTAAGGGCCAAATGGTCTCCTCCTGCACCTATTTTCTATGTTTCTATTAGACATTGAGTACAAGAGTCAGGAAGTTAGGCTGCAGATTTGTAAATCTTTGGTAAGGTCACATTTGTATTAATGTGTGCACTTTTGTTTGGCCCATTACAGGAAGGATGTGAAAGCCTTGGAGAGGGTGCAGAAGGGTGAGAAATTGAGGCTCTGGTCAGGAAAAAGGAGGCATGGGACAGATATAGGAAGCTGGGATCAAGTGTCGGGAACTGAGGAGCATACTGAAGAAGGAAATCAGAAAGTCAAAAGGGGGGCAGGAGGTAGCTCTAGCAGATAATATTAAGGGAAATCTAAAGAGATGTGATAAGTACATTAAGGGAAAGGGGGAGACCAGAGAGAGTATAGGGCCTCTTATAGGCTAAAGCGTTCAGCTCTGTGTGGAGCCAAAGGAGATGGGCAAGGTCCTCAATGAGTACTTCTCCTCTGTGTTTACTGTGGAGAAAGACATAAAACTGGGGTCCTTGGGATAGTTAATGGAAGTATCTTGAGGAGAGACAGTATTACAATCGAGGAGGTGCTGAACATCTTAATGCTTATGAGGGTGGACAAATCTCCCAGGCCAGATCAGATATATCCGAGGACACTGTTGGCAGCGAGAGAAGAAATTGCAGGTTCCCTGAGTGAGATATACAAATCGTCATTAACTACAGGTAAGGTACCAGAAGACTGTGCTCCTGTTAAAGAAGGGCTGCAAGGAAAAGCCTGGGAACTATAAGCCAGTGAGCCCAACATCCGTGGTAGGCAAGTTACTGGAGAGTATTCATTTGGATAGACAGGGGGTGATGAGGGATAGTCAGCATGGTTTTGTGTGTGGGAGATCGTACATCATGAATCAGACTGAGTTTTTTAACTAAAAAGGTTGATACGGCCAAAGCTGTAGATGCTGTCTATATGAACCGCAGCAAGGCAATTAATAAGATTCCACATGATAGACTGCTCTGTAAAGTTAGATTGCAAGGGATCCAGGGAGAGCTAGCTGACAGGATAGAGAATTGGCTTCTTGGAATAGAAGCAGAGGGCGATGATGGGAGGTTGTTTCGCAGACTGGAGGCCAATGACTAGTGACGGGTCTCAGGGATTATTGCTGCGCCTCTTTGTATTCTGTTTAAGACTTTGACAGTGTTGTTTGATTTTGCAGTATTTATTTATGTAATGTGATTAAATGCAGTATTTATTTTATGTAATGTGATTAAATGGAAGTACAAATTGCTAAATGTGGCGGACATTTGCGAGCATGTATAATGCACAATGATATATTGAATCACATTTCTTCATGCACATGATATGCTTAGACAGTAAGATCACTGGAAGAGCTACTGGGATGCCAATCTGTATGCTATATTGAAGCTTACACATGTAATGAAGTAACAATGCGTCTCTGGTGAGAAGGAATGGGTGAGGTTTCGGGACGAGACCCTTCTTCAGACTGGTTAGGGATAAGGCAAATGAGAGATATAGACGGTGATGTGGAGAGATAAAGAACAATGACTGAAAGATATGCAAAAAAGTAACGATGATAAAACAAACAGGCCATTGTTAGCTGTTTGTAGGGTGAAAATGAGGAGCTAGTGCAACTTGGGTGGGGGGGTGGGGGGGACAGAGAGAGAAAGGGAATTCCGGGGCTACCTGAAGTGAGAGAAATCAATATTCATACCACTGGGCTGTAAGCTGCCCAAGCGAAATATGAGATGCTGTTCCTCCAATTTGCATTTAGCCTCACTCTGACAATGGAGGAGACCAAGGACAGAAAGGTCTGTGGAGGAATGGGAAGGAGAATTAAAGTGTCCAGCAACCGGGAGATCAGATTGGTTCAGGTTCCGCAAAAGTATTCCGCGAAACGATCGTCCAGTGTGTGTTTGGTCTCGCCGATGTATAAGAGTCCACATCTTGAACAATGGATACAGTAGATGAGGTTGAAGGAGGTGCAAATAAACCTCTGCCTAACCTGAAAGGACTGTCGGGGTCCCTGGACAGAGTCGAGGGAGGAGGTATAACGACAGGTGTTGCATCTTCTGCGGTTGCAGGGGAAGGTACCGGGGTAGGAGGTGGTTTGGGTGGGAAGGGATGAGTTAACCAGGGAGTTGCGGATGGAACAGTCTCTGTGGAAGGCAGAGAGGAGTGGAGATGGGAAGATGCGGTCATTTTGGAGGATTATGTGTTGTATGCGATGGCTGATGGGGTGGAAGGTAAGGATTAGGGGGTCTCTGTCTCTGTTGCGACTAGGGGGAGGGGGAGCAAGGGTGGAGCTGCGGGGTACCGAGGAGACATGAGTGGGGACCTCATCTATGATGGGAGAGGGGAACTCCCATTCCCTCAAGAATGAGGACATCTCGGATGTCCTAGTATGGAACATCTCAACTTGGGCACAGATGCGGCATAGACGGAGGAATTGGGAGCAGGGGATAAAGTCGTTGCAGGAAGCAGAATGGAAAGAAGCGTAGTCGAGATAGTTGTGGGAGTCAGTGGGTTTGTAATAGCCATCAGCCAATAGTCTATTTCCTGTGATGGAGATGTGAGATCAAGAAAGGGGATGGAAGTGTCGGAGATGGTCCAAATAAATTTGAGTGCAGGATGAAAATCGGTGGTGACGTTGATGAAGTCCATGAGTTCTGCATGGAGCAGGGAGGATAGGATGGAGTCTAGGTACGTGACCTCTTTATTTCCAACTGCTGGCGTGACATCAACCGTCACAACTTTTCAACTCCCCTTCCCTACTCTAATCTCACCTTCTCTGAACGTACAGCCCTCCGCTCACTCTGCAGCAACCCTGACATTATAATAAAACCTGCCGACAAGGGAGGTGCCGTGGGCGACAACTCTCAGACACCTCCTCCTACTTATCCTTGGACCATGATTCTACAGACCAGGCCTTAATCTCACAGACCATTTCTAATTTCATCACTTCTGGGTCTGCCTTCCACAGCCTCCGACCTTATCATTTCTCAGCCCTGCACAGCCTGGTTTTTCCTCCCCAAAGTCCACAAACACAACTGCCCTGGCAGACCCATTGTTTCTGCCTGCACCTGTCCCACGGAAATGATTTCCACGGACCTCGACTCCATCCTATCCCCCCCGGTCCAATCCCTCCCGACCTATGTCCAAGATACCTCATCATGCCCTTTGTCTCTTTAATGATTTCCGCTTTCTGAGCCCCCATTCCCTCATCTTTACTATGGACGTTCAGTCACTCTACACCTCCATCCCCCACCAGGAAGGCCTTAAAGCCCTCCATTTTTTCCTCGACCGCAGAACCACCCAATTTCCCTCTACTAACTCTCCACTCCCGCCTAGCGGAGCTGGTCCTCACCCTCAACAACTTCTCCTTTGACTGCTCCCACTTCCTCCAATTCCAAGGTGCAGCTATGGGCACCCACTTGGGCCCCAGCTTATGCTTGCCTCTTTGAAAGGTACATTGAACAATCCCTGTTCCAGGCCTACACTGGCCCTATCCCCGAACTCTATCTCTGTTACATTGATGACTGTATCGGTGCTACCTCCTGCCTCTGACATTTCTGCCACCTCCAACGGGATCCTATCACTAGTCACATTTCCCATCTCCACCCCTCTCCGCCTTCCACAGAGACCGTTCCCTCCGCACCTCCCTGGTTAACTCATCCCTTCCCACTCAAATCACCCCCTCCCCTGGTACCTTCCCATGCAACCGCAGAAGATGCAACACCTGTCGCTATACCTCCTCCCTCGACTCTGACCAAGGACCCCGACAGTCCTTTCAGGTTAGGCAGAGGTTCACTTGTACCTCCTCCAACCTCATCTACTGTAACTGTTGTTCAAAATGTGTACTCTTATACATCGGCGAGACCAAACGCAGACTGGGCGAATATTTCGCGGAACACCTTCGCTCAGCCCGCCTGAATCTACCTGATCTCCCGGTTGCTGGACACTTTAATTCTCCTTCCCATTCCTCCACAGACCTTTTGGTCCTAGGTCTCCTCCATTGTCAGAGTGAGGCTAAATGCAAATTGGAGGAACAGCATCTTATATTTCGCTTGGGCAGCTTACAGCCCAGTGGTATAAATTTTGATTTCTCTCACTTCAGGTAGCCCCGGCATTCCCTCTCTCTCCCTATCCCTCCCCCACCCAAGTCGCACTAGCATCTCATTTTCACCCTACATACAGCCAACAATGGCCTGTTTCATTTATCATCGTTATTTTTTTTGCATATCTTTCATTCATTGTTCTTTATCTCTCCACATCACCGTCTATATCTCTTGTTTCCTTTATCCCAAACCAGTCTGAAGAAGTCACCCATTCCTTCTCTCCAGAGAAGACGCGAAACGTCACCCATTCCTTCTCTCCTGAGATGCTGCCTGTCCAGCTGAGTTACTCCAGCTTTTTGTGTCTATCTTTGGTTTAAACCAGCATCTGCAGTTCCTTCTTACATACTAATGTTTAGTTTAGTTTATTATCACGGGTACCAAGTGAAAAGCTTTATTAATGCAATGTAGACCTCAACCAAGAAAGTAGACCTTAATGGTAGTATGATGATTAATCAAAGGGATAATCATCAGTTACGTTTCCATTGAACGCTGGAGAAAAATATCAAAGATTCTTCTCCCATGTATTAATGGCTGAGATATTCCTGCATTTTGTCGGGAAGTTGTTCCATTTTCTTTGCGAAGGAACTTCAACTCACATCCTTTCTCAGGTGCCTTCATCCACTGCCATGATGTCAGATGTTTGTAGGTTAATTGGCTTGGTATAAAATGTAAATTGTCCCCAGTTTGTGTAGGATAGTGTTAATGTGCGGGAATCGCTGGTCAGTACAGACCCGGTGAGCCGATGGGCCTGTTTCCTCGCTGTATCTCTCAACTAAACTAAACTAAACAACTGCAAAGCCATATTTTTTTTCCCCAACCTCCAGTTTACTTGCTTCAAAAAAGTTAATATGAATTATTATTTTAACTCGAAGTTAAATGTGCCAGAAGCTGATCTCTAATTAATTCCAGTGGGCAAGCAATTTTTTGTTAGCAATACCGCGAAGACTAGCATGACTCTTGACCTTGATTTCTCAGGAAGTAATGTTCGCATCTCAGCTAATGTTAGGCAGTGTTAGGAGATCAATTTGATAGAAAAAAAGTTGGTCCTGCAGCAGGAATGTGACTTCTACTGGTTCAAAACTGTAAATAGAATATGCACAAAGAAAACATGAATAATATTGAGCATATTATCAATTTCTGCAGATTTCTCAAATCACAATCAATAACTGTGATTAAGTAGTTTAATTGAAAACGCCTTTCCGATGCATTTGAGTCTTACAGAGTCTAGATATTTAGATTAAAATGACCTTTTCTGCATTAGCAATTTAGGGAAACAATTAACTGAGTAATTAAAACATGGAACAACTTTGCACACCAGTGAAGACATCAATCTCAACTGATCCAACGAAAACACTCTGAAACTGCAGTAAATGATTTAACCAAACTGCATTTCAGCACTCTTGTTAAAAGTGGTTCTTGTACTTTGTAAGAATTGCTCAACAGTAATACTTGAGTATTACTTAAAATCAGATGTTAATGCCGTATTTTTTTCTTCTTCAGGGGCTTTCTAGTAGCAGAACTTGATCATGCCTGGTTAATATGATGGATGTATTCTATGCATGTGTTAATGAATATGCCTCAGTCTGCCACTTTGGGGCCAGGAGAAAATGTAGACAAAACCTTCATATTAATGTCATTAATGCAATTAGGGGAACAAGCATGGTTAAAGTCCCTTGGGGCAGTCAAGAAGATGCGGATTTTATGCAGAGCATTCTAATCAGGCTCACACCGAATGACTGTCATTGTGGTGGCACCATGGTTGGTGTTGTCTTGGTTCCCACGATCAATTCTGACCAAGAGTGCTTTCTGTGTGGAATTTGCATGTTTAGTTTAGTTTAGTTTACTTTAGTTTACTTTAGTTTAGTTTAGTTTAGTTTTTGTTGCATTTCATTTCATTTGGAGATACCAAAGCAGAAACAAGCCCTTTGGCCCACTGAGTCTGTGCCCACCAGTGATCCCTGTACACTAGCCTCTATCCTATACAGTAGGGACAATTTACAATTTTTACCAAAGCCAAATTAACCTACAAACCTGTACATCTTTGGAGCGTGGGAGGAAACCGGAGTACCCGGTGAAAACCCATTTGGTTACGTGGAGAATGTACACACTCTGTACAGCCAGCACCTGTAGTCAGGATCGAACCCGGGTCTCTGGTGCTGTAAAGCAGCAACTCCACTACTGCGCCCCATTGCTGGTTTTCCTTTGGGCCTTCTGGTTCCTTCTCATAGCCAAGTTAGTGGGTTAAGGGGTTGCTGTGAATTATCACAAAGTTGCATATGGGATGAAAGAATCAAAGAAGAGTTGATGTCTGTGTGAGACAAAATAAGTTGCAAGAATGGAGGAATAGGACTGATGGGATTGTTATGCCAGGAACCTGCATGGACCTGATGGGCTGCAGGTGTTGCAGTAAGTAAGAATGTTATGTGTTTGAATTTGCTGGACAGGAAACACCACCCTTGTTCCCCACATACCCTCACTCACCTGGGGATAAATATAAGGCGCAGATCATGCTACTTTGCTGCATCTCAGAGCCTGGTGGCATAGTCTGGACAATGACTAGACCTCAGTTGGCTTAATATCTGGTGACAGACTTGACAGATGGCAAAGCCCGTGGTGGAGTTTTTCCTTTTGTAAATAGAGATGTGGGATTAACATAATTTAAACATCTGACATTTGAGACATCAAAACAAATGAATTAAGCAATTTAAAAAATAAATTAAAAAAGAGAAAATTACATTAACAGATAACAGTTAAAAATAAGTAATTTAAAATCATTAAAACACCCTCCCTCCATTGTCTCTTAATCTACAAAGCTTGAATCCCCATTGAGAGGAATAGGTCTCGGATCTTGTGCGAGGTCAGTTTGGTTACCTTAATGCTTGGGAATTGTAGTGGGTTTGGACGGCACCACTGGCATTCTTGTGGAGAGCAGCAATGGAGCATGATGACAGATGCGGCACCATCTGCTACTCGGTCAGCAGCAGTCCCACAGCACATGGAGGCAAGTCCATATCTCAATTCCATTCCAATGGCCAAAATCTGGCTGTTCCCTTTGGAACCAAGATTCCACAGCCACCAAGAATGGATAGATTGTGTTTTGCAATGTCGGTGGTCTTTAGATTTATTTTAAGTTTTTGTCCCTGTAAATGAGAGTGCGATGTTGTAACATGGCTGGGATGGGAACAGCAGCACGAGCAGCTGCCAGGAAGGAACTGTCCTGGGAAGAATTGCTTTCCATTTGGGAACCAGGTGTTTGTTCCATCCTTCAGCAGTTACAAAGGAGACTTATGGTTGTCTGACTTCCTCCGCCTCCAAGTAATATAAAAGACAAATGATGGAACGCTGGATACACCTTCCATCATTAAGTATAAAATAGGCAAAGCAAGCACAAGAACATTTTCTGGATATTTCACAAAGTGAAAGCTTTTGTGGCAATTCAGCTCATCTCTTGAAAGAGATAGTAAAACGGCTCAGGAAACAGTAACACCAGGTTCTGTTGACGGTTGACACAAAATGCTGGAGTAACTCAGCGGTTCAGGCAGCATCTCTGGAGAAAAGGAATAGGTGACATTTTGGGTCGCGACCCTTCTTCAGACTGAGAGTCAGGGAAGAGGGAAACCTGCGCTGCCCTAGCAGCTGTGGCTTGCCTGCAGCCCGTTTGTCTTTTGTGTTTTTTGTTGTTTTTTGTCTTAATTGTAGTGTCTAGGTATGATGTAGTGTTTTGTGGTTGTGTGTTATGTGGGGAGGGGGGGGTGGGAGGAACTGTAAAATTGTCTCTTCCGAACGGAGATGCAACCTTTGTTTCTGGGTCGTGTCTCCGTTCCCGCTGAGGCCTACCATCGTCCAAACATCTGGAGCTGGCGGCCTCCATCTGGGACCACCTGGGGCTCTGGTTTGCAGAGCCCGTGGACCGGACTCACCATCTGCGGAGCTGGCTGCCTTCGGAGGCTGTGCTGGTCTGCGAGAGCGGCTGCGACCAGTCTCTGGAGGCTTCTTCGGCCGCGGGCCGCGGGCCACGTGGACGTTGGAAGCCCGAAGGCCCCTGGGTGGGGGCCAACATCAGGAGCTCCGGCAGCGGCTGCGTCTTCGCCCGCCCCGAATCTTGGGGCTTGGGTCGGCCCGCCGCGGACCTTTCACCGTCCGGCGTGGCCTGGAATAGGCCGTAGAATTTTCTCTGCACGGCGGGAGCTTCAATGTGGGGAGCCCCAACCGCCCCGACGTGGCAAGTTCAACAGCCTGACCATGGGAGAAGACGGCAGGGGAAGAGAAAAGACATTCTGGCCTTCCATCACAGTGAGGTGGTGACTGGAGGAGACTCACTGTGATGGATGTTTCTTTTTTTTGTGTTGGTTTATGATTGTGTGTTATTGCATATTTTTATTGCTTATTTTTATTGGTCTTATTGTTGGACTATGGGTAATCTTTCATTTCACTGCACATTTATGTGTATGTGACAAATAAATTGACTATTGACTATTGATATGAAAAAGGTAAGAACAGATGAATGAAAGGTGGGAAAAGAACAAATCAAAGCCAGCCAGATGATCAAGGAAAGGTGGAGCCCACAATGATCCATTGTTGGCAGTGGAGAAGGTGGGTACAAAGAGTGAAACTATGCAGGACAGCAGTGAAACTAGTAGGTCGACTAGGGTGGGGGATGCACAGAGAGGGAGCGAGAGGCATTGAAGGCTTTTCATTTTCATTTTCACTTATCCCTCACCTGTACCGGGTGGTATTCAAGCAAGGCGGAGCATTGAGGCCACTGATAATCATTTGCCTGAAAATTCCCTCATTGAATCTTCTTCAGAGTTGGACAAGTGACAGTAGAGACATCTCATTCCAACTGCACGGCAGTGTGGTGCGCTTCGTGTAATCCAGCGATATACAAATAACTGAACACCGTTTCCCACTGCTTACACTGAGAAATGAAACAGCAGTTCAATGATACATTCATTTCAGTAGAGAAGAACATCTGTGAGGGATTAGAATCCTTCTTTAATTTGGTACAATGTTTTAATTGTTGAAAGTTTTAAAAAAAACGATTTGATATTTTTTTGTTTAAAAAGAAATCAACTATGACTTTTAAAGGCTTGAAGGTTTTCAATGTACGTGAATGGCAAGCGCTTTGACAATTATAATAGTTGGTGTATTTCTGAGCACAGGGCGTATGTAACGTATGGCAGATGACACAGGACTAATGGGACATACAAGAATTATAATGGACAAAAGGAGAACAAGGAGGGCAATGGCCCAAATGTAACCAAATGGGTCTGGCCCAGTCTGCCAACTTGGACAGCATGGACAAGGTAGCTGAAGGACCTGTTTCCGTGCTGTCTAGCTCTATGACTTGGCATTTACAATGCAAGTGCATGCAAAGTAGTTTGCAATCAGGATCTGGTTTGGGAACTTGTTCCTGATAGGGAAGTGAAAGTTGGGGGAGTACTCATGAACCAAGAACTGGACAGACAACACGTGAATCATGCCAAACTCCAGAGATTCGTTAACTAGAATACATGGATCAAAGGTGGAAGAAGCAACTGAGGCATCAGGAAATACAGTAGGTGGCTTGCCCCTCACTGCAATGACCAGCAAAATTGTCCCATGGGCCTGATGTATCCATAATTCGTACATTGTTTAGCACTGCTCCACCTGATGTCAGCTTAATGTTTGTTTTTGTATTTCCTTTTGAGAAAACTAGTTCACATATGGCCTTATGTTTATGCATTAACAAGAATTATTCAGTCAATAGAAAGTGTGAAACTGACATTGAAAAAGATGAAACTCTGTCTTTTCAGTTTCTGAAAAGGGACTACTGCTCAGTAGTTGTAACATTAGCCATAATGAAGAGCTATGATTGGTAAAGGCCGACATCTTCACCAGTCTCCTTGGCAATCTAGACCCCTTGCAGTTTGCATGGATGAGAATTGGAACTATGGAGGATGCCATCTCACTTGCACACCATTCAACTCTGCGTTACCTTAACAATAAGAACATCAATGCCAGGTTGATATTCCTTGACTGCAGCTCAGCGTTTAACACCATAACAATGTACACGCTCATCACAAAACTCTTGGACCATGGCCTTGGGCTCTCTATCTGCAACTGGCTTCTGGACTTCTGATTGTCCAGAAGGGCCGAATGGTCTACTCCTTCACCTTCTTTCTCTGTTTCTGTTTCTGTAATACCAGGATCCCGCTTCAATTTGCCCATTGTCACAACACTCAGCAGCAGATGCTATCTCTAGTTCTCCACACTACTCTGCACCATCTGGACAACAGGAACACATACATCAGGATGCTGTTCATTCACTACAGCTCAGCATTCAATGCTATCATCCCCTCCAAACTCATCACCAAGCTCGAAGACTCAGGCCTTTGTACTTCCTTTTGCAACTGAACCCTCGACTTCCTCATTGACGGATGTCAATCAGTGCAGATCATCTCCTCCTCCTCATCATCAACATCTCCTCCTCACCGACCATCAACGCAGGTACACCTCAAAGTTGTGTGCTTGGCTCCCTGCTCTACTCTCTTTACACCCATGACTGTGTGACTAAGCACAGCTCCAATGCCACCTATAAACCCCTTGACTCGTGTCACTGGTGTCTCGGCTGATTCACAGGTGGTAATGAGTTATCACACAGACGAGGTATAGAACATCTTACGCAACCAAAACAAGACCAAGGAATTAATTTTTGACCAGAAAGGAGAAGTCAGGAGAACACGCACCAGATTTCATTGGTAGATCTGCGGTGGAGAGAGTTAGCAGTTTTAAATTCCTGGATATTAACATCTCGGATGACCTGTCCAGCATATCAATGTAATCATGAAGATTGTGGTCCAGCTGTCTTTACTTTCCTAGAGGTTTCAAGATATTTGGTATGTTACCAAATACTCTCAACAAACTTCTACAGATGTACGTAGAAAGTACCCTGACTGGCTGGATATGTTATTCTCCAGCGCACAGGAATGCAAGAGACTGCAGAGAATGGATTTAGCCTGATCCATCACAAGCACATGATTTCCAATATTTCCCTCCATGGAAAGCACCTACATGAAGTGCTGCCTCAAGATGATGATATCTATCATTAAGAATCCCCCATCGTCTAGCCCTCCTCTCACTGCTACCATTAGGCAAGAGGTGCAGAAGCCTGAAATCACACATCACTAGTTTCAGGAACAGCTACTTTTCTTCAACCATCAGATTCTTGAACCAACCCACACAATCCTAATCCCACCTCAAGTACAGAACTTTATGGATCACTTCTTATATGACGGGGGACTTTTTTCTTTTCTGTGTTTTGAACCAATCTCTTTTTGTTTATTTGCACAGCCTTCTTTCCCTTAGGAATTTTAAGTGTAATTAATGCCTAATTTATGCTTTTGTGTGTCGGCCTATGCATCTGTAATGCTGCCGCAATTTTCATTGGACCTGTAACTCACTATACTTGTGCATTTGACAATAAACTCGACTTGACTTGTACTCATTATCATATGTATACTTATTAATCCGTGAGCTTCGTGTGAACAAGGAATTTCATTGCACCCTGGTGTATGTGATAATAAGCTCATCTCAATCCGAGTTCGAATTAGAATCTGAATTCTTCTGCTTTCTGGTAGTTTGAATATGAGCAGTGGCAGCTCCCACTGCCCGTCATTCCTGTGCCATGTCATGAGCTGCTGCAGGAGCCTCTGGAGAGTGTCAGGTCTCAGCAGGGTATTTATAGTGCCTGACTGAAGATATTTAGAGCTGGACTGAAACGCAATTAGGCAGCCTACCATAAAAAGATAGAAAAAGAAGCAGCTCTGAAAGACATTATCAGCAGATAAATTATCACATTATCATTCTCAGATAATCATGTTGGACATTAACTGGCATGACTGCTGCCAAATGTATTGTTCACTCATGCTGGTGGCTCTGAACTCCATTTTGAGCTGTTTATTTTACAACTGGGTTTCAAACAATGTGGAAACGAAATGAGAGGCCAGATTACCTTAATTTGTTCCAGTTAATCCTAACTAATTAATTTATTTTCCTTGCCTGCCACACAATGGAAGAAACAAGCATCCTTCACTTTATCAATTTTACTTGAATTTCAAGATGCAATGCCCCTCCACTACATTAAAGAAATTTCACCACTAAATAATTGCTTTTGGGATCCATCTGAAGCTCTTTACTTTGAAGCCATAACAGGATTGCAAATCATGTATTTTCCCTTCTATAAACTGACTACCTGTTTCTGGTATATTTTTTCCCTTCTTTTTCTAAAGGCAAAACAGCATGGGTTAAATCTATGTCACTTGTAATTAAAATAGGTCTTCGTCTTTGTTGTAAAACAGTAAAAGTTCCTTGAGAAATTGGGTTTTACAGAAGATTTGCTCAGAGTGCTGGTCAAACCTAAAATCCCAGGCAATAAGTAACTCCCTAAAGCATATTGAGAAATATATTCACCTAGATGTCACATTTTCCCAGGTCAATGGTCATTTGTGATTTTTAAGTGTTTTAAGGAAGGCCTTTTTATAGCTGCTTTAATCCATTGAACAGCTGGGTATTCTAATATATTGGGCAGAAGAGAGGCAAAAAGGATGCATTCTGCCATCACTTTCATTAGAGACTTGAAAATATTGCTAGAAAATATTGCTAAAGGCTAGAAAATATTGCTCGGGGCATCACAGTGGCGTAGCGGTAGAGTTGCTGCCTTACAGCGCTTGCAGCGCCAGAGACCCATGTTCGATCCCAACTACGGGTGCTGTCTGTACGGAGTTTGTACGTTCTCCCCGTGACTGCGTGAATTTCCTCAGAGATCTTCAGTTTCCACCCACACTCCAAAGATGTACATGTTTGTAGGTTAATTGGCTTGGTATAAGTGTAAAGAATTTTCTCTAGTGTGTGTCGGATAGCATTAATGTGCAGGGATTGCTGGTCGGTGCGGACTCGGTTATCCTCAGGGCCTGTTTCTGCGCTGTATCTCTATAACTAAAACTAAAAACTAAATATTTATTAAATAGTGAAAATTGTGAAATTAAAATTAGAAAATAAATAAGGGTAGAAAGGAGGAGAATATGGAAAGGATTTGGATGCTCAGCAAACCAGTATTTAAAGCTTGTAATTAGTTTTATTTTTAATTAAGATGGTGCTTTTGCATACATATTAGCGCTATAATGTTAATATTAGAGCAATCAGACTGCTAATAACATAATATTAGTGGTTAACTGAACATTTGATGTCACAGTTTGTGAACTGTAAACTTACCCAGCGAGGCTATCATTAACCTGTTCTGTACCAGTTCGCTGCTACTGGATTAAGATAAATGGCCAAGGATAGAAAGAACTGCTTTCAACACCTACTGGATAAACTAATGCATAGACTGCCCTGCAATGAGGGATAGACCAAATGGAGGATAAATCTAAAGCCCATTAAAATGTCTACACTGATGGTGATATGTGTTTAAGTTCGCAATAGTTAAATGGAATGCAGGCAGCTTGCCAATTCATGCTGCTCGCCTAGTTAAATGACTTCAATATGCGGCCAGTGCTAACTGCAATAGTCATTTGCTGGAGCCATCGGCAGGATGGTAATATCTTGTTTAGCTGGCTCCAGTTAAAGCTGGACTACATCTACTGAAGGATCTTCACAATGTAAGGACGGGATTTTGCCTTCACAAGGACTCTTTGGTGGTCACTTCTACCAGTGGTATCATGGGGAGTTGCATATGTCGCAGGTAGATTTGTGAGGGCAAGGTCATTTAGGTTTTTCCGTCATACTCTTTTAACCCAGACCGAGAGCTTTCAGAACTTAGCCATCCACTTAATGCTCGACCTGCCAAGCCACACTTAATGAGGGATGCTGAAGTTCACACGAAGTCTACACCTATGCTATTCCCATTCTACTTTTAGTGCTTCGGAATGTTGTTCATTTAGAGCCATGGTTCATCAGCTGAGAGAGGACTGTAGTTGGTATTTGGGAGGAGGTTTCCTTGCCCATGAGATTTCATTGGAATCAATGTTGACAAATCCCAAAATAACTCCATATCCTGCCCATATCCTGTTGGTTTAGGATGTAAACAGCGGGTTGTTCTGCTGGAGCCTGGTACTTTTATCTTTAAGAGAGATTCTGTGAGGACGACTATATATGGCTTCAGGACAGCTCTCTGAAGAAGGGTCTCGACCCGAAACGTCACCCATTCTTTGTCTCCAGAGATGCTGCCTGTCCCGCTGAGTCACTGCAGCATTTTGTGTCTATCTTATCAATGTTATAACCTACTTATTTTCCTGTAACCTATTCTCTCTTACATGCTCATTAACTCCACTCTGATCTTTTGACTACCCACCTGTACTGAGGGGTACTTTACAGAACAGTAAATCTACAAACAAAAATGCATTTTGTAGATACAAATTCAACATATGTTAATTTAACAGATGCAACATTTTACTATACTATAAAATAAACAAAGTAACAAAATAGATTTCGAAAAATGTAATAGATGTCGAATCCCCACTTTCGACGGTGGAATTTGATTCCAGATTACTTCACCAATCTCATGGATCACGTGTCTAGTAATTTGATCATAATGCTATGTATTGCTGCTATTAGAACATAAACTGCAGCCATCGACATCTGAGTCCTGAGTAGCCCAGTTTATACATAAAACAAAGGCAGCTTTTTGTCATGCAATCTCAAACTGCTGTAATGCCTTTGGATTGCAGTACACAATAATAATAATAATAATAATACATTTTATTTATATAGCGCTTTTCATATACTCAAAGACGCTTTACAGAGATTTTGAGAACATAGGGAAATTAATAAATAGATAAATAAGTAAATAAATAAATGAACAGAGAAAGGAGACAGTAGGTGAGGTGACCTTCAGTGGTTGAAGGCAGTGCTGAACAGGTGAGACTTCAGCGATGTTTTGAATGTGGTGAGTGTGGGGGAGTCTCTAACGGTTTGGGGTAGTGAGTTCCATAGGGTGGGAGCAGCGATGGAGAAAGCCCTGTCCCCCCAGGATCTGAGTTTAGTCCGGATGTGGGGGGATAGGAGATTGGCAGCGGCAGAGCGGAGGGTGCAGGTGGGAGTGTGCCTGTGGAGGAGGTCGGTCAGGTAGGATGGGGCCAGGTTATGGAGGGCTTTGTAGGTTATGAGGAGGATTTTGTACTGGATTCTCTGGGGGATGGGGAGCCAGTGGAGTTTATAAAGGACGGGGGTGGTATGGTACAGGTGGGGTCCCCCATCAGTCCGGCCATATGTCCTTCAACGGGTTACAATGAATACTTGGACTCCATCCTGTAGGAAAGACAGTGACTCAATAAAGGACAACCCTGCTCTCCTCTCACAGGAAGAGAGAATTCATACTCCAAACCTATCACTCAACCAGTGTCCATGTTGAGAAGGTGCACTCCAAAACCTTACCTTCCAGGCTCAGAATTAGTCAAGGTTGTCCTCCAACCCCTTCTCTTCAGAACAGCTGCAGCCATTTTTCAAACCCTGGGTTAACTGCTGAAGATCACCTGGTAAAGTTAGGAGAATGATCCCAGGAGTGGGTGGGTTAACATATGAAGAGCGTTTGATGGCACTGGGCCTCTGCTCGCTGGAGTTTAGAAGGATGAGGAGGGCCTCGTTGAAACTTACCGAATAGTGAAAGACCTGGATAGAGTAGATGTGGAGAGGATGTTTCCACTAGGGGGAACGTCTAGGACCAGAAGTCATAGCCTCAGAATTAAAGGACGTTCCTCTGGGAAGGAAATGAGGAGGAATTTCTATAGGCAGAGGGTGGTGAATCTGTGGAATTCATTGCCACAGAAGGCTGTGGAAGCCAAGTCAATGGATATTTTCAAAGCAGGCATGTATCAGGGGTTATGGGGAGAAGGCAGGAGAATGGAGTTAGGAGGGAAAGATAGATCAGTCATGATTGAATGGCAGACAGACTTAATGGACAAAATGGCCTAATTCTGCTCCTATCATTTATGACCTCATGAACTTATGAAATAAAGTTGCACAAGGAAGTCAGGCACCAGAGGAATGCACAGAGTTAGTTTACTTTTAATACAATATGTATGGTTTAATTTATTATTTTGGTTTGGAATAAAAGTTTAATACATAAATAATTAATTAATAAAACTCAGCAGGTTAGGCAGCATCTCTGGAGAAAAGGAATAGGTGATGTTTTGGGTTGAGACCCTAATCCAGAGATGTTGCCTGACCTCCTGAGTTACTCCAGCATTTTGTGTTTATTTTCTACAAACATTGTTGTTGATTAGAAATTTCTTAAAAGAAAGATATCCTTATGGCAACAAAACCATAATTTAAAGAACACCAAGAATTTATAAAAATGTAACAAAATCTAAAATAAGTAACAGCTCAGTTATAATCTCCAGCGCTTCATGTCAAAAGTATTGCAGGCCCTTCCTTCTGCTGGTAATTCGGAGCATTAGTTAAACATTATTAGGAGTGCAGATGCATGGTTCCTTGAAGGTGAAGTCGCAGGTAGATAGGATAGTCAAATAGGCTTTTGGCATATTGGCCTTCATCAGTCAGAGTGTTGAGTATAGAAGTTGGGAGGTTATGTTGCAGTTGTATAAGATGTTGGTGAGGCCGCATTTAGAGTATTTTGTTCAGTTCTGAGCACCATGTCATAGAAAAGATGTTGTCAAGCTGGAAAGGGTACAGAGAAGAATTACGAGGATGTTGCCAGGGCTAGCGGGTGTGAGCTATAGGGAGACGTTGAATAGGCTGGGACTCTGTTCCTTGGAGCACAGGTGGATGAGGGGTGATCTTATAGAGATGTATAAAATAATGAGAGGAATAGATTGCGTAGATGCACAGAGCCTCTTGCCCAGAGTAGGGGAATTGAGGACCAGAGGGCATAGGTTTAAGGTGAAGGAGAAAAGATTTAATAGGAATCTGAGGGGTAACTTTTTCACACAAAGGGCGGTGGGTGTATGGAATAAGCTGTCAGAGGAGGTATTTGAGGCAGGGACTATCCCAACATTTAAGAAACAGTTAGGCAGGTACATGGATAGGACAGGTTTGAAGGGATATGGACCAAACATGTGGGCACGTGGGACGAGTGTATCTGGGACATGTTGGCTGGTGTGGGCAAGTTGGGTCGAAGGGCCTATTTCCACACTGTATCACTCTATGACTAAATCATTGTTGGCAGCCTGTGGAATGACATAATCAATCCATTCTTGGTACCTCTAAAGGATATTCATTGGATGTGCACTGATGTCTGTGGTATCTAGAACAATTTTCATCACAAATGCACAATTTTACCCTCAAAGAAAATCTAATATTTAAGAAGTACTTTGAGTTGTGCTGACTTATCTCAGTCCAAGTGGCTGTGGCAGAACAACATTCAACATCTGTGAGCTTGTTCTGCTCCCAATTACTTATCAGTCAAGTACATGTGTCTGGACTAGGTCATGATATCTATTTAGAGTTTTCTTGTTTGGCAGGAATAACCTATCAAACCCACACAACAAAAATTAGGATCAGATGCAAAACATCAATTATGCACTGCCTTCGGGAAAGAAAGAGAAAAAAATAAGTGAATTTCAGAAGGGAAATAAATATTTATTTCAGTTCTTCCACAGTATCACAATTTTCTTTTTGCCTGTCCCTTGCAAGGTTGTAGTTCTAAGAATACGGAGTCAAAAGTTGATAAATAGTTTTAAAGATCCCTTCATGGCCCCCTTGAGATTAATAGGGTAACAAATGTTTTTCCTCATGTTTTTGCTCTGCACTTAGGTCAACCCAAAATCCTTAAGCGCAGGAGCAGGAAATTACACTGCAATGGTTCGGTGGGACCATTTCACACAGTTGAAGCACAAGGATTACAATTTATGTCTGCTCAGGTTAAAATAAAATGGTGTTTATAATTCATGGTATGTGGGTGTCACTGGCAGACCCACGCTAATTGCCCAATCTTGGTGGTCTTTGAAAGTGCATGTGAAACCTGTGTCGCTGTGATCTTTGTTTAGTTTAGTTTGGTTTTTGGTTTGGCGATACAGCGTGGAAACAGGCCCTACGACCCACCGAGTCCATGCCGATCAGCCATCCCCGTACACCAGCACAATCCTTACACACTTGGAGCAATTTACAATCTTTACCGAAGACCAAATGAACCCATCCGCCTGTACTTCTTTGGAGTGCGGGTGGAAACCGGAGCACCCGAGGAAAACATGCACTGTCACAGGGAGAACATACAAACTCCGTACAGACAGCGCCTGTAGTTAGGGTCGAACCTGAGTCTCTGGAGCAGTAAGGCAGCAACAAATGGGCGGTCATGGTGGCGCAGCAGTAGAGTTGCTGCCTTACAGCGAATGCAGCGCCAGAGACCCGGGTTCGATCCTGACCACGGATGCCATCTGTACGGAATTTGCACGTTCTCCCTGTGACCTGCGTGGGTTTTCTCCAAGATCGGTTTCCTCCCACACTCCAAAGACGTGCAGGTTTGTAGGTTAATTGGCTTGGTAAATGTAGAAATTGTCCCCAGTGGTTGTAGGAGAGTGTTAGTGTGCGGGGATCGCTGGTCGGCGCGGACCTGGTGGGCCGAAGGGCCTGTTTCCACGCTGTATCTCTAAAAAAAAACTCTACCGCTGCGCCGCTGTGCCATTCCTTTGTGTAAGCTACACTCTTAGGTGGAGATTTTGACTCGGTGATGATATAGGAACAGGGTATTTCCAATGGTGTGAAAGTTGACAAGAAGTTTTGAAATGGCGGTGCACCCTAGTACTTGCTGCCCTGAGCCACCTGCATGATGGAGTTTATAGGTTTGGAAGAAATCCTCAGTGAATTACCAATGCCACATTCGGGAGATAAAAAATCCATAAACCCATTGCACTCAGATAGCCATAAAATTCAGTTAGTTCTAGCGCAGGCAGGAAATATACTCCTTTGGTTTACTGACAAAAATATATTTGAATGGAAACTATCTATGCTATAAATTTCTAGTGCTCTATAAAACTCGCTATTCTCAGATCTCCAGCAAAACACACCAGAATTACCCCAATGTCACGGTGAGGCTCAGGAATCATTAAAAGGCATGGCGAAAATAAAACAGATGTGACTTAAAAAATTAGATAGCAATTCCACACAGATTGTCATACTCACTCACGGCACCTTTGATTAGTTCCAGTGCAATTTTAATCAGCAAGAGGTTTCTGTTTACTTGCATTGATTTCATTATTAATGCAAGAGGCCGTTCATTAATAAAAGTATTGAAATAAGATCATTGAACTTTTGAAGTAGATTGAATCTGACGGAATAAACATGGCCTCTGTAAGCACTTCTTACCACTGATTTAAAATGTGTACATTTCTCAATAAGCCTGCATAACCTTTTTCTTAATTTTAGAAACTTCCCCTGTTAAAATGAATCTGTTTTGTAGGTTCCATTCTCATTTGAAGCAAGTGGTTAATGGTTGATTCTCACCTCTATAAAGAAGACTATATATATTATTTGCCAAAGTGAGTCATTTCTTAAACCAATTCATTATTCGGTAACAAACAATGTCTACCAATTAACTTCCGCACTCTGTCCGTAGACTAACCTAATTAGTTAGACTAACCTAAACTTATGCTCTCTAGTTCTAGGCTCCCCTACTCTGTGGAAAATAGTATAGTTTCTCATCTTGTATGTGCCCTTCATGATTTTATAAACAACTATAAGGTCACCCTCAGCTTCCTACAATTGAAAGAGAAAAAGATCCAGTCTATCCAGCCTCTTCTCATAACTCAAACCTTCCAGACTTTGTAAAAATCTCATAAATCTTTTTAGCGCCTTTTTCAGTTCATTGACATCCTTACTCTTGCAGAGTGACCAGAACTGTAAACAGTATTCTAAATTTCGCCTTATACAGTTGTAGGATGACATCCCTACTCCTGTACTCAGTAAGCTGACAACAGAAGCATAGATGCCGAATACCTTCTTTGTCATTCCTTAACGTAAAGCTGGCTGACACAGACCAGTTCTCCAACAGCACTGTTTCGTGACTATAAGTGACTCATCATGCAATTATCCATTCCATTGTAACACTGATTTTAACATTAATCAAGATTCAGATAGTTAAAAGTTGAAATGACCAAGGATCCTTACCCAAAACATTACCTATCTATGTTTTCCAGAGATGCTGCCTGACCTGCTGAGTTACTCCAGCATTTTGTGTCTTTATTTGTAAACTGAAATCTGCATTTTCTTGTGTCTCCATTCTACCGCTCCACTGCGATATCTCATAGAAACATAGAAACATAGAAAAATAGGTGCAGGAGGAGGCCATTCTGCCCTTCAAGCCAGCACCACCATTCAATATGATCATGGCTGATCATCCAAGTTCTTGCTTTCTCCCCATATCCCTTGATTCCGTTAGCCCTAAGAGCTATATCTAACTCTCTCTTGAAAACATCCAGTGAATTGGCCTCCACTGCCTTCTGTGGCAGAGAATTCCACAGATTCACAAATCTCTGGGTGAACTCTCTCCTCAAGGTATGTCTACTAAGAAGAGGTTCTCCTCTCACTGATGGGAGTTCTGTGGGACCCTCTTTCATTACTTTCTCTCAGTAATTCCTGCTGCTCTCCTGCTCTTCAACCATGTTCTGACCCGGACTCACCACAACAGCTTTTCCACTATTGTATACCATGTACCACGTACAGATGGCATTTGGATAGGGCAGATTTAGTGCTGCCAAATGCAGGCAGGTGGAACTAGTGTAGATGGGACATGCTGACCGGTGTGGGAAAGTTGGGCCGAAGAGCCTGTTTCCACATTGTAGGACTCTATGACTCTATGACTTCTAGCTCTATTTTCCAGTTCAGGCCCAACCAGGATCCCAGGTACGTACGCTCAAATCACCACTTCTCACAATAGTTCTTTAAGGCCGAAGAAGGGTTCCCACCCAAAATGTCACCTATCCATGTTCTCCTGAGATGTTGCCTGGCCTGCGTGTTTCTCTACCACTTTGTGTCTTTTTTTTAAATGAATAACAGATGGCTGTGTCACGTGACTTGGGCGTTAATAGCTACTGACCTCACCTGCTCAGCTTGAGTCAATTATCATTTCAACCAGATCTGAGTGCAATTCTAGATAGCACAAGGCTCCACAGCACTTTTAATATCACTGATAATACCATCGTTGTTGGACAAATATCATGTAACACTGAGTACAGGAGGGAAATCACTAATCTGATTGAATAGTGCCAGAACAACAATCACCTTCTCAACATTAACAAAATCACGGAGCTGATTGTTGACTTCAGGAAAAGAGAAAACCGAGTATCCACAAACCTGTTTCATTGGCAGGACGGTGGTGGAGGAGAGTTAATAGCTTCATGTTCCTGGGTGTGCACATTTGTTCTGTGCTCAGCACATTGATCCAATTGTAAAGAAACCTTACCAATGCCTCTCTTCCTCAGTTTAGTTTAGTTTAGTTTAGTTTAGAGATACAGCGTGGAAACAAGCTTTTCGGCCCACCAAGTCTGCACCAACCAGCAATCCCCACATATTAACACTATCCTACAGACACTAGGGATAATTTTACACTTATACCAAGCCAATAAACCTACAAACCTGTATGTCTTTGGAATGTGGGAGGAAACTGAAGATCTCGGAGAATGCCCACGCGGTCACAGGGAGAACGTACAAACTCCGTACAGACAGCACCCATAGTCAGGATCGAACCCAGGTCTCCAGGTCTACAGCTGTAAGCGCTGTAAGACAGCAAATCTACTGCTGCGCCACCGTGCCACTCACATTATCATGTATCAAGTGGAAAACTGCATCAAGTAAGAATGTAATTATTCTTGGTGCATAAGACAATTTATACACTCTTGACTCTCTTAACTCTCTTGACTCATGACTCAATAGCAGGAACCATTGAAGCAAATGTATCTGCCAGAGATGCTGCCTGACCTGCAGAGTTACTCCAGCATATTGCGATACCTTCTCTCTGCTAGAAATGGTGATCTGAATGGATCTTGGGATCAAGGTGGCAGGAAGAGGAGAAGTGGCAAACCTTGGGAGGGCAAGGTTTAAATGTTCCTTGCTGGAGCATGAAAAGTATTTTGGAACAACTGAGAAATGTTTTATAAAAAATCCCTTCCCAGTAGACTGATCCTGTGTGATAGAGTCAAAGTCTGTCAGAGTCAAAAGCTTTGGTTAAAGATACGTTTAGGCCCTGATAGTGGGTACTGATCGCCATATTTAATGGAAATAAAATAAGAATAGAAAAGGCTGAAGTGCTCAGCAGGTGTGCGGCATGTGCAGGAAGAGAACGATTGAAAGTTTCAGATTGAAGACCATTCAAGAGGGTTCATTTTGTTTCTTGTCCCACAGACTCCAAAGACGTGCAGGTATGTAGGTTAATTGGCTGGGTAAATGTAAAAATTGTCCCTAGTGGGTGTAGGATAGTGTTAATGTACGGGGATCACTGGGCGGCACGGACTTGGAGGGCCGAAAAGGCCTGTTTCCGGCTGTATATATATGATATGATATGATATGATATACAGAATTTTCTGCTTTTATTAGATTTCCAGGATCTGAAGGTTTTTGTTTTGATTTGCATGTTTAAAGAAAGTTCCATTCATCTCCAGTGGCAGTGATTCTACCAGCTTGAAGGAGCAAAGGAGCAAGGTCTAATTACGGAAGGAAGGGCATCGCTGGGTGTGGCCCCTGGCAATTATAACTTGCCATTCGGTGCACTTACTGTCATTTTGATGGGCTCCTTTTGTTATTTATTCCTGACGAAGTAAAAAAGTTAATCCTGTCCTTTAGTGGTATATTAGCACAATAATGCATTGCACTATTGAGTTAGCCCTCCGTGCTCAGCTATACTCTTGTCAAAGCACGTTTAAGTAAAAAATCTTAATTCTGTAGCTACAGTTATTGATGAGTGTGTGTGCGTGTGTGCATGTGTGTGGGCAAGCGCTGGGAATTATGTCCTTAAGAATAATGGAATGAACAATAAATCAAATACGATTGATTACCTTTGTACGGGAGATGCTCCATTCTATCTTTTGATGCCAGGAAAAATAATTAATTGGCGTGTGTTGTGCTGCATACAGGTATAAGAAATTATTATACATCTATAGATTGGTACCCGCTGCAAAGAAATGTAATTTGGGACATTTCAGTCCCAGCGCAACTGGGGGAGCACATCAATACATCAGTCGTCTAGATGGATCATTTTACACCACTTCTTTTCTCAGTTTTTTCAAAACAGGTATGTTATCTGAACAGAGTTTTATTTTGAAGATAGACACAAAAAGCTGGAGTAACTCAACGGGACAGGCAGCATCCCTGGAGAGAAGGAATGGGTGACGTTTCGGGTCGAGACCCTTCTGAGTTACTCCAGCTTTTTGTGTCTATCTTTGGTTTAAACCAGCATCTGCAGTTCCTTCCTACAGAGTTTTATTTTGTTCATTTGGGATTGGGTACCTCATTCTGCGACAGGGATTGAGGTAAGAAAAACATATTGTGCAACAAATTAATAAAATAAAATATGATAACAACTTATTGTTCTACTTCTGTAAAACTTTAGACAGATTAGTTCAAATGGACACTAATCTCAGTGTGGATGTCATTTAAAAACATCCTGTGGTATTAATGTTTGTTGTAAATGTTCACTACAAAATATGTAGCGCTGAAGAAAATGACACTGATAAACAAATACGGAATGCAGTGATTCCTCTCTGACATGTTTCTTATCGATTAGAAATAACATTGAAATAGGGACATGGTAAGATTGCACATTATCACAGCGTGTGGCAAAGGACACATCTTCTGGGGAAAGATAAGGGCCAAGCAAAAGCTTCAACTCAAATAATCACATTTTTACACAATTGCCACCTATTGTATATATAAATAATGGGAGCTCTCAAGATTTCCTTACACATTTGAATTTAATAAACGGTTAAAAAATCCATTACATGGATCATAGATTTTTCAGTCCTTTTGAATCACTGAATCTTATGATCCATTGCAAAATAATGTTCTTCAGAGTTTCGTTATAAGATAAAGTGTTAACAGCACTCAATAATATTGCATGCACAGCAATGTTGTATGTTAAATACGAAACACCAAGCATTTAGGCAACCAAGGAGCGCACTTGCTGTAAACCCAGCTCACACATATTTTTTTCCCCAAGCTGGAATAATATATAAATTCTCGTCTCGGCTCATGTATGTGGTGTCAATGGCAGCACACATTCACCCTGAGGCAAAATGTCTGGGACTCCAATGTACTGGTGAGGGATGTGTTGTTTTTCCAACGTTCAATTGAATCTGCCCTCTCGGGTTGATATATAAAAAAATGTCCAATGGTACTACTTTACAAAAAGGAAGGTGATAATTCCATATATCTTGGCTAATAGATATTCCTCAAATGTCATTCGATCAGGTTGATGTAGAAATTCCTTTGTGTTCCTTTGTGCTACACTATCGAGAGAGGGAGAATATTGTCTCCCTCTGCTATAATAGTTATGATAAGCAGGGTTTGGGAACAATGAGATATGGGGTGCATATATAATATTTGCAGGCAGCAGATAAAGCGCTAAGTACAGCCAAAGAGATTGTTGGTTGCATGAATAGAATAAAAATATAAGATAGTAATACATGGTCTGGTCAGTTGGGTTGCATGATAGCAAATGGAATTTAATCCAGGAGTGGACCAATCAATGTATGCTATTTTATTTGGAGAGGCAAGAAAGAATTTATTTATTCCAAGGGTGACTGAATCTGGAACACAGTTGTGGAGGCAAGTAATCTAACACATTTAGTGTTTAGAGTTTAGAGAAACAGTGCGGAAACTGGCCCTTCTGCCCACAGAGTTCGTGCCGACCAGCGATCCCTGCATATTAACACGGTCCTCCACACACTAGGGACAATTTTACATTTATACAAAGCCAATTAACCTAGTAGGACTTTGGAGTGTGGGAGGAAAACGAAGAGAAAATCCACGCGGTCACAGGGAGAACGTACAAACTCCATACAGACCGACAGACAGCACCCGTAGTCGGGATCGAACCCAGGTCTCTGGCGTTGAAAGCGCTGTAACGCAGCAACTCTACCGCTGCAACACCCGTGCCACCCTAGATTTAAATTTTAAAAGAATATAAATGAAGACTTGAAATGCCAAAGTACAGTTGGCTTAAAAGTTTATTGTATTATGCATAAATATGAAAATATTGCTTGCGGCAACATCACAGACACATAGATTCAGACAACACACAAATCATAAATTATACAAGACAGTGAAAAGAAAAAAGATGGTGCAAAAACAGGACATTCGTACAAAACATAATTAAAAATCTAGTCTATGGTAATGCGAGAGATGGTCCACGTGTGTTCTGTTGCTGAGGTAAGATTAGGTTGGCTCAAGGAATTGATGGTTGGAGGAAACGTTTTGTTCCTGAATCTGGTGGTGTGGGACCTCAGGCTTCTGAACCCTCTGGCCATTGAAAGCAGCGTGAAGAGGGAATCACCAGAATGTGGAGCTACTTAATGATAGATGCAGCCTGCTAGAGACAGCACCTCAGGTAAATGCTGTCATAGATGGGGAGAGTTGTGCCTATGATGGAGCAGATTGAGTGAACCATTCTATGCAGACTCTTGCATTACTGTGCATTAGAATTGTCACACTAGGCCTTAAAGGTCTCAACCCTAAACATCACCTATTCCTTTTCTGCAGAGATATTGTCTGATCCGCTGAGTTACTCCAGCATTTTGTGTCTATCTTTGGTGTAAACCAGTATCTGCAGTTCCTTCTTACACTTGATGTAACAAGTTAGGATACCTTTTATGGTGCATCTGTAGAGGTTTGCTGTTATTTGGTGACATGTTGAATTTTTTCCCTCTCAACACCATTATCCTGCCTTCTCCCTGTAACCTTCAATAATAATATATTCCTTTATTCGTCCCACACCGGGGAAATTTACAGTGTTACAGCAGCAAAATGGATACCAAGAGAGCAAGAGATCATTCACTATAAATAAAAGATACATAAATTGTCATCAGTTTTCTGTGTGTTCTTAGCTGTTATTGTTGACTCGACTGCTGGGAGCAGTGCTGGTTGTGCAGTCTCACAGCAGCGGGAAGGAAGGACCTCCTATATCTCTCCTTCACGCATTTGGGGTGAAGGAGTCTGTCACTGAAGGAGCTACTCAGTGCAGTGACAGTGTCCTGCATGGGGTGGGAGTCGTTGTCCAGCAGCGATGTTAGTTTTGCCATCATCCTACCACCTGCACTGAGTCGAGGGGGCAACCCAGGACAGAGCTGGCCTTCCTGGCCAGCTTGTCGAGTCTCTTCCCTTCCGCCGCTGAGATGCTGCTGCTCCAGCAGACCACTCCATAGAAAATGGCCGATGCCACCACCGTGTTGTAGAAGGTCCTTAGGAGTGCCCCCTGCACGCCAAAGGACCTGAGTCTCCTTAGCAGATAAAGTCTGCTCTGGCCCTTTCTGAATAGCGCATCGGTGTTTTCAGTCCAGTCCAGTTTATTGTTGAGGTAGACACCCAGGTACTTATAAGAATCCACCCTCTCGATGTCCATTCCCTGGATGTTCTCCGGTGTCGGGGTGACCTGGCTGCGCCTGCGGAAATCTACCACCATCTCCCTGGTTTTCCCCGCGTTGACCAGGAGGCGGTTCTGCTGGCACCAGTCCACAAACTCCTTGATCAGTTCTCTGTACGTCCTGTCCTCGTCGCCCGTGATGAGGCCGACAATGGCAGAGTCATCAGAGAACGTCTGTAGATAGGAGTCAACGACCTTACTGATCAACCTCTATTAAAAATACCCAATGACGGCCTCCACATCTGTCTGTGGCAATGAATTCCAGATATTCACCACCCTCTGGCTGAAGAAATTCTTCTTCATCTCCATTCCAAGGGTATGTCCTTTATTTCTGAGGCTGTGACCTCTGGTCTTAGACTTTCTCACTACTGGAAACATCCTCTCCACATCCACTTTTCTGTTCTATCGAAATCTATGACTTTAAAAAGGCAAGGGAATATGCAAGGCCAGGATATTGAGCAGCACGGAGAAACAAAGGAACATTATGCAGGTTGTAGGGCGTGGCAGTAAATTGGTGAAAAATTAATACAATACCCATTCTTATATGAAGCATGAAATATAAGAAGTGGGAGGGTACACAAGATCTGCATGTAACTCTGATTAGGCATTAACCCAAGTATTGCCTATAGTTCTAGTCACTCCATTACAGGAAGGATGTGATTGCAATGAAAGGGGTGAAGAAGAGGTATTGGCAGGTCTGGAAATATTGGATAAGCTAAAATTGTTTGTATGGAACCGAGATGGCTAAAGGGGAACAATTTAAGAGTTTAAAGTTAAGTGGCCTAACATGGAAAAAATAAGGATCCATTTCTCTTAGCAATGGGAATAAAGACAAGAGGGTATAAATTTAAAGTAACTGGTTGAAAGATTAGAGGGGGTATAAGATTATTTTTCACACAGTGTGCTGGAGGTCTGGAATCCATTTTGTGAAGGAGTGGTAGCAGCAGAGACCACTGGCTTCTTTCTGTGTTGTAAATTTTCATTGACTCCAAGGCAAATGTCTTTAAAACACCAGAGTGTTCTGTTAATTCCACACACTTCATCTTTGAAATGATTTCAAGCCTAGGAGGTGGTACCGAGTAAATTTATTAGGTTATTACTAGGTTTTGATTGAGTTATTAATTTAAAGTTGTTTCTGCCAACATGAGATCAGCAGCTCAAGTACACAGATTTAAGGTGATTAGCAACAGAACCATTCGAGACAGGAATAAAATAGGGATTCAACAACATGAAGAATCCTTGAAGGACCGCAAAATGAATGTGAACGCTCAAGGCTCTTTAATTCATCCGGAATGTGGTTTATTCCATGTCAGGCCTTCTTCCATTGCAATAATGACTGGAGACATTTTCATTTATGATAAATACGGCTATGGTTTACTTTAGTTTAGTTTATTGTCACATGTACCGAGGTACAGTGAAAACTTTTATCGTTGCGTGCTACCCAGTTGGTGGAAAGACTATACATGATTCCAATCAAGCCGTCCATAGCGTTATAAGGTCATAAGCTCATAACGAATAGGAGCAGAATTAGGCCATTCGGCCCATCAAGTCGACTCCTCCATTCAATCATGGCTGATCTATCTCTCCCTCCAAACCCCATTCTCCTGCCTTCTCCCCATAACCTCTATCACCTAATCAAGAATCTATGCCTTAAAAATATCCACTGACTTGGCCTCTATAGCCTTCTGTGGCAAAGAATTCCACAGATTCACCACCCTCTGAAGAAAGAAATTTCTCCTCATCTCCTTCCTAAAAGAATATCTTCCTAAAAGGCTATGACCTCTAGTTCTAGACTCTCCCACTAATGGCAACACTACCTCATAGCGTACAGATACAGGATAAAAGGAATAATGTTTAGGGCAAGATAAATTACAATAAACTCCAATTAAAGATAGCCCGAGGGTTTCCAGTGAGGTAGATGGTAGGTCAGGACTGCTCTCATGTTGGTGATAGCTTGGTTCAGTTGCCTGATAACAGCTGGGAAGAAACAGTCCCTGAATCTGGAGAAATGTGTTTTTACACTTCTGCACCTTATGCCTGATGGGAGGCTCATCCTTCATTATGCTAGTGGCCTTGTTGAGGCAGCGTGAGGTTTAGATGGAGTGAATAGTGGTGTGGCTCATTTGCTAAACCACCCCAGAGATGTGGACTAACAATTCAGAGACCAAAGTTCAAAACTCACCATAGCAGCCATGAAGTTTAAATCAGGTTAATAATCTGAAAATTAAAACATATGATAATCATTCTAATTATTGGTTGCCCAATTCAAAGGTAATTTGCTATCTTTCCCTGAACTGGATGACCAAGTTAGTTATTTCTTAACATCTATAACAACTGAACAAGTGATCAAGCATCAGGATGGATATGCAATAGTTATTCTTGGCCCATTCAACCATGCAAAGTCCTCTCAAATATCTGGGACCGATTTCTAAATTAGGAGAACCGTCCTATAGACCAGCCAAGCAACAGTGTCCTCATACAATTAACCTTACACCCAACAAAGACAATTTACAATTTTACCAAGCCAATTAGGCTACAAACCTATAGGTCTTTGGAGCGTAGGAGAAAATCAGAGTTCCCGGGGGAAAACCCATGCAGGTTACAGGGAGAACGTACAAACTCTCAACAGATAGCACCCGTAGTCAGGATCGAACCCGGGTCTCTGGCGCTGCAAGGCAGCAACACTACCCGTGCGCCACCCTGCCATGCTGAAAGCATTAAATGCAGCAAAGACTTGAGGATGTTCCAACTGTGATACCTGCGCTTCACCCTAGCTCCGTGTATAGTCATGCTGTTCCAGCAGAGTCACAGCACTGACTTGCACCTAAATATGGGGAAAATTACCCGGATATGCCTCGTTCACATAAACCAAGTCAAATCCAATCAAGCAATTTATTGCCCAATGAGTCTTTCTCTTAATTATCAGCAAAGTGATGGAAGGTAATGTTAGCTGTGCTGTTAAGCAAAACCTATCCACCAATAACTTGATCACCAATACCCTGACTGTTTCTGGGGGCACTACGCTGGAAATCCAATTGTAACTTTGGTCTAAACATGACTAAAGAGATGAATTCCTGAGGTGAAGTGAGGATGATTGCCTTTGCATTTCAAAGCTGCATTTCAACTAACAGAGCATCAAAGGTCACTGGTATCATGGATTAGCTTTCTGATCAGTATCATGGATTTTTTATTAATGGATATTCAAGGAATGGAGGGAAATGGATTATGTGTAGGCAAATAGGTTAGTTTTGGCATCATGTTTGACAAATATTTTGTGGGTCAATAGTCCTGCTCCTGGGCTGAACTGCTCTATGATATGTTAATAATTGGACCCACAGGTCACACGAAGGAAGGAAATTGGTTGTGGTTACAAAGAGTCACTCATCCTAACCCCAGGAAATCTTGACAGAAGCAAACCCAAACTGCTGGATGAAATAAGTCGGTTAGGCAGCATCTGTGAAGTGAAATGGAAAGACAACATTTGAAGTTGGTACTATTCTTCAGGATTGGAGCAGAGGGAAGATAAAGGGTAGAGAGATGTCAACACCTACTTCTCACTTTCCTTTTTTTCTTGTACGTATGTGAATCTCATGCATACTCTGGTGACTGGGAGAAATCAATCCTTATCATTGCAATGTATTAAGATACAACAATGAGAAGAGAAATGGTACAGTCACAGTGAAAAGCAGCTACCTGAAATGCCTGCAGAGTGGTTCAAGACCCTGGAGCACAGGCTCCAACGAACGCCGCAATATGGTCAAAGATAGCTCTCCTCTTCTCCAATCTTGAGGAAGGGTACTAACCCGTAACATCGTCTGTCCATTTCCTCCCACAGATACTGCCTGAACTACTGAGTTCCTCCAGCAATTTTGTTTTGCTCAAGATTCCACTATAGAACAGCTCAATCATCCTCGGCTTCCTTCCATGATAAGGACAGACATGGAGGTGTCGCCTGATAATAGATCAGTGTTTAATTCAATCCGTTTCTCATCAGTAATTGAAGCAGTCCATGTGCAGCAAGACAACATTCAGACATAGGCTGAAAAGTAGACAGTAAAATTCACACCCCAAAAGTGGCAGGCAATAGCTGTCTCCAGCAGGAGGTTATTTTTTATTTACATTTTTAGATTTAGAGATACAGCGCGGAAACAGGCCCTTCGGCCCACCGAGTCCGCGCCGCCCAGCGATCCCCGCACATTAACACTATCCTACACACACTAGGGACAATTTTTACATTTACCCAGTCAACCTACATACCTGTACGTCTTTGGAGTGTGGGAGGAAACTGAAGATCTCGGAGAAAACCCATGCAGGTCATGGGGAGAACGTACAAACTCCGTACAGACGGCGCCCGTAGTCAGGATCGAACCTGAGTCTCCGGCGCTGCATTCGCTCTAAGGCAATAGGATAAATGTTACCTTAGATTAGAAGCTCTTTTGAATACATATAAATAATATGGTTACAAGAGTACATCAGAGGCTATATGTTCAGTGAAATGTCTTACTTCCTGACACCCTAAAGCTTTCCCCCCCCCCCATCTTAAAGCTACAACTCATGATCGTGATGAAATACTTTTCAGGATTATTGCAGCTCCAACAATTCTCACGAAGCTTGACATAATCCACGACAAAGCACACTACTTGATTTATAACCTATTTACTGGCCTAAACATTTGTTTTCCTCCAACCCTGGCACATGGTGGATGGAGTTTGTGTCATCAACAAAACACACAGCAATTGCCTGCCTGATCTATCCTGAGAACAATTTACAAACTCAGAATTCTACCACAATGAAGGATAAGAGCTTTAGGTACATGGAGACACTGCCACCCTTATGCTATCTCCAGGTTTCACAGCATCCTGATTTAGAAGTATGTTGGCCATCCACCATCCTCAATGGATCTAAATCCTAAACTCCCTATCCACCAGCACAGTGGTAACCTTCATCAGAAGAGCTACTGCAGTTCAAGATGATGCTTCATCATCAAGATAATTAGCAATGGACAATGTATGCTGGCCTCTCCAGAGATGTATGCAGTCAACGGAAAAAAACCTTTGCTTCAAATTTGACAAGCCTTTGCACCACATACATCAACAAGGAGTAAATTAACAGTCGAATTAAGACTCTTCATTCAAATAAATCAAGAATCAAGAGTGTTCAATCCTGTTCCCTGTGCTTGGTAACAATTTTGAAGGGGATGATGGTGTTCAACTGCACTTTATGAGAAACAGCCAGGCAAATGTGTTTTTGTTGTCCAAGTGTTTCAGTGTAGAGCAAAGTGCCAGCAAGATTGCATCCCCGTTGATCTATTGGACAAATTATGGTGAGTAGGTTCTTGCAAAGGTAGGAGTTAATATGCGCCATAACCAATCTCTCAAAGCACCTCATCACCACTGACATGACCTTTTAACCCCCATTGACAGCTCTATCCTTCCCGGATCCCACCTCTGCCTCAACAAACCTTGACTGTTAAAGGATAGCTGGAATAACTATGTTTTATTTGGCATGCTGGAGCACACGTGACACTAGAGAAACACCACATTCAGATCCTGCCACTTTCTAATGGAACCCATGACTCCAGTTGAAGCCCACCCTGAAGTTTGGCGTCTTTCTGCAACACTGCTTGCCTAAGATCTAACTAAAATTTATTTCTTCCCTGTACGTTTCTTTAATAGCTGAAGCTCAGTTTCACATGCAGTAAAACAATTTCTCAGGAAGAAATTCAGATCTACAGATGTGACATTGATTTTGATGAGAGTTCTTTTAGCTGGTTGCATCAAAACAAAGGAGATATTTTTAAAAGCCAATGGGAAACGTATTTATGTTGTTGTCAGTCTGAAGAAGGGTCTCGACCCGAAACGTCACCCATTCCTTCTCTCCCGAGATGCTGCCTGACCTGCTGAGTTACTCCAGCATTTTGTGAATAAATGTATTTATGTTGTTCCTGCATTTGAATATCAATTCTTAGGGCAATATCACCTAAATTTCCACTGCTTGGTTTTCTTTAATTGTATAATTGTATAATAGCTAGCTCATTTATTATGTATGAAGTCAAACAACAATGACGTCCCTCAATTATAGTATGCCATTGACTGAAAACCACTGGCTGGATGAATAAATGTCTTTGGAGCTGATAGTAAGGTATGCCAAGATCATAACATGCGAGCTGCTTTAAGATAATGTTCTCCAGTGATTTCCTGTCCATCGCTTAAGGTAAATATCATAGATTTAGAATAAAGCCAAATCTTTTAATGCAGAGTGATAAAGAAGAACATGACTTAATTTGTAAGTTTACAATTAAGCTTTTTAAATATTTTCGAATCTGACCTTCTCAATTTCACCCTTAAATTCTGATGGGATATTCTAAATTGAGTCACTAAAAACCGTGTGTGAAAAATACTGTGGGAGCCCAATTTCCTTTCTAATACATGGTTCAGTCCCAGCAATTTTGTATTCCAGTGTAATTCAAAACTGAGAAAAAAGCTTTTCTGCACAGAAGGCTAATGTGCTATTTTTAACGTGAAGCATTGTTAAATACAACTTTGTGGGATTAAACCTTTTCTCATGATGGCAGTCAAGAGTTATGAGACATTATTTCACAAGTTATAATATTCAGGAGTGCAGTAATGCAATTTTTATTTTCTGGCATTTGCTGGCATCACATGTTACAACTTTAGGGAAATGGACACATTACTTGTGATATATCAGTTTTATAAAATTCAGAAGCATTTGAAAAAACTAGAGTAAAATACTAAAATTTAGTGAGAACATTTGTGGTACATGTTAACTCACAATGCTGTTGTCCAAATTATGACATTTCAGTCTTGAGGGTAGACATCCCAAGCCTGCTGCCTGTTGATGTGTCATTGAGTGATATGGTGTTGAAGACCATGTAGTCTCTAATGACGTCTGCCTCTCCAGTTCTTTCACTACATCCATAGGAGCAAAAGAAGATTGATTGTATTTATGGCTTTTAGTTTTAGTTTAGTTTAGAGATGCAGCATGGAAACAGGGCCGTCGGCCCACTGAGTCTATGTTGACCAGCGATCCCCACACACTTACATTATTCTACACACACTAGGAACAATTTACAATTATACCAAGCCAATTAACCTACATACTTGTATGTCTTTTGCAGTATAGGATGAAACCATAACTCTCGGAGAAAGCCCATATAGGTCATGGGGAGAATGTATAAACTCTGTAAGGACTACCCGTAGTCAGGATCAAACCTGGGTCTCTGGCACTGTAAGGCAGCAACTCTACTGCTGCACCATCATGCTGCCCTTGTGAAGCTAGTGAACCTTTGCCTAAGTATTGCCATGTACTGCTGTTTTTTCCAAAGCCTAGTGACTGAAGAATATGAAGGGTTCCTGAGCTCTGAAATGTAGCCTTGTCTGCTCAAGTGTCAAGAGACTCAAGAGTCAAGAGTGTTTAATTGTCATATGCGCTGGGAACAGAACAATGAACATCTTTCTTGCTGCAGCTTCACAATCACATTAACACAACAGGACAAAATTACAATGGTCAATAAATTGTCACTTATACTCAGTAACCAGACTATAACGGTGCAACCTGAAGTTCATTGTGCAACCGATATAAAATCCACAGTAGTTCATTGTTGAGGTAAGGTTGTGGTTAGGGTTATGCAATGTGGTTCAAGAGACTGATGGTTGTTGGGAAGAAGCCGTTCCTGAACTTGGAGGTCATGGTTCTCAGATGCCTGTACCTTCTTCCTGATGGTGGCAGAGAGATGAGAGCATGGCCAGTTAGTGTGGACTTTTGTGGTGTTAGCTGACTTCTTGAGGCAATATTTCCTATGGATCCCTTCGATGGTAGAGGACATTACCAATCATGGTCTCCTGGCTCCTCATTTCCTCCCAGTTCAACTCAAGCGTACTTACCAAGGGGTAGAATTGATGTCTGGTATCCTGTGAACCGTTGTCTTTCCCTTTTGTTGTCTTCATTCATGTTCCAGAGATTCGTGAAATTGACATAGAAATTCAAGAATCTGGCCCATTATTGCCTGTCTGTTGGGACATGACTTCTATTTGTTTGCTCTCTGTATATGCTCCATACACAGAGTGCAAACGAATAGGTGGTGCTCCATTTAGGGAGAATGCTATGCTATTATTGCTCTGCCATTATTCCAACAGCAATTTGGAACCAGCAAAATCAATTTGCGAGCAGAATAAAAGGATAAAGGCTCAGGCAAATCAAATATAATTTCAAACTAATATCAGTTCCCTTATACTTTGTGCGCAAGGGACGGAATTTAATTCCAGCCAGAGTAGTCTCAAAACACATTGAAATATTTTAATAAACAATTAAAGATTAAAGCAGAGGATTATTTGGTTCTCCGTGGTATGTAGCATGAATTGTAATGGGCCATAACACCTTCTTCATCCATATGCATTGTTTGATCTTGCCTACCACCCTGGGACACTACTGTCAACCCACTTCTGCTGTTCTCTCTATTGTTGCTTGATGAGGTTAAACACTTGCTTTCTTATTCTATATTGAAGGCAGCATCGGGGCAAGTAAGATATTCCCCGTTATGATGGTCTCTTTCTGTACTGAAAAAATGTGTGTGTTGAAATGGGGACAAAATAAAAATGAATACCTTACATAATTGATGGCATCTGCAAAAACTGCTCATTATTGCTTTGTACAATATTGGATAGCTGTTTCTTTGTTGTAGGTTTAACATTTTGCCTGACGCCAACTAAAAAATCTCAGGAAATTCTGACCTTTCCAATGATTTTAGTCAGGAAAAATATCGCGCCAAAAACCAGTTCCTGCTTTTAACATTATTGACCATTTTATGAAAATGTTTAGAAATCCTGTCTTTTTTTTTTCCTCGTAGACTGCAAGAACTATATAGTAACCTTAAATATTTTAGAAGTCCATGCTGAACAGCAGACGTAATCCGTCACGCCATTCTTCACATAAATAATGTAGCGATGTACATTAATTATGCATGGGCATGGGAGGAATGAAAAAGATATTTTATTTGTGCCACTGGCGATGCAAACCCTTCGGACACAGATCTCCCTTTTCTGCAATTGTTAGCTTTTTACTTGAGAACTTTACTAAACTTTTTAACAATTCAATTAATGTTTAAAACAATTACAATGTGCAGATAACTAATTGCATTAGAACTGTGGAGCATCTCACTGTAATCAGTGAAAGCTGCGTCAAAACTTCTGCTTCTTTTTAATACTTAATACTTCTGTGACTAAAAGAATGAGTGCTGATTTGAGGTGATTTTTTTTAGTTCTTTATCCAATCCCTGCCTAATGGCATTGAAATTTGTGAACACCTACTTCTCACTTTCCTTTTTTTCTTGTAAGTATGTGAATCTCATGCATACTCTGGTGACTGAGAGAAATCAATCCTTATCATTGCAATGTATTAAGATACAACAATGAGAAGAGAAATGGTACAGTCACAGTGAAAAGCAGCTACCTGAAATGCCTGCAGAGTGGTTCAAGACCCTGGAGCACAGGCTCCAACGAACGCCGCAATATGGTCAAAGACAGCAGCCTCGGACTCCCCAGAACAATGACCAGAGATGATCTCACCTGTTCAAGTTCAAGTTCAAGTTCAAAACACTTTATTTGTCCCTGTGGGGCAATTTACAAAGGCATGTAGAATAGTACAAAAACTATTGGGGGGAGTTTGGAAGGTTGAGCAGCGGGATAGGGGTGGTTGGGAGTTGAGGAGCTGAACAGCCTTGGGAACAAAGGTTGCCCTTCTCCTCTGTGTCCTACAGCCTGGGCAGCGAAGCCGGCGTCCTGAGGGGAGCCACTCAAACGCAGAGAACAGGACGTGTGAGGGGTCCTGTAAAATCCTGCCAGCTGACCTTAGCATCTGCTGGTCGCATAGGGTGGAGAGGGCTTTGACAGGGAGTCCAATAATTTTGGAACAGACTTTGGCTGGGCTCTGCAGGCGGTTTCTGTTCTGAAGGCTGATGGAGTGGAACCAGCAGGTGAAGGAGAACGTGATGACGCTCTCAATGAAGGAGTAGTAAAACGTTATGAGGATGTCCTTGCTGACCCCAAAGGAGTTGAGTTTCCTCAGGAGATACTGCCATTGCTGGAAACTGTGGAAGGATCTGCCTGTCACGGATAGGCCTAAACAGTCACACAAGGAAATGTAACCACAGATGAAAAATTCCCCTCTCCAAGCAGGACAACACCAAGCCGCACCATCATCTCCCGCAGATGGACGGATGCCACAGAGAGAGAGAGAGACAACAATGAGAAGAGAAATGGTACAGTCACAGTGAACTGCAACTACCTGAAATGCCTGCAGAGAGCAATGATTCTTTTCTCCACTGAAAAAGGGGAGAGCCATTCCGTTTACTAAACATATTGTGCAAGTTTAAGAATACCTTATTGTTTATTGATGTCTTCAACAGAGGATCTGAGCTATAAATAGGGAAAGGTTGGTCAGGCTAGGACTTTATCTCTTGGAGCACAAGCCAAGGACTTTATTCCTTGGAGTGCAGAGACTGAGGGGTGATGTTATAGAGATGTATAAAATCATGAAGGGAATGGATACAATTTATTCACAGTTTATTACACAGGGTAGGGGAATCATAGCCCAAAGGTGCCAGAGGAGTTAGTTGAGGCATTTATTGTAAAAGTAATTAAAAGACATTTGGACAGGTACTTGGATAGGAAAGATTTAGAGGGATATGGGCCAAATGCGAGTGGGTGGGACTAGCATTTTGATTGACAGGTTGGGCTAAAGGGCTTGTTTTGCATGCAGTATGATTCAATGACTGTATATTTTTGTGATGCAATCAATCAACCTCACCTTCTCTCATATTGCTATATGTTGACGTTAAACATTTATTTTCTTATCACGTTGTCCATCATGTATTAAGGAGAACATCAAGACATGTGAGGTACCTCTCACTGCATGTGTGTGTGTGTCCGTGTGTGTGTCCGTTGCAAGCCAAAATTAGAAGGAAAAGTACATTCACTTGATATATATGGGGGAAGAAGAAAATGCAAAGTCCTGCAGTCTCTAAAGCCAAGCTTTAAATATTTATTCTGCTAATACTATATAGAATAATAAAGGATAAAGTCCCTGATTTACATGAAAAATGCAGCTGAATATCACCTATTTGGGATGGTGCAGGGTGCTGTCCTTACCTAAATACGTTCGGCCAGCCTCATCCTGGGAAAACCATTGCCTTGATAGAGCACCCCTTCTGTAGGATTTTGGCAGCATTTTATTTTGGCAGCATGACAAGCCTTTTGTTGAAATTATTGTTAGAAAGGATAAAATTGGAAGATTAAATCATGCTTTTTTCATTCCATTCCCACCCCGCATCAATAATGGCCACAGACCAACAAATCCCACTGACATTGCATTCTGAGAATCTCACCATCTCTGTATTATCAATGCACCACAAAGGAATTAACCTATGTTCTAAACATATAACCACTTGTCCTCTAGAACAAAATCATTTCATGAACGCAGCTGAATACATTCTGATATTCTATTGACAGCAGTAAACAAATTAAACTGAATATACTTGAGGATATGTACACTATAACAGGTATGGCGTCATTTGTCACATGGATATACATATCAAGGATGGCACAAGGGTGGCACTGTGACACAGTGGTAGAGTTGTTGCCTTACAGCTCCAGAGAACTAGATTTGATCCTGACTTGGGTGGTGTCTATACTATCTTTGAACATTCTCTCTGTGACCCCGTGGATTTTTCCGGGTGCTCCGGTTTCATCCCGCATTCCAAAGACGTGCAGGTTTGTAGGTTAATTGGCTTCTGTAAATTGTCCCAAGTGCATATGATAGAATTGATGGGTGAACGTTGGTCAGCGTGGACTCGATGGGCCTAGATAGAGTGGATGCGGAAAGAATGTTTCCACTGGTGCGAGAGTCTAGGAGCAGAGGTCATGGCCTCAGAATTAAAGGGCGCTCTTTTAGAAAGGTGAGGAGGAACTTCTTTTGTCAGAGGGTAGTTAATCTGTGGAACTCATTGCCACAGAGGGCTGTGCAGGCCAAGTAAGTGAATATTTTTAAGGCAGAGATAGACAAATTTTTGATTAGAACAGGTGTCAAGGATTATGGGGAGAGGCAGGAAAATGGGATTAAGAGGAGAGATCAGCCATGATTGAATGGCAGATTAGGCTCGATGGGCTGAATGGCCTAATTCTACTCCTATGACTTGTGAACTTGGGCCAAAGGGCCAGTTTCCATGCTATATCTCTAAACTAAACTAAGCAAAAAGAGGAATAACCAATTTTTGCTGCACAGGTAAAAAAAATCCGTTTTTTTTGCTGAATTAATACAATTCATATCTCAATGCTCATCTATTTTTCTGCATGTAAAGAACATGCATTTGTAATGAGAGTAAAGGATGGATCACACCATCCTAGCATAAATTCTTTATTAAAGCCTTCAGATGTTCTATGCTGACCTCCTGTACCCAGTAACTACACCAGAACTTCCAATTTGCGCAGTCAGATATTGCAGCAAATGTATGAATGTGTGCTAAATATTTTCATTTGTCACAGCAAAATTGGACAAAAGCAAAATTGCTCCATTAGACCTTATTTTAGTTGAGGACTGAATCTTGTGACCTAATTGATATTTCTGCTCGTTTGTGAAAATGCTTTACCTGCATATTGCATATTCTGTCATTGGATTACTAAATATTTATATGGTTCCATTGGTGAACTGCCCCATTTGCTCATGAAGAAGTCTGAAGGAACCATTATTCTTCAAAACCAACTCTTAATCAGTCTTTTGTTGTTTATCATATGTTTCATATGGAAAGAACAAGGCTATTTAGTTCATTGAGGTCGGTGCTGATCGAGGTCAGTGGTCATTGAGATCGGCGGTCGTTGAGGGGGCCAGCGGTCGATGTCGAGGATGGTGATACGTGGGTGTCAGAGGATGGACACGCCGCCGAGAACAGAGGATGACCTAGCATGGGGGAAACGCAATAGGGGGGGCCGAGGGGGGGTAGAACAAAGGACGACCCGGCGCGGGATACTTTGTAACTTTGTTGGTGCCCTTTACGTGGTGACTCTTGGCATACCTAGGGTATGTAAAACACAGAATGTCACTATGACAAAAAGTATCATTCATTCATTTATTCT